>NC_052058.2:57428902-57783452 GCF_903992535.2 Arvicola amphibius
TCCTTTACGGTTTCGAGTCCTCTTGTCTTAGTAATGCACCAAGTCCAATGAGTGCTGCCCAGTTGTTCATGGCTGTGAAGTTATCCTCTGGGGACATGGGCAAGCAGCCTGTGGTCACCCCCCCCAAAAAAAAACCCTAATTGTCCCTCCGCTAGTATCCATCAACTGCCAATAGCTCCTCAGCTATGGAACCTCAGGATCTCCTCCTGTCTCCACGATGGATGTAACTGGTTTGGTCTTGGGCAAATAACAACAGTTGTAAGTTCCTGAGTGCAATGTCATGTCGTGTTCGGAGGACAACGTTCATTCTCATCATCTAGCTCTTGCATCCTTTCCACCCTCTTCTGTGATGTTCTCTGCACGTGGGTGGGTGTGGGTGTGTGCGAGACAGACGTTCTCTCTATGGCTGAGCATTCTCAGTCATTTATTCTCCCACTTTGAGCACTCAGGAGTCTCTGCCTTTACCACTACCCATCTGTTCATAATGCTACCCTACGGATGAAGAATCTCAGCACTGAAAATAAGCCTAGGTCTGTTTTTATGTTTTTGTTTTTGTTTTTTGACACAGAGTTTCTCTGTAGCTTTGGAGCCTGTCCTGGAACTAGCTCTTACAAGCTAGCTGACCTCGAACTCATAGAGATCCACCTGCCTCTTCCTCCTGAGTGCTGGGATTAAAGGCATGTGCCATCACTGCCCGGCAAGCCTAGGTCTGAACTAGGCACGTGCTACTTTTGCTAAAAAAGCATCGATTCCTCACTTGGACTCACAATTCCTCTTGAATCCTAGAAGAAGCAGACCTTGCAGGATGGACAGTTATCTGTGATGGTGAGGTGGGATGCTAGAACAGGCAGCTGTCTTACAAGACTTAACCAGGTCTGCTTAACTCTTGCCCCTCTGCTCCAGCTTGTCCACTGTTTGAGGATAAAGTTCATGTCAGTAGTGTAAAAATGGGAAGCTCAGATCTCCTGTCGATGAGGAACGTAAGTGAGCCCTTGAAAGAATTGCATGGTGTAAGAAGCCTTAAGCATTCTGAGGGTGAGGAATCTTTTTCTAAAAAACAAACCACAAAACACTTGCTTATTATTGCTATCAGATCGGCAAGAGTCGATGTCTCAAAACAGTTACCCTGGGATCAGGAGCATTGCTCAAGAGCTGCTGTTACTACTCAGTCATACACCACCAGCAGCCTCAAGAGCCTTCTTATGCAAGAGGTCACACACTACAGCTTGACCATGTGTGAGTTCCTATAGCTCTTCTAATTACTTCTAAATATTAAGATGTTAAGTACCCCCTTGCGGTTTAATAAACACATCAATGAGAGAAAACTCCGGGAGTGATTGATACAGACATATGCTTTCTAAGGAGAACTAATTTATCTAGAAGATTACGAAATACCCCAGAGCAAAGAGTACAATTGAGTAAGTCAGTCCTTCATTCAACATGCTTGCTATCTGCGTGCCCAAAATCCACATGAAACCAACCTCACAGGCAAATGTGGGCCTCACAAGCGAAACTGCTGATGGCTCCCCATCTCCCTGACCGAGGCTGACCAGTCTGTATCAGTGTCTCTACCTAAACTGTGTTCGTGAAACTGCAAAAACTCGTTTTCTTGGGAGTGGGAAGTATTGGTTGCCAACCAAATAGTGAAGAGCATTTTAGATCTAGGGCCTTTTCCCATTCCCAGTCTTCTCCAATTGTCTTTGTGAATTTACAGGCATTTGGGCTACATCCTTGACTTGCTCCTGTATTAAGAATAAAGAAGATAAGTTCATGCAGGGGAAAAATAACAAAGGAGGGACTTTCCTACAAGATCTTTGAAAAGGGGGACATTTGCATAAGCCATATTTAACCAGAATCTTTGTTTTATGTTTTTCCTTTCTAGACTCCCTCCTATTCTCTACCCTCCCACTCATCAGAGAACAAAGGCTTCAGGATGCCTCCTAGGGACCTTCCTGGCTCATCATCTTTGTGCCTGGATAATTACATTTAATGACTTGCATCTCCTGCTTCCATTTTCCCCTCTTAAATCATCAGATATGCCTGTCTTCAGGTGTGGCTGTGATTTTTTGTTCCCCTCTTGCTCTCGTTTTCCGAAAAACTGTGGTACAAGCTTCGTGAGCTTTAGCTTGAAATTTAAAGCCCTGGGATGACATTTCTCTCTCTGCTTTTCTTTAAAACAGTGATATTTGTCTGCATAGCAAAAGGCTCCAGGAACATTTCTTTTCACTTCTCCGTTTCCCTTTAAAAAACAAAACAAGCCAGGCAGTGGTGGCACACGCCTTTAATCCCAGCACTCCGGAGGCAGAGGCAGGTGGATGTCTATGAGTTCGAGGCCAGCCTAATCTACAAAAGCTAGTTCCAGGACAGGCTCCAAAGCTACAGAGAAACCCTGTCTGAGAAACAAAACAAAACAAACAAACAAAAAAGCAAGGTCCCCCAGGGATATCCTAAGATGATATATTAAGACTGGGCACAAACCCTCATATCAAGGCTGGACTAGCCAACTCAGCAGGAGGAAAAGGGTCCTAAGTGCAGGCAAAAGAGTCAGAGACATTCCCACTCCCATTATTGGGAGTCCCACAAGAACATCAAACTACATAACCCTAAGGTGTTTGCAGAGGATCTTGCTCACACCCATAAAGGTCCATGTTTGTTCCTTTAGTCTCTGTGAGCCCCTATGAGCCCTGTTTAGTTGATTCTATGGGCCATGTTCTTGTGATGTCCTAGACTCCTCTGGCTCCTTCGATCCTTCCTCCCAATCTTCTGTGGGATTCCCCCATTCTGCCTGTGGGTCTCTGCATCCACTCCCATCAGTTTCTGCCCCTCTTATAACAACATGCACAGATCTATGAATATAGCAGGATATCATTAGGAATCATTTCTTTGATTTTTTTTTTTCATGTCAGTCATGTTTGGACACATGAATCTCCCAGGGAAGGAGAAATAGAATATATTTTGTCAGTGCCAGTGGGGATGGGAGCAGGAGGGATCAGGTGGGGCTGAGAGGAAAAAAGGAGAGAGTACTGGAAAAGATGACCTGAATCGGGTTATTTGGAGGCAGATGTAGAAACCTAGTGCAGTGAAAACTCCCTGGAATCTCCAAGATTGACCTTAGCAAGTCTTCTAGCAATAGGGGAATGTAGAGCCTGGACTGGCCATCTTCTAGAACAAGGCAAGGCTCCTAGTAGTGGGACCGGGACAGCCACCCAGTCACACAACCTTCATCCTACAATCTGTGCTGCCTGCAAGCTGTGCTTGGGTAACGGTGGTACAAAACTTGTGGGAGTGGCCAACGACTACTCCAACTTGAGGTCCAAACCACAAGAGGGAGCCCACGGCTGACACTGCCTGGATGACCAGGAGCCAGAGGCAGGACAGCCAGAGACCCAGGTCAGAACCAAATACGGCTGACTATAACTTTTTCTTTCAAAAACAAAACAAGGTTTCAGTTTACAAAGCAGTTTCACAATAACCCTTGACACAACATCACAATAACGCTATGATGTAAACAGGTAGACTTCCTTATTTTACAAGCAAATTAACTAACTCTCAAGGTAATGAACTCTACGGTCTTGAAGGAGATTTATCTCATCAATTGTAATAAAATTCTTAAAATCGCATATTAACCTTATGTCGTGAATAGAAGACTGTACTTCTCTTTCTTTTTGGTCCCTTGCCCCTGATGTTTTAAGTGATGAAGCATCTCAGGCAGGGCTGTGAGCATGAGTCTGCTCTCTGCACACTATACTTCTCTGAAGGGTGCACCCTAAGCCATATGAATGGGATTGACAGCTGCTGGTGGGGCACACAAGATGAAAGGTCTTTTGCAATGGTGATAGAATCTGAAATGACTTTAAGAAAGAAAAAAATCCTTGTTTAAAAATATAGTCTCACAAGATGTGAAATGTGCATAAAAGCAGCATTGGCCACGAAACAGGAAAAATATTTCCAGCTAGTTTCTTTTTCTGTTTCTTTTCCTCCCCTCCTCCCTCCCTCCCTCCCTCCCCCCCTCCCTCCCTCCCTCCCTCCCCCCTCCCTTCCTTCTTTTCTTTCTTCTTTTCTTTATTTAGTTAGTTCTCGCCATTTATTTATTTGTTTGTTGTTTGTTTTACTCTTACTATGTAGCCCTGGATGGCCTGAAACTCACTACGTAAACCAGGTTGGCCTTGAGCTCACAGAGCTCTGCCTACCTCAGTCTTTGCTTCCCAAGTGCTGAGATTGAAGGCATGCACAACCGCATCCAATTCCAGTTGGTTTCTTACAATGTACTGCCTTCCCGTTGGAATCCTGGTGCTGAAGTTGGCTGAATACTTGCCATGGCACTTGTAGACCTTTTCTAATCTAGTTGACCGCATTTTACCCATTTACTGTCACAGCTCTATGGGCGCCGTGAACCTTGGAGAGTGGAGACTGAAAGTGGGGCGGACTGAAGTCTCAGCTATAGTCATCTTTATTCAGGGCATCAGGAAATTTCTCTTCTGAGGGTTAGGCAAAGTCATATGAGCAGTGTGAGAGTTCAGGCAGTATGCAGTCATGAGGGCGAGGTCACATGAGTTTAGGAAGGTCACATTTTTTTGGCTTATACAGTCTTGAGGGCAAGGCTACATTAGTTCAAGCCATATACAGTCAAGAGGACAACCTGTGCTTGGAAATATCATCTAAATAGTAAGAGTAAAGTGATGGGTAATTTGAAATAAACACACTCCTGTTTACAGCAGGACAGGCATGAGAGCACATTCTGAGAACAAATGCATGTTATACAGGGATGGAGCTTACGGGGCTCTTGTGTACTTGGAGTTTTCCCACAAGCTCTCAGAAATCGCCTCACATAGCTTTATCCATGGACTGTGTTCCAACAGTTAAGAGCACTGCCTGCCCTTCCAAAGGTCCTGAGTTCAATTCCCAGGAACCACGTGGTGACTCACAACCATCTGTAGTGAGATCTGGTGCCCTCTTGAGGAAGAGACCTGGTCAGTCATCCTCATCAACTTAGACCATGAAACCCAATATGGACAAGCTCAACAGAACCGTCATATACAGGAAGCCCATATATGCTTCAGCATTGCCAAGCATAAATTTCATTCATTCAAGTAATGACCTAGGAACAATCTCTTCCCTCAAGAGATGTACAATGTCATTTAGGGGAAGACAACATATATTCTCATATACAAACAACAGACTAAGTAACAGTTTTAAAAATGGGCTGTATTTAAATGCATCATGCAGAGTGAAGCCTGTGGGTTGGGTGAGCTAAAGAGCTAGCTATAAAAGAAGCGGCAGGGGTCAAGGGCAGCTGTGCTGAAACTTAAGAACAGAATTTATGTATCTGAGGAGGAGATATTAGGGCAAGGGGAAGGTGTCACTCCAGCATGAGCCCAGGAACCTTTCTTCCTGTTTTAACTCATCTTCATAATATCAGAGATCTATTACCTACAGTTCCAAGATAGTGGGTCGTGTCATTATTAACAATAAGTAGTCATCAGAACACTGACCTCAAAGAAACCTAGAGAGATACTCCTAAAGAGAAGGGAAACCTCAAAACTAACAGTCAGTTCAGCGAATTTCTTTATTTTGTTCTTGGCTACGAGATGCTAGTGTGGAAGTTAGCCAGCACGGGGAAGGTGAGTGTGAGCAGCCACGGTGGCTTCCACTCACAGGAAGTGAGGCTACAGTGCAATGACACTTGTCTAACTTGAACAAAACAGCCTTCTTTGGAGGTGGAAAGCACGGTTTTTTATCATCTTCTTCATAGTTTATGGGCTATGTGCAGGAATTCGTTTCAGTTACATGTGTATCAAATTTTCACTGTTTGGTATCAGATCCAGTACTGAAGTAGGAAACAGGAGTTAGGAAAGAGCTGAGGTCAGACTTCTTTATAACCCCAGAGCAAACCCTTCTCCTCTCCACAGAAAAGATAACAAAATCCTGAGCTATATAAACAAAAATTACAGGCTAGGGTCAAGAGCTGAGTGAGCAGCGAGGAGGCTAGAGGAGCTGTCAATCACGTAGAAATCCCTCCAGACACCCTGAAGCAAACATTTCATCTTCACTGTGGGTGATGCCTGTGTGCAAAATCTTTGTGGGAGGATTTGAAGTTGTTTCCAAACTTTTTTTTTTTGGTACCTTGTGACTTTTCCTTTCATAGAGGATGAATTAGTATGGATCATCCATCCTGAAACAGAAACAAGAGATTATAAAAATTAAACTAAGGAGAATTTTTTCAATGGCAAAAAAATTAAAATGTCACTAATATAGATGAACATTTTTAGGTGAGAGAGGCAAGGAAACTGCAAACACGGAAGTGTCTGCAGCGGTAAACGGCCACTAACATGGAGAAGAGAAGCGAGGAGCTGCTTCCCTTTGGGAATTGTGGACAGGGTATGGAATATTTTCAAACAACTGGAGTAAAGACACTAGAGCAATATTTTACACCCTCGTGTATTACCACTCCAAAATTAATGTTTTAAAGAGTTGTTTTAGGTGTGTGTGTGTGTGTACGTGTGCGTATAAGTGAAGTTGTCTGAGCCAGAAGAGGGTGTCGGGGAGTCCCTCAAGTTGGAGATCCAGGCTGTTGTGAACCACCCAGTGCAGATGCTAGGTCTGAACTTGGGATTCTCCGCAAGAGCAGTACACTCCTGGCTGCTGAGTCAGCTCTCGGCACCATCCCCAACCCCATCTCTCCTCTAAGTAAATACTTTAAATGTCAGCTCTGACTCCCCTGGAAGTCCCGATTCTCTAAGAAGCTCCTCACAGATGCTCACACTGGAACATCTGCTGGTCCACAGATCACATCTGGTGATCTGCAACACTGCTAACTTCCACATCTAACATTTGAAGGACACTGCGTGCTGAATCACAGTGGAGAGGTGGGGACATGGAAGATGATATGTGCTCAAACGGAACATGAGGTCAGAGAAAATGAAAACCCATGAAAAGAATGGCATTTGTTCTAAATGCCAGATTCTGGTGGAACATGACTTAGAGACTTGATGGTAAATTTAGATTCATGAATATGGGTGCCATTGTATTTCTGTGTTTCAGCTGTGCCAATTCTTGGAAAGGGTGAGGAGAACCACATTTCTGTGTCTTTGCACCTTGCAAAAGGAGAAACCAGATTCTGAGGCTCTGGTCTCGTGATGAACTGTCAGGGTAAACCACCCAGGGCAGCTGCAGACTTGCTTGCCAGGGTAGAAAATAAAAATGTCTCTGAAAGCAGAATCTCACAGGCACCCTCCTCTGAGGGTTGGCATCATATCTTCCTGTGTATCTTGGGCGTAGCTTTTACCCAGGTAGAAGTTAGTAAACTAGAAACCAAATGAGGTGACAAACAGAACCCGTTTGCAGAAGAGTCAAAATAACTAGCAAAGAATCAAAACCACAAATGCCCAAGAGTCATTCATTCATTAGTCAGGCACTAATAGGAGTGAGTGCAAAGAACAGTGAGAATCAACCGAAGTCAGAAAAAAAATCCATTCGTGTTTTAGTGTGATAGTATTCATCTTCCCCTTGGCTTCTCTAGAGGACACACCCTATTATTCTCCACCCCCACCCTTCCTCAGTGCCATCACACAATGGTTTAGTGTTGAAAATAAATCACCATTACTGGAAGAGGAGGGCCTCTGGTCCAACGACTCTAACCTGGAAGTCAAGGAGCCTGAGCGTTAGAAGCATCAGAGGCATTATCCCTGGATGTAGTGTGCGACAGATCTCAGCTTCTCCCTTTATTCAACGACTTCCCTTCCCCCCTTTTGTAAAGCTACTGCCATTGTCCCCTCCTTTTGTCTCTTTCCTGTAATTAGGGATAGCAATGCTCCCTACCTACACTGACTTGTAAGCAATATTTAATCATTTGGGGACTTAAAACACTCAGAAGAGTAGTCAACAAGGAAAAGTATATCTGATCAAAGGTTTATCTTTATCTGTATGTATTGTTGCAAACTCTGTCACTTTCTCACGGCTGCAGTGTAAGTTATTTACTTAATGACCAAGATAGTATTTCAATATGATGTCCTCCATCCCTCCTAGCCTAAAATTTTATGAATAAAAATCACCTTAGCTAATTCCATGAGAGATGTCATGAGGCAGCCACTGGTGGTGAAGTGCCCTGGACACATGGGGGTGTGAGGGAGAGACAGCCTTTCTTTCAACTTCTATTGCACAGGATCTTCAGTAAACCAGGGCCCCTAGGAAACTCCACTCCTGGCCTCCCAGTTTGCCTTTAGAACCCACCTGACTTTGCCATTGTTCTTTCGGTTTATTTCCTATCCTGAACCTTTTGCTGATTCTCTCTCCCAGACTCTGCCAAATCTTCCAGATTTTTTGTGATCACTTAGACCAATGATTTTTCTTCAGTACAAATTCATCACCATCCTGTTCCTGGCTTTTATTCTCTCTGCACTTCTGCTTTGGTTTTTGTCTTGTTTTTGTCTTAACTCCCCGTAGTTAGATAATAATTCCCCCCGAGGTTGGAGTTCAATGATTATTGCTCTGAGTGTCTCGGTAAAACTTAGGCATTGTTTCTCCAATATGAAAAAAAAAGTTCAATAAACACCTATGTAGTTGAGTAATTGTAAAAAAAAGTTAACAAACTGTTAATAAACAATTGGTAACTAATTTTATGCTATTTTTGGTCAGCATCTTCAGCTGGCCCTCCCAATCCTTGAAATGAAACACACTACTTTTGTGCTGTAGCTATCACAGCAGGTGTTTTCTGTGGCCAGAACACCACCACTCTGGGTAGATAGAATGTACCAGCAGACTTTCACTCAGTGGGTGTGGAACACAAGAAATCTTACATCCTGTGGGTTTCCTGCTACAGAGATAGGAGACCAGTTCCACCAAAGAGACCCATTTTCTTACATAGGACTCCATCCACATAATTACAGAGTAAGAAGCCTCACTGGTCCCGGTCCCCACCGCAATCACTCTCCCCCTTCTTCGTGGCAAATTTAAAGAAGCAGAACACATTCTGCCTCCACCTGATTGATGTCCCCATCCCTTCCGCAGACTGACTTCTGTCTGTTCTATGCAGTGAAAATGGCCTTCCCACCAAGTCTTAATGCAAACCAGTGGAAATTGGACAGTTCTTCTGTATGAATTTAATAAGACTTTCCACTTTTGTCTTTCCTTAGTATCTGTGATCCCCAGTTATTCTTCAGTCATCCCCGTCTGTGTCTCTGGCCACCTCTTTTCATCTTCCTTTTCTTCCTTCCTACCAGGTAGGCCAGGCACTTCCACGTGTCTGTATTTTTCCTTCAGTATCTACACTCTATTGCTGTCTATTAGTCTAATGAAAGAACTATAACATTGAGAACAAAACTGGGGCAAATGCTTCTTTAGGTAGGTGAGTAGATTTCACATTCCACAGCTTTCCCTCCTCATTTCTGAAGGCCGGTGCTTATTAGAGCAGTAGCCAGTCCACCCCTTTCGTGTTAAGTATAAGGGCCTGTGGCTGGGCAGTCCCCTTTTTACAGAAATGTTAGTTATTGGACAATGCTCATTGAATTTAGATTGTTTCTCACCTATTTAGATGCTGGTCCTGTATACTAAGACAAGAAGAAACATAACAGTGTGCTTCTAACCCTCAAGGAAAACTCAGAGACAACCAGGAAACATTCCCATCATATGAAATCTCTTTTCTTGATAGACATATTTGTACATCCATTTATTTAATTTCCACTAGCATCAAAAACGTAAAGTTTTTAATGGAAGCCAGTGCTCAACTACCTTACCTGGAGATGCCATTGGTATGAGACCCCTGTGTAAATAACTACCATGGGCTTTTCTATCTATAACAGAAAACACCCTCTGGAAAACAGAGAGAAATGTATATGGGACTCTTCATTGAAATACTTACCTTTTCTGAGATTCTTGCCTAAAAACAAAAGAGAGAATAGAAAATGGTATCATTAAAAGTAGGCCATTTTAATTTTGAAAGTAAAGGCTGTGCCATCCCTATGACTCTCTTTTGAAGTGTGTTATGAATTTGCTAAGGGGCATCCACGTGTGACTAAGTGGCTCTGGGTACCAGCGAGCATTTGGTGCTGCAGTATGACGCAGGTGCTTCTTGGGACTCCATTCCACCTGCCGTGCTGCTCACGAAGCCAGAGCCTGGGCTGAATTCCTTCCTGATCACGCCCAGTGTCCCATTCGTAAGTTTCTATTACATTTCATTCTGCCTCCATCCCCTTCCTAAAGGACTTAGGTCCCAACCCTGGAAACAAATGGGTTGATGTTGCTCAGCTTCTCTTAAGGGTATCCTGAGAATTTTACTCTGGTCTGGTTAGTTAGTAGAAATCAGTGGGAACCGTGCAGCCTAACGTGAGTAACTAATGTGTTTTCATCTACTTATGCAATCATATGTATAATTCATATCTCATCAATTCATCTGCTTTCTCTTTTGATGGGCTTGCATGGGAGCTAGATCTGAAAGTCACTTCTGTCAAGTGGATAGGACTCCATGACACACATTTGTGTGCTAACGTGAGCCTGGGTTCCAACTTAGTTTTGCTTACTCGGTTGGGTTTTTCTTCTCCTTACTGTTTGGGTAATTTTGGTTGACTGCATCAAATGTATTTTGTGAACCGAATCACATTCTTTTTAGTGGAGAAAAAAGTAAAGATTGATTACTTAATGGTCTGATGAACTAATGTCTGTCAGAAAGACAAGGGAAAAATTAGAAAGAATGCTCTCTGAGGAAAAAAGGGGATGGATTTTATGTATTTCTGTGACTGTAAGCTAGTATTCTAGAACTGCCCCACACAGATTTTAGCTTTCTTGATGGGTTAGTTAAAGAAGAGGTATTTACAATGTTTAGGCCAAGGCAATACTCCAATTGCTCTTTAAAATACATTTTAAGTTCTAGAAAATAATATTGAAAAACTTTTCTTTCAAAATTTAGCTTTCAGATGATATGGACCAAATACATGGATTAGGGACAATCAAGTTCAAGTCCATTTGTTCATCTTCACAGATTTTTTTTTTTAGCAGCAATGAAAACAATGACAACAGATAAACAAAACCTGTTCCTACTGAGGGGGTGTCTTGTCCTGCTGAGGGGGTGTCTTGTCCTGCTGAGGGGGTGTCTTGTCCTGCTGAGGAAGTGCCTGGTTCTACTGAGGGAGTGTCTTCGAAGAAAGGAGAACTAAGGGAGACTGTGTTCAGTTTCGTGTACTGGAGTCACCCTGTGTGTTGGGTCAGATGGAAAACTCTTACAACCGAGTAACAAACAGCCTAATGAACCCAAAGGCAGACACTTTGGGGGGTTCAATTTAGGGTGGAAGAGGCACCTCTGACTCAAGCTGCTGCTAATGAACAGTTTTAGAGTTTGGCCTAAAAATGTCATCGCCTTGGAGAATGAGAAAGTTTAGGAGTACTGAGTGTTTCAGCTGAGCCCACAGCCAGAGCACTTGTTTATGGACCCAGGAAAAGAGAGCTAATGGCTAACTAGACCCCAAGATGCTTAGGGCATGGGCAGCCTTGCACCGGGTTCATAGGATCCCTCTGAAAGAACAGAGTTTGCTCCTTTCATTGGCTCTCACACTCTGAATCGCCCCCTGTCCCCCTTTCCCGTTTGATTAACCCAAATAAAACTATAACATGTATGTAATAATACATAATTACAGAATCATTATTTTCACTATGATTCTTACAGATGTGTCTGTTTGATCTCTATGGGTTTTACTTGGTAGCCAAGCTACCAATTCTACCAGTGTCTCTCCAGGGGGAAGAAAGGGATACTATTCATGTTGTAAAGAGCCAACTTACAGCTAAAAATTTTGGAGGACAAAGTCATTCACTTGCAAGCTGGAGAGATCTGTAGATGTTTGACAGCTGAAGGCTATTGAAGACAACATAGTTACCCTGAATTTCCCTCCAGGGCCAGTGATCTCTGGGAGCTGGCAACTCTCTTGGTGGCATAACTGTCACTAGCCCAAGAGCCCGTTATCTGTTTCCTGTTTGCCCCACTCTGATTCCCACAGCAGGGGCATGCCATTTTCAGGTTATCAGTTTGAGATCTTGTACAGAAATGACTGACTCCAAGGTTAAAGCTTTAAAAACAACCCACGGCTCTTCTCATGGCACACATAATGCAGCCATAGCTAGCTAGCACCCACCAAGCACATGGGACTTCGATTCCATTCCTTTGTATCTACAACCACCTAGAAAGGGATGGAATTTGGGGGGGGTGTCATTACCCTTCTTATTAATAGGACATAGCGCCCTTGGAGTTATTGAGCTAATAGCCACCTTTTCAGGGAGCATGTGTAATGAATGGCTATCTTGTTCTCCATTCAAGGCGGCCAGACAGTCAAAGTGAGGTTTGACACCTCGGTGAAAGACTAACCAGTGGTGAAAGAAAAATGTCATTCTTTATTTTGTGCTGGCGCTGTAGTCAGTACTTAGAATAGTCTTGTGTGGTAGCAGTATCAGAACACATGGAATTTCTATCAGCAGAAGAGATGTTTAAACTGTCCAGTGTGACACATTATAGTTAGTGGCATCCTTGTACACAGATAGTGCACTCTCCCTTGTCTTTACAGATTGGTGGAAAATGAGTCTACCTCCTCCTATTTTTAAATTTGGACAGAAGATCAAATCATAGCGGAAGGCTGTTAGAGACCCGTAGGTAATATTTCTTTCATTGCCAGGTCACATGGGCTGTGTAATAAAATATACACTAATGGCTCCAGTGGAAGGGAAACATAAGTGGCCATCAGCTTACATCACAGGAAGAAGTGCATAGGAGTCAGCAATTGCCTTAAGGTCATTCATAGCCCCTGACCTTAATACCGGGGATCTCTAAAGCTGCAGGGGTCTATGCATTTTACAGTTTTGAATAGATCTGTTGGATGAACTTGGACAAAGGTGGCAGTCAACACCCAAAGCCTGCTGCAGACTGTGGGCCTATGGCTGGTATACTGATCTCACCTGAAGGCAAAAGAATATTCAGAAGAGAGAAAGGGGGCCAAAGGAAGAATGTCGTGTTCTTGTGTAGTGTTCCATCTATTTCCTGGTGGGGTGACAAAGAATAAAGTTTTGAGGAAGCTTTTCCCCTTTTCTTTTTTCCCCAACTTTCTGTCTTCTTTCCACAATATATATTATACTAGGTTCCAGCCTCAGTGAAGAGATTCTAGAGAGAATCCACAAGCATTTCTTCCAAGGGCAATACAACTTCCACGTGTCAATACCCAGACCGTTATGTGACTCTCAAGGAGATCAGATGTTTAAAAAAAACCTTAGATAATAATAGATTTACTTCCCAATGATACTGTAGTGCTAAGATCAAAGTCATCCAGGGTCCTGGAAGACAGTGGCAAATGCATCCTCTCTTCAAACAGCTATAGGACCAAAGAACCATTACAATGTCTCATCTAGCAAGCTCCTCATAGCAAGCCTTCATGAGGTGTGAACCATTGGCTGGCTCTTTTAAATAAATATGTATATCAAGTTCAGGGTCTCCAGGGACGTCTGCCTACCGAGCATAGAAGTTGCTTGGCACCTGCTTCAGCTAAACCTCTTGCACTTTATTTCCTGTGGGGTTTCTTTCTCTTCTCTTTCCACTTTAACATTGTTTTTACTTTGATGTTATTGAGCGCACCTACCTCTTTTTAACCTCCTTGCCAGCCAAATGATAAATGCCAGCCCCGAGAATGCAGTAACTGTGACAGCCACCGGAATGAAGAGGGGGTTATAGTCGCCTTCCTTGATCTTTGAGAAACTTCTGTCTGTCTCTGAAAGAAGAGTCAGAAAAGCATATGCTATGAGACCAAATCATTATTCCCATAGTCCAGCTCATGATATTTGTCATTTTGCTCTCCTGAAAGTCCCGCAGTGATAACATCTACCTCAGATGAGGAAAGTAGCGCAGAAAGTCCATGATGGGTATGCGACAGGGCTCACCTCTAGCCTAGTGCTTACAAGAGCACAGTTCTCAGATCTGCAGTGCATGGAATTCCTGGAGAGGAGTCTAAAATCACTGACAAGAAGTAATTACAGTGATGTTCTATCCCTGGTATCATTTAAAAGTTGACTTCTGAGCCCAGAGAAGGGCTAGGACATTTAACATAGAACTGCAAGGAAAAGGAAGTCAGCCATCTGAGCTGGGCAACTTGTCAATCAAAGGAAGCCGTTCCAACTCCTTAATTTACAGAAGGTGTGCAAAAATGTTACACTGTCTGTATGTAATGGTCTGCAATGATCTAAAGGGATACACTTGTACCACTTCCCTTCATTTCCATCCAAATAAATTAAGAGGACACCTCTACATATCCCTTTGCAAATGCAAACTAGTCTTGTTTATAGCCTTTTTTTGAAAAGAATATTTATCTGAAAAAAAAAAAGTCTGTCTTCTGATGCCTCCAGGTGAAGGAATCTGCTTTTATATATTGGCAACTGTTGGCTTGCGAAAGATGAGGAAATGAAAACTCAGTCGAGTTAAAAGGAAATGTACTTAGTGAGCCTAGCACACAGCCTTGCTGCACCTCTGCTTTGCCCCTCCCTGCCCACACCCACCCCACTGTACACTAAACACCCTGAGATCTTCCTTGACAGCTTCTTCGGGGCCTATCATTTCTGTACTCTGTGCAGATGGTATCAGGGCAGACACTGGTAGCTGCCATTTCATAAGCTGATTTAATGCACCGTTATTTTAGCATTTTTTATTTTATTGAGCTCTACATTTTTCTCTGCTCCCCTCTCTGCCTCTCCCCTCCCCTTCAACCCTCCCCCAAGGTCCCCATGCTCCCAATTTACTCAGGAGATCTTGTCTTTTTCTACTCTGTTAGGGAGTATATACACAAAGATGAGGAAGACATGGTTCTTCTCATGCACAGATAGATTTAGAAGAATCAGCTAAGGATAATGGAGAACTACTGTCCGTTGTGTTGGGAGTTAGGTAGTCATTGGTGACCTTTGAAGAGGCATTTCAAAGGACTAACAGAGAAATCAGGTTGTGGTGGAACTGAAGATATGGATAATCTAGAAATAAGTAGACAAAGGATTTAAAAGTAAGAGGAGAGTTAAGGCTGAAAAAAAAATAATTATAATAAAAGCAGAGGCTGAGAATAGCCAAGGATTTTATAGCGCATGAATGCATATAAATTTCTTTTTTAGGCCACATGTATTGAGGGAGATGGAATTTAACTGTGTATTATATTTTCCCACCTACTATCGATCAGTTCCACCTTTAATTCTTGGTATTTGCGAGCACAATTACTCACTTTGACATAGAGGACGAGGACTAGACCAGACGCCAGCCGTCCCGCAGACACTTATTCGCTCTCCAATTAAGTCGGTTCCTTCTGAGCAGGTGAAGGTACAGGCAGAAGTGAAGCTGAAGTTGGCCAGGGGGTGACTGCATTCCATCGCTCCCAGGTCAGGTGCTGTGAGTGGCTGGCACTGAGTCACTTCCGTGACGACACAACGACAAACCAGTATTTGTGACCAAAGGCATTTTTCAAGCTTTTATTAGCCTAAACTAATTATGTATCGTAATGGATTTTATCATGGCATTTCTATAGACGATGTATGGATTGTAGTTTGACCACATTCAAACCACCCCCTGTAGCCTCTCTAATCCCACTCTCAATCTCTTTGTTAGTCTTGAGGCTTTTTGTTTCATTTGGTTTTTAGCTTTTATGCACATGAGTACCTGCATGTATGTATATGCTGCATAGGAGTATCGACTGGAATTACAGCTGATACTGAGCCACCTATTGTGACCCAATCCAGGTCGTCTGCTGGAGGAACAAGTGCTCTTAAGCCTTGAGCCTTCTCTCCAGCCCCCAGGCAAAAGTTTTAGACCAAAGCTACCAGACTTCATCACTGCAACCATCCATGTGAACCTAGAAATTTCTAATTTGTACGAATTGCATTTGACAGTGCTTCCAGGATTGTTTTCTTAATGTGCTATTGAGTAACAATTTGTCAGGGGTGGAGCCAACAAGACACTGATAGCCCATGGTGGTACAAGGTAGCCATTCCCAACTGCTGCCTTAGCAAGGCATTGTGCCAACCCTGCTGGAAATGTCAGACCATACAGCCTTGGACGTAAGAGCTTCCATGGTACATTCTTGGTGATTGTAAAGATGTCAACCTTCTCGTGGATCGTGACATCTGCTCAAGCAGTTTTGACAGACACCCCCATTCCCCTAAGCAGGCTTAACTTTATAGAATTCATCCCTTACATTGATTCAGTTCTATAATTTCAATGATGGATTTTGGTTTTCATTAGAGAATTGAACTAGAGAACCAGAAATATAAATGTAGAAAGCACAACCTGAACTTTATACATACAAACCCAACCAGTCTTTTCCCCATCAATGTGTGGCAAAACTTGTCAGCCAAAAAAAGATGAAACCTACTCTGTTTCAGTGGAAACAGAGAGAATGGCCTTTGTTTTTCGCAGCAGTTGTTATTCTCCTGAGAGTTACACAGGAGAAAAACAAATAAATGACGACTTCTAAAACATACCAAATGAAACAACCAAGAAAGACCTCTACTACTCCTGAAGGAACAGGGTTGGTGCTAAATAAGGCACCACATAAAATGGGTGTTATTGGAAGGAGAGAACCAAAATTCAACAGAGGTTCATCAAGGCTTTATGCCATGACAATGAGAAAAATAAAATATAGAGTATAACTGCAATGCATTGCCATAAGTCACATTATAAAATGTCAGGTGGCTTTAAAGACTTATGATTTTTTTCTTTGGTTTTTGCTTGTTTGTTTGTTTTGGAGTTTTGCCTTTCATTTGAATAAGGAAAAACACAACTTTTGAAAAGCACAATCAAAGTTGTGTTGAATTTTATAGCAGAAAAAGAGACAGACTTCTAGGCAAGACTCCCCTGTGTTTTCTCAGATTATAGGCACAAGCTTGCCACAGCAAACTCTCCAACCTAAAGTCACTCACCTTGACAGACAGGCTCTAGGGATGTCCAGTTTCCATACGGTCCGCAGTGGGCTTCTCCAGTCCCAAGTAGCTCTGTTCCCTCAGAACAGTTGAAAGTACACTGTGATTGGAAGCTGAAGTGTCCCCAGCGGTGAGTGCAGTCCATGGTACCCAGTTCTGGGGCCTTCAATGGCTCGCACTGGACCACTTTAATGGAGAGAGCAGCAGGGTTGGAAAGAGCTATGAGATTCAGATGGGTTTGAGTCTTGTCTCTGCTTGATAATTCCTGGTCTGTATTTGGGTCTAAAGACATATTTTAGGAAGAAATGGTCTCTGAACTGCATTTTAAAGATGATCAGATGTGCTGTCCACAAGCAGAATCGGAGAGAAGATCTTCTACAAAGTCAACAGAACACAAAGTACATGTGGAAAATAGAAAACTACCAAGCGTTGAGACTGACATGAAGAGAGGAGCCGAGACAAGGCGCTCATCGTCTTCACCCCTCAGTGAGCACTTGCTATGTATCAAGCATCATTCCTCAACTTAAAGGGCTCAGATTTTACCAAGACAAATGATAGAGATAAATTAGTGAGCGGTCTTATGTGTCTGGTATGTTCTGATTATTTTTCATCGGTCAGCCTGCCTGCATTATGATTGACTTACTCGAAGGGAGGTAATTTAAAGTTCTGGAGCTCGTCTAGGGACTACAGCAGTAACAGGAGAGAAACAACAAGGGCAAGAGGAGTAGACACGTAGGAGAGAAACTGGAGACATCCCAAGTTGTAATATGTAATTAACAAGGGCACTGGTTGGGAAGAAGAGTGGAGAATGGCAGAAGTAGGATGGGGAAAGGAGGTGAATGTAGTCTCTGTGCGTTATATGCCGCTGTGCTGGTGCCAGGAAACTAAAACAACTAAAAATTATCTTATTGATTTGTACGTGTATGGGTCTTTTGCCAGCACATGTATCCATGCACTATTTGTGTGCCTGGAGCCAAAGGAGGCTGGAAGAGGGCATTGTCTCCCCTGGAATGGAGTACAGATGTCTGTGGGCCACTATGTGGATGCTGGGAATAGAACTCAAGGCTGCTAGAAGAGCAGCCAGTGCTCTTCAGCTAAACCATCTCTCAGCCCTATGAAATCAATGACAGTTTTGAAGATTGAATTGGCATTAGGGTATCATACCCACGTGTCGGAGGAGGTGAAAGTTTCACACTAGTATCATTTCATATGCCATTTCCATGTAATGTGGTTAAAACCGCAAAAGAAAAGTGGCTGGGGCCACTTGACTGGTACAACACATCCAAGACAACATCCTTGGGATGGGTTGAGGTCATAGCCGAATACAGAGTTGTCACTCCAAAGAGCATATAGATAGAAATCCGCAAAATTTAGGAAAGTTGATGAAAGAAACAAAGTCAGAATAACAATAGAAAAGATAGCTGCTGAGACGAAGGGTTCATGGCCTTGGCTAAGCACCGATGGAAGAACCCAGGAGAAATTGTTATACTTAAAAAACATCAGAAAAGGATATGTTTGGAAGCAAGGAAGAAAAGACGAGGTTGAAAAAGGAGTGAAATAGATGGGCGGACCAATAATACTGTGGAGCTGCACCGTATGGGAAGAGTCACCGCTTTGGGGATAAGTGAATTAGTCAGATCTAATCCAGGTGGTTAATACCGAAATTAATTTGAGTTTCAGTCCTTTATTCCTCAAAAACTTTAATTTTCTTCTTACAACTTTCCATTGTATGTGTTAGACACATCAAACACATCTTGAAACTCAGCCAGCCTCAATTAAAAGATCCAATACTCCTTTCAGGCGTAGTTGGCTGAGTCCAAGCCTCTGACTTTGCACATGCGCATGCTCTCCTTTCCAATCTACTACCACATCTTTGAGAGACACCGTAAGGCTCCCAATGACTCTTCCCATCCCCTCTTTCTTGGAGATCCTAGCAGAGCTGTGTTGTTTCTAGGATAATTGTCCTCGGTGTTGGTGGCGAGACACTGAGTAGCCACTCGTCACAAATAGAGGACAAGCGACTTAATTAGGAGCTCCCTCCACGAGCTTATTGCTGTTCATATCACCTTTGATCAATGGACTTACATGATTTCTATTAATTAACTGTAAATCCCACAAGTATAGAATCTTTAACAATTCAGAAATATGCAGTTAGATTTAGTGCATAGGATAACCATGACATCATCTATGTATCATATGTGAGTTCTTCCTTTACGGTTCCTCACCATGTCTGTCTATAGAAGAGCAGGAGGCCCTTCCAGATAGATCCCTCACTCTCCTAATGACAAATATAATTGTTTCTGTCAGACTTCAGAGTTCTACTTAATCCAGCAAGCTCATTAGATTACTACATCCTTGAAAGGTGAGATCTACAACACCTGGTTTCTTATTGCAATCTGCTCAGCTTGGGCAAATCTTAACACCCTGTCCCTTGTGGTACTTCAAAAACATGTGTGAAGTAAATTGAAACTGCATGTTGACTTGTGAAATCTTTACAGGAAGATAACATTGTGAAAACCCAACTTTCTGTTCAGAACTTCCCATTTCTTAGAATGGCCAATATTGTTTTGTTCCCGCGGTATTGTTTTGTCCCAACAAGTTGCTATCCTAGGCTACTATGGCTCTGGTGACTTTTGGCAGGAAGAAACAGACAAACAGAAAGGAGGAGGCTTACCATACTGACACTGGGGCCCATAAAACCCCTCGTCACAGTTGCAGGTGTGGTTGTTGATGGTTTCCACGCATTCTCCATGGCCACTGCAAGACCCTGACTGGCAAGAGGCTATAAGCAGATTAGACAAAGACATTTTAGTGGGATCCCATCCATAGTCCCTTCCTCACACAAGAAAGATTTGCTTAAGTATTCAACAATATTTTTTTGCATTATAGTGCATGCTAAAATTTTTATTTATGGGCTAGTCTAGCCATTTGGCATAGATATTTATTGGGTTTTAGAATGAATTAACTCATAGTAACACTTTATATGATTTTGGAGGTGTTAGCAGAAGACCTTGAAAAACCACCCAGCTCTCAGCACCGTCTTCCTGCCTGTCACCAGGACACAGGCTGTCTAACCCTATTTCCCACATAACATACTGGCAACCTGGATAGAACTTGACCTAGTTGTTGAGCACATTTTGTTACACACAAAATACCCAGAAGTGCTATGCTTAACGTCTATTTGGGATTTTTTTTTTCAGAGTGAACTAGCAGTTTCTGGGTAATGAGTCTGATCATTTTAACTTTGGTCCTCCTGAGTCAGAGATGGATGGGAGTCTAGTCACTGCTCACCTGTGTA
Source organism: Arvicola amphibius (assembly GCF_903992535.2). Lineage (NCBI taxonomy): Eukaryota > Metazoa > Chordata > Mammalia > Rodentia > Cricetidae > Arvicola > Arvicola amphibius. Next base: position 57,449,112 of record NC_052058.2, read on the forward strand.
GCAGAGAGCTGCCTTTCGCTTGTGGCAGGCATCGTCGTTCCATTTCCCAGAGTCTTTTTCCCTCTTGATATAGATCTCTACACAGTCCTCCTTGGACTTCTTATTGTTGGGCTCTCCAGCTCCCCAGTTCTCTGCTTCTTTAGTGAGAGGCTTGTTGGTTCCCACCCATGTCCATGTGCTTCCAATTTTCCGGATTCCTATCCAGTAGTAACTAGGGTTTTTGGGCAATGTCTTCTCCAAATACTCAATTTCTCTCTTGTTTTGTATGGCCACTAGATCTGTGTAGTTTTCCTTGCAGAACTTTCTAGCATTTTCCCAGTTCATGGATTTTTTAGAATAGTGGTATGTCCAACAGTGAGTTCCATGGTGCGCCAGGAAGTCTGAAAAACACAAGACAATGTGAGGACTCATAGGGTGTTCTAGGACTAGGCACGGATGCAGGCTGCCCATCACTCAGACATGTAGAAACAAGACTCCAAAAGAGCAGGTGCACATCTCAGGGTCACAGTATTAGGCACTGGCAGACTTGGAGCATACTCAAGGACTACTATACATAAATATATCTTTGTAGTTTTATTTTAATGAAAGTTCTTTCTCAAAATTCTTTCAAGTGTAATTTATCCAGCATACTTTAGAAATGGTGTCACTAACAGCTTTAAAATTCACGCTATGCTTTCTAAATCCTGGGATAACTTCCTAAAGGCCAATATTTATTACTGCTAACACAGTACACATGTGAAATTTCTCTGCTAGGTGAAGTAAAATAGGATCAGGAAGAACAATGACATAATTTTAAATACTTTCTTGTCACATAAAAATGTAGTGCTTTATTGTAGAATAGGCTGCTATTGGGAAAGCCTCAATACACTGTTAAATTGTTGTGCATCTAAACTCATTGTAAAGAAAGAACAATGTATATAAAAATAATGCAAGGACACAAAGTTTGTGTCCTACATTCAAAGATACTCAAAGAATGGTGTTCAATAAACATGGGGGTTCAAACATGAGGGCTTTAAAGAAATCAAATACAAAACATAATTGTACACAATGATCATGAGAATATTGACCTTCTAAGTATGGTCTGATCTCTGTGAAATAAGATTTTACAGTAAGATAAAAGATTTCACAGCCATCAGCTCATTGAGTTTTTATTTTATAAGGCGAGTACTACAGGGAAATACCAAAACTGCCTTCTAAATGTTTATGCTCATGTTTATACCCTTAGTCCTGAGCTGCTCTCAACCTGGGTCAGAGAAATTTCTTTTTAAAGTAGATAGCAGTCAATAGAGGGGTGCATAGCTGTTATATTCTGGGAATAAGAAACTCAGTGCTCAGCCCTAAATGAGACATCTATATTAACCCCACAACCATCAAGGCTCATTGCAGAAGAGACACAAGTAAGAGCCAGAGAATGGGGATGGATACTGTGAAATGCTGTCTCCTGGACATGATGTGGTTAATGCACCCATCAGCATAGATGGGATAGAGGATCTCCAGGCCCCACCCCTTACTGAGGAGCCATTGGCAATTCATAGTTGCTGGGGGTGGGGGGACATCATTCTTGCTGGGGAAGTGGACTCGGCTAGGTTTCCCATGCCCCGGTGGATGGATCACATCCATGAATATATGGGTATCAAAAAAGGGAAGAAAAAAATAAAGACAGGAAGTTAGGAGGGGCGTCTTGGGAGGGACATGGTATGGGGAGTTGAAGGGGAAAGGGCATATAAATATGATCATATTTTATTGTACATGCATAAAACTCTAAAAAGTAAAGAAAAATTAACAAAACAAAAACAGTATGTGTTCACTTGTTCTGAGCTGAAAATCCAAGTTAGGGAAGACAGAGTCATGAGTTTCTTAAGCCATGGTTTTAAAAGTTCAGATTTGTCGATGAAGAGTCTCTAAGGCTTAAACATAAAACATGTATGATCAGTAGAAAGACAAAAAGCCCCCCAAACAGAAACTAAAACCAAGCCCCCAAGCAACCCATGCTATAACCATAGAAGCTCATTTGGTGCACAGCAAGCTACTAATAGAAAATAGAGTGTAAAGCAAGTGTTCCAGCAGTAAGTGTATTATCTGAGGTTTCTCAGCTGCATTCCTTCATAGTGGAAGGCCATTGTGTGGTTCTCAAGATTTGTGTCCTTCACTAGAGAATGTGGCGTGTAAGGCCGGTATTCAGGGCTCAGAGAACTGTTGAAGGTCAGAGGAAAAACAGAGTCTTTAAAAGAATCAATAGCCATCTATCTGATTATTTTCCACTGGATTATATACTCTCAATGAATATTAAGCAAAGAATAATCACAAGGTATAAAAGCTTAGCAGAATACGAATGACATACCACAACAGAGCACTGTCCAGACACACAGCTTGAGGATGCTCCATGAGCCCCACCGAGTACTCTGGCATCTCCATGGAAACACCTGTAAATGAAAGGGAACATGTTATTTAAACTCTGAACTACAAACTTAGATTCCCTTAAGGCAGTGCCCCACAATTTTCTTAAAATAAAACATAAAGCTTAGCAGCCCAGTGCATTATTCAAGGTAAAATATTAGGAGAACACAGCTGAGAACAATGGCAACAAGTTCACTCCCAGATGCTGCACTGTTTTATTTCATTTTGTCTCCATGTTTAAGTCCCAAGCTGTTGATCATATTGCTGGGATGTTTTTCTATATTTTAGTAACCTTTCTATGTGCTTTTGGGCTGAGCTTTAAATCAAACTAAACACTATTTTGAGCGCATGTTTTTAATGTTAGTTGGTGTTTAATGGACTAATGATGTTCAAATTTGCTGTCTTATCACACTAGGTCATGATGGATTCATATATGAGTAATAGGCACCAGAAAAGGAAAGCAATTCTTTTCTCCAAGAAAGAAGCAATAAATTCTGAATAGCCCAAACAATGAATCCATGAATTTTTCTGCACATCTTAAGGCTGTAGTTAGTTTTGCTTGTATCACTTCTCAGGTAGCCACTCTGTGTCACTGAGAAGTCATAATCTCAGTAGTACCTCTTCCAGCATCTCCTCAGCACAAACACCAATGGAAGGAATCAACAAGAAACAGTCTAGAGTCATCTCTTTGAGAAAACAAGGTTTTTTGTTTGTTTGATTACTTGTTTCTCTCTTTCTTAAAACCCCTTGCCACCTGCCTCTTCAAGCCCCAGGAAACATTTGAATATCTAGAGATCTCATAGGCTGGAAGGCTCACCATGGCTTGCTGGACTCTCTGCAGTTCCTCTGCAACCCTCAGTCTTTAGCAGCTGGGGCTCTGGGTTCTTGCACAAGGAGGGTGTGCTGTGCTCAGGAAGAATGTGCTAAGTATCACCAACAGGGCTTGCTCTTTTTCATTTCTCTAACCCAGTCTCACATCCTCCACCCCCTTTTCTTCCCCTTTCTCATCTCTCTTTCTTTCTCCCCGCCCCTTTCCTAAACTCTGCCCTGAGAACACAATAGCTGACTTGGAGCTGTGACCACTGGGTTCTTTTGCACACCCTCCCGGTCTTTTCTGTTCACCTGTGCATCCTTTCCTTCCTTCTCCTCTTGCTTCCCTTTGTGTTTCTTGTTGTTTAGTTTCTTTAGCAGAAACACCTGACTGTGGAGTAGGAGGCCCTGATAGTGCCACAGATAGAAACTTACTTCAGATCCAGTTATGATGCTGTTGAACTTCGTTAGCTCTCTCTAGAAGACTTGGCCCAACTCTGTTCCTTCCCTCTCTCTTTCCTTGCTCACCCCCTAGTGGAAGTACTTGTTAATGGCTCTTCTGAAAGTTAAATCCTAAACACAGTCCCCAAACTCTATCCTTTTTGCCTTAGGAAGGTTTGGGGACCCAGAAATACCTTGAGTATAAAATGTGAAAGAGATGAAACCATATATGAAATTTGAATTCAGCCAATTAAAGGCAATCTGAAACCAGTTACTGACATAATAGTGCTTGCGTTGTAAGAAAGTTAGTAATAGTGACAAAGATCAAAGCATGCACTGTGCCAACACACACACACACACACACACACACACACACGTGCGCACACGCACACACACACAAATAGTAATAGCAATAACAACAGTAGCATTTAACAGGTCATATTAATTACCTTTCAATATCTAAAACACTATGGAGGAGAAACAGTACTAGTCTTATGTTTTAAAATTTATTTGTTCTTAGGTAATTTCATAGCTCCTTGGTACTTAATCCACCTCCAATCTGAATGGCTATCATCTCTTGGAAACTCGCCAACTCATTTCTCACCTTCATGTGCTTTCTTGCTTTTTATAACCTACTATGTCTATGTAGTGCTGCATGTAAGAATTTTAGCTGATCTTCCTGGCTTGAACATGTGCAGATAGCCATGCCTACAGTGAGTCCATGGGTGTAACAGTTCCATCATTGAAACAATGACTGAGAAACAGGAGAGTACGTGTTGTGGGATCCCATATGCTGTGAATATGTGTTGTTCTCATTGGTTGATAAATAAAGAAGCTTTAACCTATAAAAACGCAGGATAGAGCCAGGAAGAAAAATCTAAGCAGAGATACAGGTGAAGAAGGGTGAAGTCAGGGAGATGCCAGCCAGCCACTGAGGCAGTAAGAAATGTAGAAAATGAGGCAATGTCATGGCCATGTGGTAATACATAGATTAATAGAAATAGGCTAATTTAAGTTGTAAGAACTAGCTAGTAATAAGCCTGAACCATCAGCCAAGCATTTATAATTAATATTAAGCCTCAGAGTGGTTATTCAGGAACTGGTGGGTGGGAAAGAAACCTCCAGTTACAAGCATATATGCAAGTGAAGGACCAGGAGACCCAGTGATATAATTCAGCTCAGGGCCCAAAGCTTGAGAATTAGGATTGCCATCATTCTATACCAGGGTAAAATGAATGTCATAATTCAGGGTGATTTTGTTCTGGCTCCAACATGAAGTTCAATTTGGATACTTAATGAGTTGGATAAGGTCTGCCCATATCAGGCCTGTGCGTTAATCCTATAATAATAGGAAGAGTGTATGTATTAATAGGGGGGAACCTCACTGTGAACCTAGTCCTGGGGGATAATTAAATCTTCAGTGTAAATTAATATAAACTTTCTTGAATTAGAACAACTAAGACTGGCAGGCAGCAAAGGCTCTGTTTCCTTGGTCATGATGATTCTTTCAGACTACTAACATGTTGGATATCTTTTGGTATTGGCAGAAGAGACTATATGCACCCTAGAATAGTGATGACCAAAGAGAGACAATAGGAAATATTAATTAGAACGTGGAGAAGCTGGAGCCCTTCTCATTGCAGGTGCAACTGTAAAACAATCTCTTTGGGAGAAAGCAGGAAGGTTCCTCTAAAAATAGAAGAGATCTTATGTGGCCTTCCCCCAGAAAAATGCTAAAGGGGATGGAGAAAAGGTTGTGTCTTAACTGTTGATATGGGATTCCTCTCTGTATGCTGTGAATACTATTGGTTAATAAAAAAGCTATTTTGGGCCTGTGATAGGGTAGAGCAGAGGTGGCAGGGAAAACTAAACTGAATGCTGGGAGAACGAAGGTGGAATCAAAGAGAAGCCATGTAGCCCGGCCAGAGACAGAAGCTGGAACTTTGCCTGGTAAGCCACAGCCTCATGGCAATACACAGATTAATGGAGATGGGCTAATTTAAGATATAAGATAGTTAGAAATACACTTAAGCTATTGGCCAAACAGTATTACAAATAATATAGTTTCTGTGTGGTTCCCAGGGCTGAGCAGCCAGGAATTAACTAGCAGCCTCCTACAACAAACTGTGGCACTCAGGCATTCAAATAGCATTGTTCACAGTAGTTCAAATGTGGGAAAAACTCAGACACTGTCATCAAGTCATACAAAGAATGTAATTTCTCTGTAAATGGAACGAAGTGTTGATGCAAGCTACAGCATGGAGGACCATAGAAAACAGTATGCTAAGTAAAAAAAGCCAGACAGAAGGTACTCCATGGGTATAAAATGTTATCCATAGACAAATCCCTAGATAGAATGCAGATTAATACTGCCATGAGAAGGAAATAAAATATTGTGACTAACTGCTAATTATTTGGTTTCATTCTACAGCAATAGAAATGCTGCAGAGGTAGGCACATGGTTGACTGATATTCCATTTTAAAAGAGTGAATTCTGTGCCAACAAGATGGCTCAGTGGGTAAAAGCACTTGCCTGACCAGTGCATGGTGGAAAGAAAAAGCTAAGTCCTCAAAGATGTCCTCTGATCTCTAGACATTCACAATGGCAGTGCAGAACTATGCATAATCAATCAATAAAATAAATTAACATGTAAATTTTATGGTATACAGATTTTTATCTAGATGAATTTAAAATGTTAAGAAGGCTTATATGGAAGGTTGGAGAGATGACTCGGTGGTTGAGAGCACTGCCTGCCCTTCCAAATGTCCTGAGTTCAGTTCCCAGCAACCACATGGTGGCTCACAACCATCTGTAATGAGATCTGGTGCCCTCTTCTGGACTGCAGGCATACATGCATACAGAATACCGAGAATATTGTATATATAATAAATAAATAGATTTTTTTTTTAAAAAAAGAAGGCTTATATGGTGCACAATTAATAAAATCTCAGGGAGAGAAATTGGGGCTTGATCTGAAGATCAGAAAAGCAAAATAGCCAGCCACTGGTTCTTACCTCAACCTCAGACCAAAAATGGCAATCCTGCCTCCAGGGATCTCAGAATGAGATTGTGTGTCTGATAGCTGTTTCCTCCCATTTTATAATCCTCTCTAGGGCTAGGATTAAAGGAGTGCACCACTGGGATTAAAGGTTTGTATGGCAACTAGTGTGGCTATTGGCATTAAAGGTGTGTGTTATTGTTGCCTCATCTATAAGGCTAACTAGTGTGGCTGTTTTACTTTTCTGATCCTCAGGCAAGTATTGTTTATTAAAATACAATTGAAATGCCACTACACTTATATACACAAAGATAAGTAGAAACTCCTTTATTTTCAAATGTTATACTGACATGTGAATACAACAAGTTTGACATATTTAAATAAATACATACTTTTAAACCATAAAATACTTAAAATCATAATTTAAAATACTCTGTAAAATTCAAATACAGACCACATTCATATTCCATACAGTTATTTCTGATACAAAATATCTAGGCATTTACAGTGTGTAGTTTCACAATGGCTACTCTCTTTCTCTAGCTCTTGCGGTCTCTCTTCCTCTCTCCTACCCCTTTGGTGCTAATGCTTGTCACACTCCTTGTTCACCGTTGGCTTCTACATTGCCACTACTCTGTAAGCACTTTCAAGACCTTTCTTTCTCTAATATGTTAATTCAGAAGCTTGGGCGCTTTTGATGGGAACAATTTGGGTTCTTACTGATCAAGGGTTTGTCATTGCCAACTAGAGGTGAAACTCCTTAGGAATTTTAATCTCTGTAAGACAACATAATCATTGTGTACACAAGCTTCCCCCTCTTCTAGAACATACGAGCACAGAGAATAAAACAACTACAGAATAACTGTTAGACACTTTTTGAAAGTCCACTGCCTGGATCTATTATATGGTGAACCCTCATCATGGATTTAGAATTGTATACAATATACAAGAATCAGGTATCCACTTGTCAGCATAAGAACCTCCTTTATGGAAATGCAAATCATATTTATGCTTAGATGAGCTTTCAAACAAACACTTTCAAATGCACCTCTACTTTAGTGCTTACACGTCTACTAAATCAGAACATTTGGCCTCAAGGAAGTTCTTTCTTTTCCAAAGAAAAAAACACATTTTAGGGGTAAAAAAAAAATCCCCCAAGCATGCAAGCTCTCTCTTTAACTTCTATTCTTCTGGTAGTACCATGTCTTAAAACCAGCTACAGTTTAATTCTTAGGAATTAACACTGATCAGTAATTCCTCATCTTGAAAATAAATTTATTACAGATAAAACGTTAGAGTTTGCCAATAAAAAATGAATGAAGATAACTTTTGCCTTGTCATAGGTCACAGAATTTCTGATTTTTTTCAAGTCCTTTTGACCCTTGCACTGAAATAAGAATGGTGGACAACGTGGTAGGTTCAACGCAAGGACACAGAACACAATGTCTGAGAATATTTCAGAGGCCACTGCATCCCATGGGGATAAATCCGGTAAGCCTGCTTAGCAGTGCTATCAGGCACTCAGCCGCATCTGTACCTGGTACCTCTGACAACAGTCCCGTGCCACAGCCTGAAGCTATGACAGTTTTGCCTTTTTTCACGATAGAAATATAAAACTGTTTGCTCATAACTGCTGACAAATAGTATTTATCCCTGTAACACCAATAACGGCTTTAACAATCGAGACACTGAATGGGGAACAAGAGAAAGAAACAAAGCCACAAAATGCTGTTTCTCTTCCCAAATTCCAGAGTGACGAAGTTAGAATTTGGCTGTTCCAGGGCCTTGGTGCCTTCACTCTCTTTTGAAGAGCGTACCCGAAACCTTCTGTGGCCAGCATGTCCTTGGTTCTGTGGCTAGGAAAGAGGAAACGGAGTCTCTCTGGGGGAGGACTGGCCTTGACACTGAACTTTGAGCCATAGAGTCAGGATCCTGGTTATTAAGCAGACGAGAGAGACCAGGATCCCACGGGCAGCTCTTTTTCTTCTGTCTTCGGCATATCATTCTATTTCCCAGGATGCATCTGTGTTCCTGCAAAAATAAGTGAAAACCTTCCAAATATCCTGCGTGCTGGAAGCAACAACAAAATACATCTTTTAGGCAGGCTGTCTTGGGAATGGTTCAGATATGAACTCCCAATGTCATTGAGTTACAATAATGAAACTAGTCTATGATACTGTAATGGTAGATAGCAGCCATTGATAACTGTTAAATATATGGAGTGTACAACCTAGAGAATGAACCCTGAATGGTGCACCTTGGGCTTTAACTAATAGTAATTCACTATGTTGGTCACCATTAAGAACTATGAGGAAAGATGCCAACAATAAGGAAAATAAGGGGGCTAAAGAGGCAAATTGAAACATCTATTTTCTGTCAATTTTTTCTCTAAGCCCAAAACTACACCACAAATTCTGCTCATTAAGAAAAGTTTATTTAGAAAGTCTTGACCTTGCAGCTATACTCCCAGAAGCAATGCAGCTACTGAGGATCACAGATGTCCAGACTCAGCACATAAGTGCTGGGGGCTGAATCCTAGCTATACTGCACAGCTTTGGAAACTCAGACAAGTTCCCATAAATGTTGTGCCTCATTTTCTTCATCTCAGAGAAACAAGAGGACAGTCCCAGATTCTCAGCATCCCCAGCTTAGATCCATGCTTAAGCACCTGATTGCTGAATGGGGCTAGCATTCACCACCACCACCACCATTATCATCCACAAGTAAAATGATCCAAGAATGACAGAACTCTGCCCCCCGCCTCCTTCCACAAAGAAACCAAACAACTTTCTATGAACTGCTATGAAGATGGGGATTTCCTCTAGCCAATGGCAGGCTCGAGGGTGCCAGCGAGGGACACCATTTGGAAAGGGGATTTTCCCTCTTTCACACGACCTGCCAGTCATACCTGATGGTTGTGAACTTAGATGATGTGAGAAGGTACTTGATAATTGCCACACGATTGAAGGCTTTGGCAGCTGCTGTGGAAACATAAAAAAAAAAATACATCAAGCTCTGCCTTCCCACATGAAGAGAAAAAATGATGGAATATTAAATGGCATGCTTTGCACAAGAATTCACCTTACCTTGCAGGAACAAATTTCTTTGCTGCAAGAGAGAGGAAAGTATTAATTTGGACCGATGACGTTTAATCAAATTAGACTGATTTACTTCTCTCATCTGGGTTTATACTCTCAGTACCATGCACTCTGTGACAGACATTTGGTGGCAATTAAGGTAAAATGCAGAGGATAAACGCCCAAAGAACAGAGCAGCTTCCTGATGCCAGGAAACTGTTGCTCAGTTTGTCTGATTCTTCTTTCAAACTCTCATGAGAAGTACAAAATCCATACTTTACATGAAATTCCCTAATGTCTAAATTTCAAATTTTAATAAAAAACATTTAAATAGTCTGTGGACCAAAGTGACCATGGATATTGTATTTCCTATACCTGGTGATATAGATATATTCAAAAATTTAGGCTATTCCAAGCAATTTTCTCTGTTACTTGAAATCACGTATTCTCCCAAAAGAATCATAATGTAACTCCATAATTCTCATTGAGCAGTGCCACAGACACTGTGGAACTGGAAGTGAGTAGTGCCCCCTAGAGGTAATCAGTATTAGTGCAGCCAACATCGGTTTCCTCAAACTTCAACACTAAGAAGAAATCTTATCATTAAAACCTTGATTACACTAGCATTTATTGGGGCTATTTCACAAGTAGGTTCTACTTTCTAGATTCTAGTGAAAAGTTTCAAGAGACCATAGCTCATAAGTGCCACACACACACACACACACACACACCACTTCTCAACATCATTTCTCAAGTGGATGACTGAATTTACCTTTCTTTCGAAAGTATCTCAGCAACAAGTAGAGAAATGAAGATGATGCCAGGAGTGAGGTTCCTGCTGTAGAAAGTGCAACTACCAAGGGACGGGTGGCGTCTGTGGGGGCTGAGGAAACAAGTTACAGGGAACAGCGTAAGCAACAACTGGCTTTACAGTCTTTCTGGCATGTCCATTTGGCCTTTCCTCTGTGTATCCAGACTATCAGCAAAATCACATAGACTTGGCATTGAAGATTTAAACAATTCCTTCCAAACTACCACTGAAGCTGGTCCCAGTGTTTCTAGGCAGAACACAGCCTTGTCAAGCTCTTTGACATTAGAACACAACACCTCGTTTAATGCTAAACTATTATTCTTGCCTTCTGTCGTGTGTTTCTTATTCCCTCCTTCAGTCTCTAGATCTCCCCTTTCCAATGATCAAAATCCCACTATAAGGGAGCAGAAAGAGGTCTAACAGGAGTCTAAGAGAGGGCAATGGAAATAAATCGTGGTAGCCGAGAAGGCCAGTGGAAAGTGTTCGAGAGGGAACTGGGGTGGCAGATGAGAGCAAAACATTCTACCTGTTCCCATGACATGCATCATTTTCTGTTTTCTTTCTACCCATCCCTATAACCTACCATTCTGATTTTGACATAAAGGACAGTTAGCTTCCTTAGCAATATAACACCCCTTCTGCAACCTTCTCCCCCAGTCAGTGCATCACCTTCACAGGTAGGCAGCATCCCCGACCAGTGTCCTGTGTCCCTACACGTCAGAACTGCAGACCCATTGAGTGTCCATCCATCAGGACACGTAAATTCACAGACAGTGCCGAAAACGGTCGCCCCACTGCAGCTCACATTCGCCTTTCCTGGCACTTGAAGGCTTGAGCAATGTGCCACTGCAAATGACATAGCCATGGTAGAAATCAGAAAAACCTCACCACGGAACGGCTAACTGGATGTGTGTCCTGAGAGTCTGAACTCAATAGTACCTTGGCAGGAGGGCACCTCCTGGGTCCACTGGCCCTGGGATGTGCACTCAAGCTGAGCTGATCCATGTAATTTGAAGCCTTTGTTGCATTGAAAGGTGCACAGGGACTTGTAGGTGAAGTTACCAGTAGTAGCATGAGCACACTCCATTAAACCGTTCTGGGTTTGAGGGAGAGCATCACATTTCACAGCTGGAAGAGAGGAGCCATGCACAGGTGTAAGCATTGAACTATCATAGGAGTCTTAGGGTAACCACGCCACAAAGATGTTCAGTAGCGTCAATCTTGCAGCAAAATTCAAAGTATGTCACAGGGGGCCAGCAAGATGGCTCGACAGAGAAAGGCACTTGCTGCCAGTCCCCACAACCTGAATTTCATTTCTGGGACCCATACGTAAGGAGAAAATTGACTTCTGCAAGTTGGCCTCTGATCTCCACACATGGAACTTGCGGTAGAGAGAGAGGGGAGGGAGGGAAGGAGAGAGGGAGAGAGAGAAAGAGAATTTCTAAAGAGAATGTACCTGAACATGTGGGCTTTTTGCTGTCCCACTCCCCTCTTGGGCCACACTGAAGCCTTTTTGATCCCTTCAGTTCAAATCCTTGATCACAGGAGAACTCACAACTGGATCCACTGTGGAAAGGTCCAGAAGCACTGGGAAGACATTTCATGGAGCCCCATGGTGGCCTGGATAAGGCTTTACACTGGAAAGCTGAGACATCAGAGAAAGGGTGAGAAAATACCATGGTGATACTGGAGACCACTCGTTGTTTGATGGCCAAGTTCTAGTGGCACAAAGCTTTGCTCAGAGAACTCAAGACAATTCTTCATCACAAATTCCTGGGAAGGTGACTGTGCTTCCACCGTTACCCAACATCTCCATGACAATGTCACCTAATATGGGGCAGCTATTAGGAAGAATATGGTGCCTCCACACGGGCTGATGTGCAGAGGTGGGGGAAAGGGGAAGGTTTTACATCAGGTCCTGAAGACTTCCGTGTGGTGTCAAAAAGGAAAAGAAGCCTTCCCTGCAGAATTTGCCTGCTCTTAGCTTAAGTTTGGTGGTGGTGGTGGTGGTGGTGGTAGTGGTGGTGGTGGTGGTGTGTGTGTGTGTGTGTGTGTGTGTGTGTGTGTGTGTGTGTGTGTTTGCTCCTGGAACTCACTTAATACTAAATTTGTCTCTGAGGATGCCTGCAGTGGATAAAGAAAGCTGTGTCTTCTGAACACTCTTGCCCTTGCTGGTAAGTGAATTAAATTTTTTGCTTTTATGTCTGCATCAGAACAATCCTTGTTGGTGACAGACCTCAAGCTGGGGGACATTGTCATTGCTGCTAGCTGTGGATTTAGAGGTGTGTGGGGAAAGTGAGAGCTTCAAGTAGTACTTTCTTTATTCTGCATTTTACATTTTAAATAGGATTTCTCTTACATTATGAATTCTCCTTACTCTATTATACCAATGCTAACACATCAGTATTATTAATATACCCTAGTTTAGAAACAAACAAAAATCCATAAGTTATTTGCCTACAATGCTGCTTCCTGGCTGTGCACTCATTTTTTTTAATCAATCTCAAAGGTATTGCTGTTGCCCTCATAATTGGTTTCTATAGTTACAGGGGATGCCTGATGTCATTGTCAGTTCTCAAGACAGAAGATGATGGATGTTTTCGAAATGAAAGTATTAGAAGATACATTTTACTGCTCACCTTTGCACACTGGAATCTGTGGTGTCCACTGCCCTTCTACACTGCATTCAACCTGGGCCGGCCCCTCCAACGTGTAACTTTGGTCACAGGTGAAGTTGCAGGATGACTTAAAGGCCAATCCAGTTGAGTTGCTGCAGCTCACAGAGCCATGCTGGAGCTGAGGGATGGCATCACAGGTCACAGCTGAAACCCAAGCAACCATTCAAATTAGAAAGCCTGGTTTGCCCGATTCAAGCCTTAGCTGAGGAAGAGAGCGTGATGAATCACCACACGGGAGAACTCTACCTTTGCATGATGGCTTCTCGTTGTCCCAGACGCCAGAGGAGGTACACAGCAGACTCTGGACTCCAACTCGCCTGTACCCTTCATCACAGGCAAACGCACAGGTCGTGTTCCATGGGAAGCTCCCAGGATTCGGGGAACATTTCCTGATTCCATTGGCAGGGTGTGACAAAGCTTCACATTCAACCACTGAGGAGATGAAGGATAAGAGAGAGTTCTACACAAAGAAAATTCCACAGATGTTTTCATCTTCTGTGGAAGTAGGGTTTATAAAAGAAGGTGAAACCCATTTTCAAAGGGTGAAACCCAAACTGGTTTTTTGTTTGTTTGTTTGTTTTGTTTTGTTTTTCAAGACAGGGTTTCTCTGTAGCTTTAGAACCTGTCCTGGAACTAGCTCTGTAGACCAGGCTGGCCTCAAACTCACAGAGATCCACCTGCCTCTGCCTCCCAAGTGTTGGGATTAAAGGCATGCACCACCACCACCCAGCAAAACCCAAACTCTTGATAACATATTTCTGATAACAATTCTTGATAACATATAAATAGATCCATAACAAATGTTTTAGTCTTTATTCATATTTCATCTTCTCTTATTAATTTTTGCTTTGATTATGCTGAATGATCTCCAATCTATTTTACTACATATGTAAATAACAACAACAAAAATAATAGCCTCTAGGTCAAGATTCATGGCTTGGTGTAAAGGCAGTACTAACTTCGAAGGACCTGAGCAAAGAATCTTTTTAATGGGACCAGAGAACTGTACAAAGAGATATTGAAGCTCCCTGACCAACACAGTGCTAAAGTTGATCCCATCGCATGGAAGAGTTGAACAAGAAAGTCTACGAGAAAGCCATGCAGCTGTCTAGATGTGTTTCCACTGTCTCCCTTACATGTTCCTTTCCATGTCACCAGAAATACCCATTTCAAAAAAAACGGAAAAAAGGCCATGTTAAATGTTAAACCAAACAGGCACCAGATTGCCCACACAACTCATAGAGAGAATACATCTTACTAAATGATACAACAAAAAAGTTGTAAGTTGGGTAAGAACTAAGGCAATTTGGAGTGAGAAGCTTTAGTGTTGAAAGTTACCATTGCAGGACAGAGCAGCCACACTCCATTCTCCAGAGGACATACACCGCATGGTGGACTCTGGGCTGCTTGGCAGGTAGCCCCTTTGACATCTGAGAGAGCAGGAGGAATTATAGCTGAAGTGGCCAAAAGGATGCGTGCAGTCCAGGCTTCCATGGTCAGGATGCTTCTGCGCTTCGCACGTCACAACTGAAAAAGAGAACGAAGTCACACTTCGACTCCTCTCTCACCTTGCATAGGAGAGGGGAAACACTGGACACCATAATTATTGCCCATTGAGCATTTCCTGTGGTCCAGGCTCTATGGAAGCATTAGACTATGAAGCTATTATTATCTTCATACAGATAGTTGCCCTATGAAGTTGTTTAGTTTAATACGACTGAAATATTCAGACATTCTATAAGACTACTTTGTCAAGGTGCCATAAGTAATAAGTAGTAAGTCTGGAGTTTGACCCAGCAGGGTCTGACTTGATAGTCTCAGTTACTACAGTGCTCTTATTCTGTGTATTCAGGTGGAGGAAACATGTGGCCCCGGCGGACAAGCCATCTGAACCTCAGGAGGGAGTTTCCAGTTTTGGAAAAGGAACAGGTGAGGACAAGACTTACCTTGCTCACAGTTGGGTCCGAGAAAGCCAGGGTGGCACTGACAAGTGTAACTGTTGATGGTCTCTACACATTCACCATGGCCACTGCAGGATGCAGGGGTACAGGAAGCTACAGAAAGCACAAAAGAGATGAGGACAATCAATTCGTACGGTGCTTATCATGCATTTTTATTTGAGTTTGTCTGTGTTTAGCCTATAATCTGTGCAATCCACATAACACTAATGGCAATAATGCTCACGATTTTTACTGACACATCTGATTCCAGTTCCAGGCTATTGTATAACTTGGTGTTAATAAATGGACATCAGCAGAACAGCTGTGCTTGGCACCAAGCAAGAAAAATTAATTCATAACATCTCTGAAGATGGTTTCATGCTAAAAAAAACATGTACTGTATCTGAGTATATATACTCTGTATATTGATAGAACTATATATATACATATATATACATGTATGTTCATATACATACACTATACATTCTTGCCTTTACTCACACCAATCAGTAAAAAAAATAGATATCATTATTGTTGGACTGTTTTACAGCCATCTATTTAAAAACAGAAAATGTGCACAGCAGAGACTGATTAGTTTGCATCCTCTAAATATGCCAAGCTGCCTCCCCATAGACCCACCCCGCCACCATTACGAAGCTTCATACCTGTGTAGCACAGAGCCAGTTTCTTTTTGTCACATCTCTCGTCATTCCACATGCCCGGGTCATTGAGTCTTTTGATGTAGATTTCTACACAGTCCTCATTCTTCTGCTTGTTATTGGGCTCACCAGGTGCCCAGTTCTTAGCCTCCTCGGTCAGAGGCTTTTGGGTCCCCACCCAGATCCATACGTTATTGACCTTTCTGATTCCAATCCAGTAATAACTTGGTGAAAATCTCAGATTGGAGTTCAGGTAATTGATCTCTTCTTTGTTCTGAATTGCCACCAGATGTGTGTACTTCTGTTGACAGTACGCACTGGCTTCATCGTAGGTCATGAGTTCGATGGAGGTGTTGTAATACCAAGCTATGCTCTCTCCAATGAGAAGCACTGGGTTGGGTCAAGAAAGGAATAGAAAATTTAGTCCTGATTTATGTTGTCTTATTTTTGGCTTATAGAGATCTTTCTGATGGCCCAAACTATGATTTTTAAAAGTAAAAGGAGGCCCATCTGTGGGGTGTAGCATGTCTGTGTATCACTGTGTGCCTGGCACCCACTGATGCTTTATCATAATGTAACACTCCAACTCCACAGACCTCTGTGGAAAACAAAGCCTTGTTGGTTGCTATGACACCCCTATTTGAGGCCCCATTTCAGGAACCAAATGGATGAATCTTCACAATGCCTAAATAGGTCACCTAGGATCCATCCTTCCCATGTAAGGAAACTAACTATTGCTACCAGAGGGCAGAGCCCTACAGAGAGAGGTCAGCAGTCCTGCTAACCGCACTGCAAAGCACAGAGCAGCCCCACACAACAAAATACCCTGTTCTGAAGACCTAGAAGGGTGAAGATGAGAGATTCTGGTCTCCAATGATGCCAGCTTACCAAAAGTGAGAGTAGAGAGAAACCGTGAGGCATTCATGGCTCCAGAGATTCCTCTCACCCAGAGACAGGACTGGAGATACTCTTCTGAGGAGAGAAAGCGCAGAATTAACCACAGAAGGAAATTCTAGGTTTGGGTTACTCACACCTTTCTGTCATAGCATTTAAGGTGACACCATGAGGTTTTAGGCAAGGATTCCTGTATGTCATTACTTATTGCAGAGACATTTACCATGGTGGATAGATGCCAACTTGAAAATTTCCATCATTTTAACCAAAGAGAAAAGGCATATTTTAATGACAATGTTCTAACAGCTCAGACAGATCTCTTTATCACAGGTTTTTTTTGCATATGTGTACACACATATAAATCTATGCTTTACGCCCAAGGCTCCTCTGGCTTGGAAGCTGCACTTACTGTTTTGTGGAATGGTTGCTGGGGTGTTGGATTTCTCAGGTGTATTGCTGCTGCTTCGGTCCCTCTGTTCTTCTAGCAGTTTTGATGTGTAGTCAGTCAAGGACCACTGAGTATTGCTTCTGCTGGAGCCTCTTTATAGGAGATCTGGCTTCCTGTGAGTCACAGGACATTATTATCAAAATCTGTTAAAGAGGAAATCCTCAACCACATCCAAAAAGCTTTCTGGAAATATCCACCGCACTTAAAAAAAAAAAAAAAAAAACTTTCATAGTGATGTTGGAAACTCCAAGCTAATCCTTGTTCTAGGCTCTCATAATTTGTATGCAATTGTAGTAAGTGTGATGCAAATGTATGATTTTAATTCCTGTGTCATAAAACATAGTTATTGTTTTCACTCGTGTGTAGAAAGTAGTTTCATAAACATAAGCTATAAATATCACTCGTGATCCGCCACTCTCGTTTTCTCATGCTTAGCCGTCATTAATACATCAGTAGCCACCTTCTCTTCATTCGCCTGCTGCCTTAGCCTATTCCAACGGGCACCCATGCACAGCGGAGAGATTCGTGAAGTAGATGCGTATCCTCACACATATCCTCACAGTTATGATGAAGTTACAAAAAAGCTTCCCTCATCTATTCCAAATAATGCTGCCTTGTTTCTACAAAATAGGGTTAAGTGGAAGATATAAATGTACCCCTGCTACCTTCCTTTCATCTTGTATTTTCTAGATACTGTCACTATCTCTATCCTTTGTTTCATTTTATGTAGCTAAATATGGTTGTTATTGTTTGCCAGTTGTAAATATGTAACCCCACATACTGCTTACTTAGATCTTTGGTAAGATTAAATCTAAAACCTAAAGAATAAAGACCCTAAGAGAGAAATACATGGATATGCCTAGGAAGGAGAAAAAGTCAAGATCTCCTGAGTAAATTGGGAGCATGGGGGACAGGGGTGAAGGCAGAAGGAGAGAGGGGAGCAAGGAAGAAGAGCAAGGAAAATGTATAGTTCAGTTAAAAACAATAAAGTATAAAAACAATTTTAAAAAGTTCTGTTCATACATAATATGTTAGTCTATCTACATATGAATGACAAATATGTGTCTAATATTTTTTTAAAAAGTGTAGTCAAGCAAGTGTGACATCTGCCTATCAGCCTAGCATTTGGGAGGCTGATATGGAGATTGGAGGCAACCCTGTGATCCAACCTTGATTACAAGTGTGAGATACCATCTCAACATGGAAAAAAAATCATGTGCATTGACTTACATCTTAAAATAAAATTTACCTAGCAAATTAGTCATAAATACTCTTCAATCATATATTTGCATTTATGGATTTTTTCATAACTAATTTTCTAGTTTCAACATTGGTGATACAGAATCTGTAGGGATATAATACTTACTTAGTGACATAGATCTCTGACTATAATCTCTAACATTCTGGGTGCTTCTTCTGTGGCAGGCTTTATTCTGAGCATGTTGTCATGTCTGTTTGTATTGATTTTTAAGTCTATCAATTGTGAAATGTGTACCCCACCCCTATTTTATAGTTGAGGAAATTAAGGAACCAGGCTCTCTCTCTCTCTCTATCTATCTATCTATCTATCTATCTATCTATCTATCTATCTATCTATCTATATCTACCTACCTATCTAACTAGTTTGCATCTCATCTAACTGCACAAAGATATGCTGTTGAAAACCAGGCAACCAGTCACCAGGGCCCCATCCCTTGACTGCCCAGGCCATGGTGGTGCCAGCAGTTGTTTGCCCACGCTGAGGTCTCTGCTCTTCCATACTTCCCAGTCTTTGCCTTCTTCTTCCTGAAGTCCCTCAATCACTGAAGCTTTCTGCCAAGGGATGTGAGGCATGGGGGGGGGCAGGTAAAAGGTCCAGAACAATAAATAACAAGGAAAGGATGCCTGAGAACAGGCCCTGATTCCTCAGCAAATAGAAAATAAATGGAAAAGGGAAAATAACAGGCAAGGCAACTGTGCCCTGCCTGGAAAGAGGAGCTGACTCTAAGTCACATTTGCCAAAAGATCCTCAGCCTTTTTTGAGACCAAAGGGCAAAATGTGTGTTCTAAATTTATATTTATAAATTATATCCATATAATAAAGAATTTTATATTCTTTAGGTAAAGAACTCTGTAGTGATGAAGCGAGCAGGCCTGCTTTTCATCCCGCCCGGCTCTCGCATGGCTAGCTTAGCCCCGTAAATAATACACGGAAACTGTATTCATTTAAACACTGCCTGGCCCATTAGTTCTAGCCTTTTATTAACTAACTCACATCTTGATTAACCCATTTCTAGTTACCTGTGTATCACCACGATGTTGTGGCTTACTGGGAAAGATTCTAACCCACGTCCATCTTGGGCCAGAGCTTCATGGCGACTGCCTCACTGCCTTCTTCTTCCCAGCATTCTGTTCTGTCTTCCCCACCTACCTATGTTCTGACCTATCAGGCCAAGCAGTTTACTTTATTAATTAACCAATGAAAGCAACACATAGAAAGAAGACCCACCTACATCAGAACTCAGTATAAGAAAGAAAGATAAGAGCAGTGGTAGAAGGGATTTGTAAATAAAGAGGGTTTCATATAAAGGAGGTTTTCTATACATTAAGTCTAAAGATACACACAAATATAATGAGAAGTGTATTATTTCAAACCCACTCGTCCTGCCATCCTGCATTGTCCCAGGACATTTCCTGTGTCTTGCCCCTAAAACAGAGCCTGAAAATCCTGTGGGTGGGCCCTGAGAGCTGCTGGAGCTGCTCTTCTTGCTGGGGTTGCTAGAGAAGCCATAAACAGACGTCCTGAGGAAGCCCTAAGTGTGGGGGTGAGGGGCTAGCTAGTCTTCTGTAGTTACATCATCTAATTCATCCCGTCCAGCACTGCTGAGAGGCAATCACTTTGCTAGGTTGTAGAAAGGGACACTAGGAGACGTAAATGGCTGGAGTCTTGACTATTAATTCCCTTCAAGCAATACAAATTCCAGGAGGAACAGGCTGCTTACTGGCGCCTCAGTCTGCACTAAGTCTCCCAAGCTCTGAAGATGTAGCCAGTTAGTTCTGAGCTGCTCAGTTATCAACTTAGGCCGGCATAGACCCTTTAGGATCTCAACCTTGTAAAATGCCCTACACGGAGGTGATCCACTGGAAAAAGGAAGAGGATGCACACACAGGCACACCTGAGGCTGGTCCTCCAGGTACCACAAATCCCTGCTTCTTTAGCACTTTCCTTCCATACCCTTCACATGGAGGATTTTAACCACTTCAGTACTCCTGAGAGAATGAGGGTCTACCAAAGGATGTGGGTTCGCGGATATAAGTGTTAGAGCCCTATTCAAGACCATCCCATGAAGAAGGCAGATTGTTTGGTAATGTGGAATGTAACCCTGGCCATAACCATGTATGGCCAAACAACCAAAAACCCTCTACAGATATGCCAATTCATGCTTCAACCATCACTGCAGAGTGTAACTGGGAAGCACAGGCAGTGGCTTCTCCTCTTGCCCTCTGGAGTGCAGCTCCCCTTTCTCCTACCTCTGGAAAAAGCTTGTTTTACCTCTTATTTTGGGATTTTAAAAAGCCTTGGTACCTCCAAATTCCTACTTTGAGGACATCTAAATTATCATTATAGACATGGGTAGTGGAAGAAAATCCTAGTGAAGAGCCAATCTTATTTAAAGCATGCAAACACTTCTTTTCCACAGCCAAATGATACAAAAAGGCTAATAACATTGTGCCACAACATCGCAGAGTGGCATTCCTTGTTTGATTGAAACGTAAGTACATTTGATGTCAAATTGGTCTGGCTACCTCTCAATTCATTTCCCTTGGGATTTGTCAGCACCTTCAGACAAGCACCTAAGGTAGGAGCAGTGCTGCCCACTCTGCTCCTCACACCCATGGGAAGAAGTGGAGAAAGAGTCCCCTAAACATCTCAGTAGAATGGACCTTAGCTGGGTGTGGTGTCACAAGCTTGAAATCCCAGAGTTCATTGTGCTGAGGCAGGGGGACTGTCAACTCAAGGTCTGTTTGGGCTACATAGTAAGTTCAAGGACTGTAAGAGAAAGAACATGAGGTCCCCCCCTCCACACACACACAGCTGGATGTTATGGTAAACAGCTGTAGAACTTGGAAAGTGGAGGCAAGAAGGATCAGGAGTTCAAGGCCAGCCATAGATAGCTACATAGTGAGTTTGAGGACAGCTTGGGTTACACAGGAGCTTGTCTTGAAACAAAGCAAAAACAAAACTGAACAAACAATATATCCACCAAAATCAAACAAAAGAAAGAACATCCTTAGGTATCAAAATTCTGGCCAAACTGGAAAACTAAGGTACAGAGATGATTGGCTTTGTGATGGTGCTGAGCAAATCGAAAGGGTGTTTAGGATGAATTCTAACACATAGGGTGTAGATGGCTTATTTATTACCAAGGAAGAAAGGTAGGGGTGTGTGTGTGTGTGCATTCACTTGCTTTATTTATATTCCCCTCAAGTTCAGGAGGACTCTGTACTCTCTAACCCCACTTCTGGACCTTCCAAAATGATGAGAGACTTAACATGGTTTTGCTTCCTGCTTGGCATGGCTTTGTTCCTAGCTTGCTGTGACTTCCTGCTTGGCAGCACCTTATCTCCCAGCTTCCGAACTTTTTGTTCGGGGATTTAAGGAATAACTAATGAGAATATCTTCTAAGTGAGCCAACCCTGGTGAATTCCCAAGCGGAAGAAGCAAATGGGGCTAGGCTGGTTAATTAGCTGAACTTTTCCTGAGTGTAGCCAGGTTGCCTGGGGTCTGATACTAACAAGGGCAAGAGAACGCTCAGGATGGGACAAAAGCCCCGGTTTGTTTTTTTTCTCGGCCATTTGTGCAGCTTATTTTAAACGTTAGATTTTTTTCCTAAAGAACTATTATTAGATTTGCTCTCAGTCCTTCCCAGTAGAAAAACCTCAACTTTGATGCTTGAAAACATAACTTTGATTTTTCAATTATTATCAGGAAGACAATTTAGCAGTTCCAAATAGCATAAAATGATACCAAATGGTCGGGAGGTCATTTTTCCCCTAAATTAAAAATAGGTGATTTGAGAGAAGTAGGAACACACCTGAAGTTTCTAGATCTCTTTACAATCATATCAGTCATAACTGATATGATTTATTCAAATAGAAAACATTTGCTAACAGTGGATATTTAGATACATCATTAACGAGTAACTACTGTTGGGCACCACTTTATATATGTTGCTTTATACTTATGATATGAAAGGAAGACATTAAACCCATCTTACAGAAGATGAAACAGAGACTCAGAGAAGTTAAAAACTTAACTGTTTTTGTTTTTGTTTCAGTTACTAACTGGCAGAACTTGGGCTTGAATCCACATCTGCATCATCCTGAAGCTTATATTCTTTTGGTAAAGTCATCCTAGCTCACAGTTCTCACCTGGAAAGTACACTGTTGTTTTAACACAAGTAAATGGTCCAGCAGCTTTCTCCCACCCTGGCACTGTGGGCCAGCATCCTTGGCTAGGATTTTTACGAAGAGCCCAAGTCCTAACATGGTGTAAGTTACTTATTTGAAAGATGATCCCAAGAAACCACACAGCGCATTAAAGAAGAGAGACAGGAAGGAAAGAATCTAACAAGAAGGGTTTACTGCCTGGTACAGTCGGAGCTCAGTTTTACAAGAAAACCTCAAAATGCCTAGCTACCGTTCATCAGCTACTGGCTGAAAGACAATCCTGGGAAGGCATGGTTAACTCTCCTGCATTTCCAGGTGGGTGTCTGTGGCCAGAGAAAGTCACCCACAATGAATTATAGGTACTTGGGCCTCTGACATGATTTATTATGCTGGGATACGGTGG
Organism: Arvicola amphibius; assembly: GCF_903992535.2. NCBI lineage: Eukaryota > Metazoa > Chordata > Mammalia > Rodentia > Cricetidae > Arvicola > Arvicola amphibius. Next base: position 57,472,099 of record NC_052058.2, read on the forward strand.
GCTTATTCCATTCCTTTTCAATTTTTATTATGACTTATTCAGTTGTGTGTGTGACCATATGCACACATGAATGCACACATACCACAGCACAGGTGTGGAGATCAGAGGACAGCCTAAGAGAGTTACTTTTCTCCTCCCACCACGTGAGTCTTGGGAATCAACTTCGGATCATCAGGGCTTGGCAGCAAGTGCTTTTGCCCTCTGAGCGAGTTCTGCAGTTTAGCTTGTACATTTTCTATCATTATCGTAATAATTCATTACAAACTATGTGGGTGAAAAGAGCCCACATTTATTGTGAACGGGTTGGGGTTTCCTCCCCTGGGTTTATGTTGCCAACATCATGGTGTCAGCCAGCTGGGCTCTTATGGGAAGCCTCAGAAACTAATCTACTTCTGAGCTCCTTCAAACTGTAGGCAGAATGGAGTTCCTTGTGGACTTGGAACCAAGGTTTCTTGTGACTTTCTGATTGTTTGCCATAAGCTACGAACAAGCTACATTGCCTGGTCCGTGCCTCCTTCACCTTCTCTCCTAGTTTTATTTCTGTTGCTGTGATAAAACTCACTGAGAATAGGCTACCAAGATGCAAAGGGAGTTATCCTGGCTCACAGTTCTAGATCATAGCCCATCACTGTGGAGAAGAAGAGGCAGGAGCTTGTGGCTGCTATTCTCGTGGTATCCATCATCAAGAGAAGAGAGAGAATGAGTGAATGCATGCTTACTGAGCAGCTTCCTTTCTCTGCTCTTCCACAGATCAGGACCCTCACTTGTAAAATGGTACACCCACATTCACAGTGGGTCTTCCCACTTCAATGGAGATAGCTAAGAAAATCTTCCACAAGCATGTCCGTAAGTCAACCTTATCTAGACAATGCCTCATTGGGACCCTCTTCCTGGTGATGCTACATTGTGGAAAATTGGCAAAAAAAAAAAAAAAAAAAAAAAACTAACCACAGTGCTTCCCAAAACAGATCACATCCTTTTAAGTATATTAAAATTCTGAGAAGAGCAAATTGGGCCTTTCCAACAAACGGCAGGTTCTAACCCTCACATCTATATTAGGCAATGCTAATAACAGAAATGTAGGGAAACATTCAGATAGAAAAATGGGCACCGTGCCTGGTAATGGAAACTCCAACTGCACCAGCCACCCTGGCACCACCTCCTAGTGCAATGTCCTGTCTGCAGACAAAGCCACCTATCTGTGATGTCAGCTGCGTCCGTAAACAACTTCACCAAAGACCCAGGTTGAAAGCTACTGTGTGCGCGCTGGAGCAACTAGAAGGTATTCAGATACGTCTGAGGACAAGCAGCATGCACACATTATACAGAGAAGGGACCATGGGAGACGTTGGGTTGACATTCCAAACAGAATTTCCTTGCTCTCTGGGTGTTGACACTTGGCTTTTGGTGTTCAGAGGTTCCTTTGTGTTGTTGAATAATGTTGATTTCGAAGAATAAACAAGAGTTCTGTCTCCAGAGATCCCTCCCTGGGGAATGTTACAGGAATACAGATGGCAATGTCACTACGTCAGCAAGCCCTTGTTTCTGCTCCTAGCAGACAGCAAGAGATGAATAATACCTTATAAGAAGTCCTACTTTAACGTCTTATCTCATTAAGGGATACCTCCGGTCGGTCTGGCTGAGGTAATAGGCATGGGAGAGTCTTTATCTATGATTTGAACAAGCGAGATGTTTCCTTTAATTAATGAATCTTGACAGACTCTGAGAAATGAGCCATTTTCTCAGACATGTTCGCGCCACCATGCCTGCCGTGGGACAGCTTGCAAGAAATCAGGCACCCTCAGAGTGCACGGGAAGGAGCAATTCAGCCACATGGAAATGCCCAGAAAATTGAATCCTAAGTACGCTTTGCTGGACTTTCATTGTCTAATACACTAAAGTTCCCACTTTATCAGATCGCTGAGACTCAGTATATAATAGAAGGAAAATCTGTTTCCAGGGGTCCATACATCTGCAAATCCAACAGAATATTCTGGGTACTGCCACAAGCTGGCTGTGTGATCCTGAGCAAGACTTTAAATCTCTCTGAACTTCGGGTTCTTCTTGTGTAATCTGATATGGTATCTGTAAAAACAGGAGGACTTTTTTAAAACATCGTAATAATAAAAAACAAATATAAACCTGAGTGTATCCCTGTAATCAATCCCAGCACATGGGAGCTTAGGCAGGAGAAGCACAAAGAATCCGAGACCGGGATGGGTGACGTGAATGCCAGGCCATCCTGGCTGCAGAGCGACACTCTGTTTCAAAAAGAAAAAGAAAAGAAATAATAAAAATAAAGGAAGACGGAGATGTGTAAGAGCCCAAGGGCACACACAGTCATCTGATACAGCGTGAGCCAGAGGGGCCAGCCTTCTGCAGGTCAGAGAGACCAAGAACGAGAGGTAGTCGGGGAGAAAAAACACGCAAACTTCATTTCTGGGACACAAAAGCTTCTTTTTCTTTTTATTCTTCCTTTGGTTGCTGGTTCTACTCTATTTTAGTTTTCTGTTTTGTTCTTCTACCCTGATGTTTCCCTTCTGTGTCTCTCCTGGTGTCTTCCTTCTCATTTCTTTGTTTTCCCCTTATGGCTTATAGACCCCAGCAGAATCTTTCTACCAATATAAAATTACAATGTGGCAACATTCTATTTTTAAGTGAATGAATATAATGAATACAAGTTAAAAAGGAAACAACATGTTTCTCATTTCCCTTACTTGAGTCAAGAGTTTACATACTACGGGTGAAAAACACGTTTCCCCCATCAACCCAGAGACAGTTAAGCATTGTCTTTTAGACTCCTCACAGAGCAGGAGCCTTGCAGCCGGAACTGTTTACATAGGCAGCAGCTTTTATAATTGCCAGAAAAGCGGGTTGCTGGCTTCACTTTTCATATTTTGGAGTGCTGTCCAATTATCTTAACTAACCATCCAATTCTTTGTTTCCTAGTTACGTGAAGTCAGTTGTTAAAAGCTTAGTTTTAGTTATGATGCGCATGGGAACCCGTGAACACATCTCCCAACATCCAAAGGAACTTGAGCTAACTCCTGGGATTCGGTTGTTTTTAATTGTTAGCCTAAGCGACGGTCTATATGGCTCTTTGAGAGAAACCCATCAGTCCTAGCTGCGTGACATTCCCTTGGTCCTGCTATCTACCCTTTGAAACTCCTGCTTTCTAAGAGCCGGGGGCAACACTATATCCTACGTTTACCTATATTAATTTTCTCACTAAAATAGCCTCTATCGCAATCCCTTACTATATCTGTTTAAAACCCTTAGTCATCAAAATTCTATTTAAACTAACATTATTATTATATAAAATCATTACTTCAATTGAACAGAATCATCTTCATAATAACACACAGGTAAAAATGCCCAGCAGAATGTGATATTTCCACGAGATAATCACACTACATTAAGGGGAGTGGGGATCCCCACACACCTGTTCATACCATGCCAGATACCAGAGAAAAATGGCAGCAGCAAGCATGTAAAGGAAGAGACATTCTGGAGCCGAAGACCTCGGGGCCTTGCCTATCTGAGATTCACCAATCAATGCCTTGCATTGCAGTGGGCCGAGCTCCAGAAGCCTGAGTGCCACCTGGTCCTCCTCTGACATGGCCACTGGCCACATATGAAGAGAGAAACACTCGTTTTAGGCTTAGCAACTGGGAGACAATCAGCCAGAGGTAGCTATGTCAGACAGCAACTGGAAGTTTTCCTGGAATAGAAACTTCCGCATGCCTCAGTTCTAAAGAGAAACCTATTAGTCTGGGTTGCTGGGGGAGTTCTAGATATGCTGTAGACCTGGCTTCTTGAAAACATGTCATGGAGAGAGTAATGGGAAAGGAGCAGCAGACAGAGTCAAGCTCTGGAATCACGAGCAGCGTTCTCGAAGCTCCGTAAAGTATGGATTGGATTATGGAAGGTGAAGCAGAGATCTTCACCTTCCTGTGAAATGGCCACCCAGACTTACTTTTCAGAATCTCCCCTGAATGGCTACGTAGAAAAGGTTAGTAAAATATGTTCCCTATACAGAGATGCTCAGGGAAGAAAAATACTACAGCCAAATGAATTTTAAAACACTAAATAATACAGTCCCTTCTTAAAGGGTCTAAAGGCATCTTAGGACATTTTGTATTCTCATTCTACAGGGAAAGTTATTTCACATCTAATTTAGTATTTTTACCTTATGCCGGACCTGATGGTTGATGTCAACTCAGTTGGACTTGAGAAATAACTTGAGAAGAATAGTAAAGCACTCATCTGGGTGTGACTGTGGGGCATTTTAAGAGATAGTTGACATCCCGGGCAGTGGTGGCACACACCTTTAATCCCAGCACTCAGGAGACAGAGGCAGGCAGATCTCTGTGAGTTCGAGGCCAGCCTGGTTTAAAGAGCTAGTTCCAGGACAGCCAGGCCTGTTACACAGAGAAACCCTGTCTTGAAAAAGAAAGAAAGAAAGAAAGAAAGAAAGAAAGAAAGAAAGAAAGAAAGAAAGAAAGAAAGAAAGGAAGGAAGGAAGGAAAGAGGAGGGAAGGAGGGAGGGAGGGAGGAAGAAAAGAAGTAGTTGACTTGTAGAACAGCAGCAAAGGAGGAAAAAAGACCCACCACGCATGTGGGTGCCACTGTCTTGGCAGTGGGGACCCAGATGGGATAGCAGCTAAAGAAGAAGGAAGCCCTTTAGCAAGGGGCTCATGAAAACTCCATTTCTATGGAGGGAGCGCATCTGTTGCTGATGCCTTTGCCTGTGGGTATCACCCTGCAGCTGCTTTTGTCATTTACCATGCATTCACACTGGTGTATCTCCAAGGAGCTAGGACCCTTAAACTCAGACTGGGGCTACTCCACTGACCTCCTACGCTCCCAGTCTTCTATCTGCTTGAACTAAGAAGTCACCCAGTTCTCTGAAGTCCCAGCAAACAGATGACCGCAATTAGACTATCTATCTTCTAATAACATATGTCAATCCAATGAGTAAAACTTTTATAATCATATGTAATTCTTTGCATTGTGTTTCTTTCTTGAAAGAACCCTAATGCACGACATGGACAGTTTTCCCTCACAGTGATATTCTCTAATATGCCACTGACAATATAAAAAGGCATGCATTAGATTATTCATTATGCTATAATTTTAGTAGCAATGTATTGGGAACAATTTAATGTAAATATATAATACTTCTTTTCATAAATCATATATACATTATATATGTGATTAAGAGAAACATTCCTAGAGAAAATGGGAATTTCCCTCACTAGCTGGGAAATTTCCACTTTACATATACTTACCTTTCTGTGTGCTAAGTACAGAATTCAAATTCCAACTCATTAATGTTTCTGTGAGCACTGGTTCACCTCCAGAGGGGAAAAAGAAAGCACTGTTGATAAAAATGCATAAAACACTTTGTTCAGAATATGATTCATTTCTACTTACCTAAGCAAAAATGGAAGTTGTTTTCTTGCTATTTTCCACCTATCTTGCAATCTTTATGCTGGCTTGCACACTCATCTTCCCCCTTTGCAATTACTATGTAAAAGTTCAAGGTAAGAAGAACTTGTTTGGAAATCTCTTTTGCTGACTGGTAGAACGTTAAAGGATATTTGACTTTTCTCCTCACAAAATCCAACCTGATAGGATGTGAATTTTTCCTAGTGTAGTATTTTTGGAGCCATTCTTCTTTTGGATAGAAGGCAAAACTTTCTTACCTTTGGACATACTGATTCACAGAAGCAGCTTTTCTCAAAATGTCAATGCAAAAGTTTCAGGTCAAAGGTTAACTTTTAGTCTGGGCTGTATCTGATGATCTATCTATCTATCCACATATATGTATATATGTGTGCATGTATGTGCACACACACACATATGTAAAATAAAGGACATATGAGGGCAAACTATTTAAAGCAAAGGCATCTTTAAATGGTTGGCAACGCACCCTGTTGAGAGGCTAAGGAGAATTTATCCAACATCACCAATTTTCTCATTTCTTTCTGTGGCTGTGATTTAAAAAAAAATACTCTGATGATAAGAAACTTAAGAATTTTTTTAAGAAAAAAATTTATTTCAGCTTGTGGGTTACAGTCCATCACTAACGGAAGTCAGGACAGGAACTTGAAGCAGAAACCATGGAGGAACACCACCTGCTGGCTACTTCTGGCTCATGCTCACTTGTTTCTGTATCTAGCCCAGGACCACCTGCCAGGGAATCGTACCACTCACAGTGGCCTGGGCCCTCCTCCATCAGTTAAAAGTCAAAACAATTCCTCATAGACAAACCTGATGAAGACAATTACTCAGCCGAAGCGCCACCCTTCAGGTGATTGTAATCTGTGTCATATTGACAGCTAACTAACTAGAACTCGGGCAGCTGTAAACAGTGCCGTCGCCCTAAAGGGACCGTGGCAATGACTAACAAGAGAGTATACACGTTTAGCTTTGCACCAATCAAATTCCACTTCTAGGAGTCTGTAGTGAAGATGATCTCCAAGAATGAATGTCTTTATGGTTTGATTTTAATAGCAAAACACTGAGAACCTAAATGGATAAAGTGGAAGAGCTAGTGAATGCAGTATCTAGTACATCCTTAGAATGGGAACTACCTGGTTCCATCGTCAGTTAGAAACAAATCAAGGAAACAAACAGTATATTACATAGCACCTTTAAAATATGAGAGGGGAACTAAGTTAAATATATATAAAACTACTTGCTTTAATTAAAAAAGTAAGTGTGAGAAAGATAAATCAGAAAAGAAAAAGGGCAACCATGAACGCTGAGTGCAAACAAATAACTGGATGTAATAGGATGTCAAAGGTTTGATAACATAAGTTCAGGGAGCAAAATTAAACACAAATGTTAGTGGAAAATAGTTCCTTAACTGTAAACAATATTTAAATTCTAGGAAAAAAAATTGCAAAAACAGCTTAAACTTGAACTTGTGGTATTGGGGCAGTACCATCATTGATATGCTCCTTTTGGGGTAATTTTTTTAGTATTATATGATTGAATAAATGACAGCACTGGTGCTTCTTGGAACCAACATCACTGTGCGAGACACACATATAAAAACATGTTTAATAAATGTGTAAAGTAACACATACACTCATTATATATATATGTATATATATATATATACATACATATACATATATATGCACACACAGCCTAGCTCTGTCCACTGAAATGGTCTTGCTTCAGGGATATTCTGGTAGAAGTGATTTATTGCCCAGAATTTTGTTTACAAATGCTGTCATCTACTAACAGGACCAGGAAGTTCTTGGAAAAACTACTGATTCCAGGTCTTGAGCAGGAGAGGTCTGTAAGCCTGCGCCAGGAGTCAGGAAGTGCCCACAGACTTAGGAAATAAAAGAAGAAGACACATGAAGTCACCTGAAATGATCTTTGAGGACCGTATTGGAAACCATAGGAGAATCAAAAAATATTAAAAATAATAGATGAGCCGGGCGGAGGTGGCGCATGCCTTTAATCCCAGCACTCGGGAGGCAGAGGCAGGCGGATCTCTGTGAGTTCGAGACCAGCCTGCTCTACAAGAGCTAGTTCCAGGACAGGCTCTAAAAGCTGCAGAGAAACCCTGTCTTGAAAAATCAAAAAAAAAAATTAAAAAAAAATAATAGATGATGAAGGAATAAAATACAAGTGTACAGATAAGGGAGAAAAAAGATAGGAGTTGGTCTGAAGACTATCAAGTAGTAAATAGAGAAGACACTCATCTTTAAAAGACCACTGTAATCACCAGCTTAAAACAATCTTATTAACAGCTGTATTACCATTGCATAAAGATGGCTGAGGAGCGGAGTAGGCAGTTTTACAGACTCACCCTGCTCATTGTTCCTTCCAGATTAAAAAAAAAAAAAAGCATCCCTTCATAATGGAGAAAGTGAGCCAGTGATCAAACAACCATCACCAGTAGTGGGTTACACAGAATCCTGTGTCTTTAATACCTTCTCCTGCACCGGGAAGGATGCAGGGTCAACATTTCCTTTAGTTTGCTGCAAACCCCCTTGCTGATGCGCAGCTTTGTTATAAGTCAGAGTGGGTGGTCTTGATTCACTGTGAAGATCTTAGGTTCTTTACTTTCTTGACAATTCAGTAATTCACTTTAAGTAGATGATGTTTATATTTTATTCAGTAATTCTCTTTAAGTAGATGATGTTTGTATTTTAGTCAATATTTGGTTATTTTAACGTATAAGGTCTTCTGATGTTTCTAACTCAGTGAATTGTCGGAAATGAAAAAAAATAGCATGGCTTCTTTTAAACATGTCGGACTCTGCACTCAGTGGGAATACTAGAGTCCTTTTGCCTAATAATGTGGGGCCATGTAGCAAGGACAATAAACATGTTTATAGCCTTTTTTATTCAACAATGTGTCTCTTGGGAATTTTTCCTGAGGAAATAATTTACTAGTCACAAAATGCTATTAGCACAAAGCATGATTCGACTTGGACAACCAAACACTGGAAACAACCTACGGGTCCATTGGGGAAATCATTTACTCTGCAATTACTAAATTACCCATTATGAAGATGATGAAACCATAAGACGGCTATGCTGTTAAGCTGAGCATGAAATTTACATGCATTCCAAACACAACTGCTCTAGAAAATGGGGCAGAGAAGCAAGATGATGCACAAATCGGTTGTGCTAGATTGGTAGAATTGGGGTTCTTTTTTTCTGGGCTAATTTTGTAAAATTTTGATACATTATTTTAATTCTAAACACTACAGACTCTGCACTTATCTTTCCTGTAGGAAGAGGCCTGTGATAGACTGCTCTGTTTTGTTGCCATTTCTACCATTTCCTCACGTATATAATGGACATCTCTATTCTCTTCCCAACGAGACAGTGATAATGTACTTTTTTAATTAGCTTGACACCATGGAGGTAATCCCAGCATTTTGGAAATAAAGGCAGGACTCTTTTTTTATTTTTTTAAGGCAGGACTCTTCAGCTGAGTTGAGGTTCTCAGCCTTCCTAATACTGCAACCCTTTAATGTATCTTCATGTTGTGGTGACACCCGCAATCATCATAAAATTATTCCATAGCTGTAAGTTTGCTACTGTCATTACTTACTTATTTTTTTTTTTTTTACTTTCTTGAGACAGGGTTTCTCTGGGTAATAGTCCTGGCTGTCCTGGACTCGCGCTGTAGACCAGGCTGGCCTTGAACCCACAGAGATATGCCTGCCTCTGCCTCCCCAGTGCTGGGATTAAAGGCATGTGCCACCACTGCCCAGCTTTGCTACTGCTATGAATTGCAATAAAAATCTGATATGGAGGACATTTGATCTATGTATGGGGTCGCAGCCATAGGTTGAGAACCTCTGGAGGATCAACTTCTATGGGCTAATCTGCGCTGCATTGTAGATCCTACCACAAAGAAAATAATAAAGTTTACCCTTTGACATACATACATGCAAACTTCTTATATTTGAAGGGGACAGAAAATGACCTAAACTGGGACAGTATTACTAAGGAGATATAAAATGGCACATTATTTTCACTTCTTAGTGTTCTTTTTCTGGGACAGTATTACTAAGGAGATATAAAATGGCACATTATTTTCACTTCTTAGTGTTCTTTTTCTTCATGTATGTTTGTATGTATGGTGTGCATGAATATCTGTATGTGTATGGGTGCAAACATGTGTGTGTAGGTGCATGTGCTCAGGGGTGCATACACACTTGGAGGCCAGAACTGATATTGGCTGTCTTCTTAAAAACAGCTCTCCAGCTGAGGCAAGGGTATGCCCACAGTTGACTAGTTGGGGTTACTGAGATTTCAAACTCCAGTAATTATGCTTACCCACCAAGCCTTTTATATATTGAACCATGTTCCCAGCCCAAATATTTATCTTTTACAGAATTCTCCAGTTTGTAAGTTGGCTCCACAGATTTATTGTCTAGTAATAGCATTGAGATATAGATGGGTGGGTATGTCTGTAAGAACAGAATGGTCTAAATGATGAATTAATAAGTTGTGTTTATAGGATTAAAAACTGCTACAAGACACACTAGTAGAAAATTGTCAGTAGCTAAGAGAATTGCTCATTAATCCATAAATTGCATTTCATTCTTCAGCAATACTAATAAGGCTATAAGTTGTTCATTGACATATTGTTTGCAATATACAAAAAGAAAAATTAAGAAGCCCCTAAATAACATTTGGAGGCTTGAATGAGAAATGTCTCCCATAGTGTATTTGAACACCCTAAGTGGTGATGTCCTGGGGTAGGTTATGTAGCCTTTAAATAGGGTTTTTTACATTTGAAAACTGATTAGTTTGGGAATTTGAAATTACTTTTAAGACATTTTAGGCTCAGCCGGGCGGTGGTGGCGCACGCCTTTAATCCCAGCACTCGGGAGGCAGAGGCAGGCAGATCTCTGTGAGTTCGAGGCCAGCCTGGTCTACAAGAGCTAGTTCCAGGCCAGGCTCTAAAAAAGCTGCAGAGAAACCCTGTCTCGAAAAAACCAAAAAAAAAAAAGACATTTTAGGCTCTATTTTGGTCATTTCTGTTACCTAGTTTCTGATTGACGACAGTCATTCTGGAATTGCTCAAAGTTGTTCTAACACAAGGGTACAATTAGTCAATATCCAGCATCTTAATATACTTGTTATCTTTTTTGTTGTTGTTTTGTTTTGTTTTTCAGAGACAGGGTTTCTCTGTGTAACAGCCTTGGCTCTCCTGGTACTCTCTCTGTAGACCAGGCTGGCCTTGACCTCACAGAGATCTGCCTGCCTCTGCACCCTGAGTGCTGGGATTAAAGGTGTGCACCACCACCATCCGGCTACACTTGTTATCTTTAAATGATCTTTCATACTACTTTGCTCACACATTGTAGAAGGGAATATATGTATATATTTAGTCTGAGGTCTTGATCAATCTACTCCTTGGTGTGAAACAAATGTGGATAGTTTATTCTATACAATGCACTTCACTATAGAAAAAAATCAGAGTCATATGTACCCTTTATGATGTGTGCATGCATGCATACAATTAAACTTAAAATCTGCAAGGTAAAAGATGAGGAAACAAACTTTAAAGGCCAAGGGGTGCAGGAGACTTCATGGAAAGAAAACTATGGGCTGGACATTGGCTTCACCCTGAAGGCATAAAACTTAGTAGAGGTGAAACTCATGTATTCCAAATGCAGAAAAGACAAGGTAGGGTCAGTAAGGAAAAAAATCTCTTCACACTTACCTCCATATTATGGGTTCCATGTATCTATGAAAGTTTTCTCTTCTGTTGCACCCAGTCTTTCTGTTTTCCATAGTGGACGATTTCCTGTTGAGCTAACTTTGAATTTACCGACTTTATAAAGTCTATGCAGGGATTAGATCTAGTCAATAACACAGACTGAATTTTAACTTTTGGTATTCTCTCAAGAAAAAAAAAATCTATGAAACACCAGACAAAACCCAGGACATGTTTGTCTCCGTGGAGTTACTTCCTCCTTCCAAACATGGACATTGCTTCATCACCTGCTGTTTGAAGTTTCTCTTCAGGGTCCAGAGTTTGTGGTTGTTTGTTCAGAGAGTTGATCTTAGAACTGTTCAAAAGTGGAACCAGAACCCCCTAAGCACAGCTGACCTTTGATGGCATTCTTTGGGAAAACACTTAGCTAACTTTGTACTTCCATATTTCCTGTTTGGGTTAGTTAGTGTCCTGTTGACAAGTTGGTAGGGCACTTTCTTAACTGATAATCGATGTGAGCGGGCCCAGCCCAGAACAGAGCAGTGCCACCCTTGGGCATGCGCTTCTGAGTTGTGTATGAAAGCAGTCCGAGCAAGCCATGGGGAGAAAGTTAGTAGGCAATACTCCTTCAGTGGCTTCAGTTCCTGCCTCCAGGTGGCTGCCTCTGCTTGAGTTCCTGCCCTGCCTTCCTCCTGCAACGGACAGTGATAAACTCGAGTAAACTCTTTCCTCCCCAAGTTAATTTTTGGTCATGGTGTTTTGTCATAGCAATAGAAACTCTGACTTTGACAAACATTGAACAAAATTCCATCACCAAGTGTTCCATAGCTTATTTATTTATTCATCTACTGATGGGCAGCCTGGTTGCTACCAAACTTGGGCAATTGTGTACAAAGCTGCTGTAAGCACCTGTGTGGGAGTTTTTAATGTTAACACATTTTTTCCCTTTTGTGTGTAAATATCAAGGAGCTAGATGGTTGAGCAAAAATGTGTAGTTTTGCAAAGAACTGCCAAACTGTCTCTCTAAGTAATCTTACCATTTTGCGTTCTCACCAGTTACAAGTGTGTATTCCTCCTCTCAGTATTTGGTGTCTTTTCGTGTTTTGAGCATAAGCAGTTTGTTCTAACATCTCCTAGATTTTCTTTTTCAAGAGCTAGAACAGATGATAGAGAAATATATACAATGGCTGAACTGTCTCCTCTTGTTACTCGTGCCCTGGCCACAGATCCCATTCTCTGCTGACAGAAATAAGGAATGTTTCTGTTTCTTGCTCACATCCGTCGTCGTGATGTTGGTTGTAGCTCGGGTTCCCAAGGACACAAAGCATGCATGACCTATCCTTTAACACCTCAACTCCTGCTCTGCTTTGTGTTCAAACTGCTTGGAGCTCCATATCTTATGAACTGAAGTGTGAGTTCCTGCCAAACAAAAGCCACATGGACATACACTAGGCTGACACCATGGCACACATCAGAATCACCACATGAGTTACGCGACCTGAATCGCTCCTGTTTGGTGACTGCGACAGTACTACTACGACACGAGTCCTCCCACCATTAACTCCTCGCTGCACACCCAGTCACTAATCTGTAAAAACTGAGCTGGATCCCATATTACCAGTTCCTTCAGGACACTGTGTGCCTCAGGAAAAAAAAACAATATATTTTATCGGCCCTGCAAATTTTTACCACCCTACACAGTTCCCAAAGGGTACAGGACAGAACACCCGGCATCTTGCATATTGTATACAGTAGACACTAAATTGAAGCTTATTTACTTCATTTAGTTGGCAAGAAATAAAAGTTTTTTTAGGGAAAAAAAGAATGATTTCTTATCCCTTTAAACAGTAGATAGAAAATGGGACCCCCCCCCAAGAGATATTCAAATTCCAATCTTTGGAATTGGCTAATAGGTTATAATTCACAACCAAAAGGATTTTGCTAATACAGTTAAGGGTATATATCTTGAGATTGTGAGACTCTTCTGAATTATACAGAGCCAGTATAACCACCTGAGACTGTAAAGCAGAAAATCTTTCCTGATGGTTTAAAGAGAGGTAAGACAGAAGAAAAGGGGGAAGATTTGAAATGTGAGAATGATGCCTCATGCTAGTACTAAGCTCACAGATTAAAAAAGGGCACCCCAAGACAAGGAGCGCAGGTGTTGGGGGAACACTGGGGACGTCCTGAGCTCACCACAGCATAAAGGTTATTCTGTAGCAATGGTAAGTGGGATTTGCCCAGCCCTTCCTATGATCTGGGACTGTCTCCATCTTTACAGAAAGGAACACTGTGACATTAACTCCAGTTAAGTGAAACCCAAGTCAGAATTCTGACACGCAGAACTTTAAGGTAATAGTCACGTGGAAATTTGTTGAACTTCTGGTAATTTATTACTGCAGCAATAAAAATTAATGCAGATAAACTGAGGGAGAAAGAAGACATTGCTACTCTCTAAAGAACCAAAGGACTGAAGAGAGGACCCTGTCTAAGCCCAGCATTGTTGTTGCTGTTCTACTCATTCACTCTTTGGGGGTACATCACCTAGCTCCCAGATAAACACACAGAGACTTACTCTTACTTATGAATGTCTGTCCTTAGCTTGGCTTTTTTCTAGCTTCTTTCTTAAATTATACCATCTACCTTTTGCCTCTGGGCTTTTACCTTTCTCTGTTCTATCTACCTTTCTTTCCTTCTTACTCCATGGCTGGTTGTGTGGCTGGGTGGCCCTGACATCCTCCTTTCCTCCTTTTCTCATCTTATTTATTCTCTCTGCCCACCAGCCCTGCCTATTTCTCTCTCCTGCCTAGCTATTAGCTGTTCAACTCTTCATTAGACCAATCAGGTGTTTTAGACAGGCATAGTAACTCAGTTCTACAGAGTTAGACTAACACTAAAGAAGGCAACACACCCTTCCATCATTAAACAAATATTCCAGAGCATAAACAAGTTGAACACATCTTAAATTCATATTCCACAACACAGCATGCTGAACTAATGTATTTATTTGGGTTACTTAGAGGAGCGTGGGTGACCCTTGGGTAGATACAGCCCCAGGAATTCCTATCCCATGTGTAGATAACTCACCTCTGAAAAGTTCCTATGCCAAGTCAACCTTGTAACTCATATACACTTTACCACTCCCCCAAATCACACGCAGCCTGTACAGAAGGGACGGTGACTGAAATGAGGGTCTGTTGCCTGCTCCCGTCTTCCAGGAGGGAATGCCTCATTACCATAGACCTAGCTATTAACCGGATTAGTCTGCTTATTTGACTGCTGCAAGCCAGGACTTTATGTAGGCCACACCACAACTCCACTTCATGATGGAGATGACCATGCCAAACCCGGCAGAAACAACCATCCTAGCAGGAGAAGGAACACTTCCCTGATATTTTTGGAAATGTCTAGGCCAAAGCCAGACACACTTCCTAGATTAGTTGGTTCTCTGGGAACTAGTATGTCTGTCCTTCAGCTTCACTATGTTTGGAGTACATGTCAGTTCTATGCATAGAAAAGTCAAAATTGGCCTGTGAAGAAGAGAGAAAGAAAGATGAGATTTCAAAATGATTTTTATCACAAACAAGAGACCAAGGCATAGGATATGGATGGTCTCACCTTCTCAGAGTTCTCACCCTGGGTCATGGTGAGAACTTTCCCTTTTGAACTCTTAGTAATAGTAATGCTAACCTGAAACAGGATTATGATGAAGAAAATAACAGGAGCAGTGGCTCAGTCTCCCAAGGTTTCTGATGTCCCATGGCACCAGTCATACAAAGCCATTTGGAAATGAGCGTAAATAGGACATGTCCTGAACATATGCCTCATTGTTTGGAAAATAGGTTGGCTTCCTCAACTACAACCATGCCAAGTAGTCACTCTGCATAATCTCTAAAGACATGCTATAAATTGATTTCTTTTAACACAAGCAACTTCTTAGTACACATTTATACTAAGAGCAAAAAAGGTCAATGACTTATATTCTGCCATTAAGTGGCATTGGCCACCCATAAAAAGGAAGACAGGAAAACATGATTTTCATTGCTACAGTAATAAATTAGCACAAATTTAACAGATTTCCATGTGACTCTTATCTTAAAGATCTGCATGTGAGAATTCTAACTTGGGTTATACTTGACTGAAGTTAGTGTCCTTTCTCTAGGGAAGGAAACAGTTCCTGGCTTATTTAAAATTTGGTAGAATTCCTCTCATCATGGCTGAAGGATAGCCTTCACACTGTTTTTAGGACAGGGCTAGAGGACTGTAGTCCTGCCTAGGTTCCAGCACTAACTGTCTGCTTCCTGATCTACTGAGAAAAAAAAAACAGGCAGTTATGTCAAGCTCATTCCGTCTTGGAGTCCCTTCATGATGAACTCCAAGCCTTCCCCGTCATGATGGACTCCAAGCCTTCCCCGTCATGATGAACTCCAAGCCTTCCCCGTCATGATGGACTGTATCCTCTCAAGGCATGAACCAAAGAATGTTTTCCATAAATTGCAAAAATCTTTAAGGTGTTTTCTAGTATAAGAAAGACCATTATCAATTTTTAGTTGTAATGGGAGTCCTAGAAAGGAGGAGGTGTGTAATAAATGGAGTTGTCTGAGATTGTTCCACCCCTGTGCGCAGAAGCAATAATCATAGGAAAGACATCACCCATTGCATGAATGCATCTTAAATGTCCAAATGCAGAGGTATGAGTAAATGGAGTTAAATTTTAAACCCCCAAGAATTAATGCACCAACAGATGGCAGTGGTGTGAACGAAGCACCAAGCTGTGCATGAGCTTGGACTGAGAAGGCGTCAGGGGCACAGATGAGGCCAGTGCTCCAGCTTGACTGTTAGTGGATGTTAAAGGACCTGGCAGATTAGAATGAGCACAAATATGAATTGTGAAGAAAGGTCGAATTCATTGTTGTACAGATATCTGGAGGAAGAGAAATAATTGGGAAAAATAGTAGTGGGGTTGGGTTCAAGTCTTGCAGTTTCTGAAAGAAAAGCAGATTGAGTACAATATGCAGAGTCAAGTTAAAATAGTCAGTGCCAAGGAACTAATGCAACTGAGTTCACACTGTAGTTGTACAACCAGGAGTGAGTATAATCTATTTTTAAGGGGGGGGGGATTTGTATATAAAATGTAAACTCAAGCCAGGCAGTGGTGACACACACCTTTAATCCCAGCACTTGGGAAGCAAAGGCAGGTGAATCTTTGTGAGTTCAAGGCCAGCTTGGTCTACAAGAGCTAGTTCCAGGACAGGTTCCAAAGCTACAGAGAAACCCTGTCTTGAAAAAAAAAAAGTAAGCTCCTTGTCCTTTTGAAGAGCTGTCTATGAAAGCATTAAAAACAATCTCTAGGCCGGGCGGTGGTGGCACACGCCTTTAATCCCAGCACTTGGGAGGCAGAGGCAGGCGGATCTCTGAGTTTGAGGCCAGCCTGGTCTACAGGAGCTAGTTCCAGGACAGGCTCTAGAAACTACAGGGAAACCCTGTCTCGAAAAACAAACAAACAAACAAACAAACAAACAAACAAACAAAAAACAATCTCTATAGGATATTTATGAGAAATTTAAGATTTAAGGTAAGAATCATGGAATATCTTCAAAATTTCTTAAAGGGAGATTTATTTATTTATTTGATTTTTCTCACCTTTAGGCAAGTTCAGCAGTCATTTTTCTGTGGGTCCTGCATGTCCAGTTCATAGAGCATAATATCAAGCAGTCCAGGCAAGAGCAGTTTCTGCCCAAATGGCCAACCAACTTTGTAAGGAGCCTCTTTGATGCCCATCATCTTCTTGAAGTAGATTGGTGCTGCCAGGAGCAGATGTGCCTCATTGTTATAAAAAGTCTTAAGCTCCTAAAACATTTTAAATGCCATATTATGAAGGTCTCTGAAAGATTTGAGGAATACCTATCTAATTGAAATTTATCTCTATTTATCTAGAAAACCTAACTAACATGACTACAAGTTTGACTATTATAGATGATTATCTATTAACCTATATTTCTTAATTATGCATTACATTTTTATTTTTTATTTATTTATTTATTTTATTATGTATACAATTTCTGTCTGCATGTATGTCTATAGTCCAGAAGAGGGCATCAGACCTCATTACAGATGGTTGTGAGCTACCATGTGGTTGCTGGGAATTGAACTCAGGACCTTTGGAAGAGCAGGCAATGCTCTTAACCACTGAGCCATCTCTCCAGCCCCCTGCATTACATTTTTAAACTAGCTGTGCAAACACAATACCTTAATCAAGAGCAGAAATACACATATAACAAAATTGACCTTAAATTTGTATCAATAAACCAAGATCCATACCAATGCAAATCTCTATAGCATATCCCCCTTTAAATGTAAACAAACATTTATAAACAATATTTGGGAATTTGGGTGTAGTTATCTTCAAACTGTTTCCTGCTTTTTGTTGGGCAAAGTAATTTCTGGGGGGTGTTCACGGTGACCTTTTGGGTGGTCTTGGTCTATCATACCACATTAGTCTGGAAGAAATCCATAGATTCTCATCTTCTGTGGAAACAAAAGAAGAATGTAACATATCTTTTCCAATGTAACATATCCTTAGACCCAAATTCTGAAGTCATGATACCTTTAAAATATCTATGCTGGTTTGGCTTAGCAGCCCATACAATGAAATGTCTCTCTGTACTTAGTTCCTTCACAGTCAAAAAATTCAAAGAAAACACAATAATATATATAATTCAGACTCTCTGTATTTTCCATCTTTACATGGCTTATTTTTCTTACTCTTTTTAATCTATGACTGCCTGTACTCTGTCTCTTTAAAGTCTTTGTTTTTTAATAATTTACTTATTTTTATAACTCTCTATACTTTTTTCTTTTCTCTCCCAAGCCTATGTATATTTATCCAACACTGTGACCGATTTAGAGGTCTTTTCCATCTGAATTTGTCTTTATTGTGTATCTGTAATCCTTTTCTGACTAGGATTGCTTCTTAAAATGCTAACTGCTTCTAAAAACCTAAGCAGCAGCATTGCTAGGGCAAATAGGGCCCTGCCTGCTTGGTCTGCCCAGTCCAACATGGCAGAAGTCTGTTCTCTGCCTCTGAGATTGCCATGTGGGAGTCACGTTCATCACCTCAACTCTGAGAAGGAGTGTGCAGTACATAAACCCTTTTTATCTGAGTAACAACTAAATCTGCCATGTGTAGCCTGTAAATATCTCTGTGTATGGTGGCAGGAATCCGCCATGCTCTCCTGCTTGTGCATGCCTATTAGACCTGATTCCATTGCCTGCCCAGGCATGGTCTCAGCTACTTTCTTCCCAACCCCAAGTAGGCATACAAGCACCTGGGGCCCACAAATGTTATTCAAGTGCTCAGCCTCCTGAAAGAACCAGAGTGGTTTGTTCTGCCATTTTGAAACCACGTTTTTGTTGTTGTTGTTGCTTTTTTTTTTTTTTTTTTGCTACTGCTAAATCAGGAAGACCTCTCTTAAGCAGAGCCCATCTGAAAAAAAAATGGCTAAACTTTGTGTGTGTGTGTGTGTGTGTGTGTGTGTGTCTAGAATGCCTTTCCAAGCCCTCTTAGGTTTTATGTAGATTTAACTAGCACCCATTGGAGTGTCAATTTGTTGTAGGAGGCCACTTGTTCATTCCTGGCTGCCCAGACCATGAAATAATCACTCAGAAACTGTATTGATTAAATCACTGCTTGGGCAATCACTTAAGTGTATTGCTAGCTAACTCTTATATTTTTTGTTAATCCATTTCTATTATTTTATATTTTACCACAAGGCTCATGGCCTACCAGCAAGGTTCTGGCTGGTAGGTCACATCTTTCCCCTCTATGGTCAACAGAGCAACAATCCCAGAAAGTCAAGAAAACAGTTCAGTTCAACACAAATTAAGTAGTCAGTGTTGTTTCAAATTTGGGAAATCTGATTTCAAGAAATTTATTTTAGGCATACTTAAGCACAGCACAATTTGGTTAAAACTTTCCTGGTGATAATTAACTCAATCCCGTGTGCAAGGTAAAGCATACATAAATCACCTTGAGGAACAAAGTAAGCTAAATAAAGATCCCACGTGGACTACATTGAAACTCTTTGTAAAGTACATATGACACCTTCCATACAGATGGGTTCTATAGACTGACAGAAATCTATGATAATGGTCTGATGGAGAATCCAGTGTTGTGTGCATTACACAGATAGCACAAAAGTAACCAGGCTACTAACCAGGTCCACTCCCAGTCCTCTGGGCAGGTAACAGGTTATGTATCCCTGCCTTTGAAGGAACCACCTTGTATCGTTAACATTCAAAGTTCACCTAATGAGTGAGTAAAACGGAATAAAAAGTTCCACACTTCTATCTATCCCCTTTGCGACCTTAATCCTTGTGCCAGATTCTACTCAGCCCTGTGAGTATCAGTTGGAATATTTTGTCCCCTGGTTCATTTGACCAGGCATGGGCATCTTCTACCCCTTCTGCATGCTTTCTCAGCAGTTTGAATGCTTGGCAACATCTCATCGTTATCATAAGGGCTGCACAGAACATTGAAGCCAGAATATTTATTTATGTAAGATAACTAAGAAGTTCCTCGGAAAAGACTGTCAGTTAGCCAACCAGTGCAAGGCCATGATGCTTACTCCTGAGAAGAAGATATCTTTCTTCGGAAACTCCTGGAAAGTGCCAGAAAAGTGAGAGGCATTACTGTCCCCTGCCCTTTGCTGAACATCTGATCGCTTCTGTTAGCAAAGTGAAGTCCCCCAAAAAGATAGCTTTGCCTGTGTCACGTGATGCACAGGTCTTGGTCTAATTTCTACTCTTTTTACTTCATAATGGAAACTTTCCATCTGAAATCAAATGACCAAAGTTGGACAAAAAGAAACACGTACAGAACGAATTCTTGAAAATGACACTAACTTATAGTGGCAAAAGCAGAATGTATTGGCTTGGTAGGGGATGAGGCTTGGAGAATACACAGGGAAGAGAGGATGGATTAAGAAACCAGCACATGAAAACTTTTGGGGTGGTAGATACTCTTATTATCTTTCTGTCATGTTGTATGTGCCTATTAACATATCAAAGGAAAAAGAAGGTAGAAAGAAGAAAGGAAAGGAGGAAGATTCTAGTTCTCCTTTGGAATTTAGATTTAGAAATCATAAAGGAGACTTCAGATACACGACAAATATATGGGCTCAAAAACCCAACCCGAGGTCAACCACATTGACTATTTGAAGTAAGGTACCAATGTATTTCCATCTCCCTCACACTTTTCATCTCTACTGCTGGTTGCTGGTCTTCTCATGCCAGAATCCCTTCCCAAGCTACAATTAACCTAATCTTTCTCTTCCTCAAAAATCTCCAAGTAGTTAGTTTTCTTAACTCCAATTCTTTGTTTCTTTGTTTTTTGTTTCTTTGTTTTTTAAGACAGAGCCTCACTATGTAACTTTGGCTGTCCTAGAACGCATGTAGACTAGACTGGCCTCGAACTCACAGAGATCTACCTATCTCTGCCTTCCAAGTGCTGTGATTAAAGGTGTGTACCACCAGGCCTGGCTTTACTGTCCTCTTCATCCTTAAACACATTCCACATTCCAAAATTAATTTTCCTGAAATAAAATTTTAGCACAGTATTTGTGTATTTATGAATGTTTAATATTTATCCCTTGTTTATAGGGAAAAAGAACTATTACTTCTTTCATCAACTAATTAAATATCTATCATGGCTTAGAAACAGTCTCTTGGGACTTGTGGACTGGAGAGCAATTCCTGGACATGATATCTCCTTAGAAAACATACGCTGTGACAGGCTGAGGGATGCAAGGGCAGAGGGCCGAGGAACCAGAAGTTGTCAGTGTGCATAGGAAACACCTTGCACGGCCAAACCTTCTCACTTTTACTGCTCTGTTAGTCACTGCAACTATTTTTTGATTGCTATGGTGATTGACTTCAAAGAAGCCTTCTTTCGGAATCATCACACATTGTCTCACTAAAAACCACCGTTATTTTTCTTGTTATTGACAACTATGGAAACATTTACTTCCAAGAAGACATGGTGATCTCTGAACTTTCTAAATGAGGGCTCCAAACTTTCTGGCATGAAAAGGAAACAGATGGGCAAGATCACCAACCACCATAAAAAAAACTGTGTCCAAGCTGTGGCTTAAAGTCAAATTGAAGGCATAAGAACAGACAGGAGGACCAATGGAACCAAATGGAAGACCCAGATATCAATCCACACATCTTCGAACACCTGATTCTTGACAAAGGAGCAAAAAATATCAAATGGAGAAAAGAAAGCATATTTAACAAGTGGTGCTGGCATAACTGGATATCAACATGTAGAAGAATGAAAATAGACCCATATCTATCACCATGCACAAAACTCAAGTCCAAATGGATCAAAGACCTCAACATAAAGCCAGCCACACTGAACCTTATAGAATAAAAAGTGGAAAATACACTTGAACGCATTGGCACTGGAGACCACTTCCTAAATATAACCGCAGTAGCACAAGACACTGAGAGAAACAACTAATAAATGAGACCTCCCGAAACTGAAAAGCTTCTGTAAAGCAAAGAACACAGTCAACAAGACAAAATGACAGCCTGCAGAATGGGAAAAGATATTCACTAACCCCACATCAGACAGAGGTCTGATCTCCAAAATATACAAAGAACTCAAGAAATTGGTCACCAAAAGAACACATAATCTAATAAAAAAAAATGGAGTACAAACCTAAACAGAGAACTCTCAACAGAGGAATCTAAAATGGCTGAAAGACACTTAAGGAAATGTTCAACATCCTTAGTCATTAGAGAAATGTAAATCAAAACAACTCTGAGACTCCATCTTAGACCTTTAAGATTGGCCAAGATAAAAACCACTGATGAAAACTTATGCTGGAGAGGTTGTGGGGTAAAGGGAACACTCCTGCATTGCTGGTGGGAATGCAGGCTGGTACAACCCCTTTGGATGTCAGTATGGCAATTTCTCAGAAAATTAGGAAACAACCTTCCTCAAGACCCAGTAATACTACTTTTGGGTATATATCCAAAGGATGCTCAATCGTACCACAAGGACACGTGCTCAACTATGTTCATAGCAGCTTCTTTTTGTCATAGTCAGAACCTGGAAACAACCTAAATGTCCCTCAACAGAAGAATGGATAAGGAAAAAGTGGTACATTTACACAATGGAGTACTACACAGCAGAAAAAAATGACATCTTGAATTTTGCAGGAAAATGGATGGAGCTAGAAAACATTATTTTGAGTGAGGTAACCCAGACACAGGAAGACAACTATCACATGTACTCACTCATAGGTAGTTTTTAAACATAAAGCAAAGAAAACCAGCCTACAAGCCACAATCCCAGAGAACCTAGACAACAATGAGGACACTAAGAGAGACTTACATAGATCTAATCTACATGGGAAGTAGAAAAAGACAAGATCTCCTGAGTAAATTTGGAGCATGGGGACCTTGGGGGAGGGTTGAAGGGGGAGGGGAGAGACAGGGAGGGAAGCAGAGAAAAATGTAGAGCTCAATAAAATCAATTTTTAAAAGTCAAATTGAAATTAACTGGCTAGAGATACAAAGAGTGGAAGAGCATACCACGGAAGAAAGCAATGTATGCAAAACTCCAGATATGGAAAACGGCAATAGTGCATGATCAAAGCCAAGAAGACAAAGGGGATTTGGACAGTGACATGGAAGCCTAGAGGGGGAAGAAATGGCCTCGCTGGTTGGCTTCCTGATATACCTTAGATGGAGCCGCAGAACAGTCTTTCATTTGGTAATTAAATATGGATTGAGGGCATTTTATTTACTAAGACATGGAGAGAGATGTGAGTGAGTCACAGGCTTTAATAACATTAGGTGAGCAAGTTGGGTCATTCGAGGGCCAAAAAGAATGTTAGTTGCTTGCAGTAACTTGAGCCAGGAGAGGAAGGAGTGATATATGGTGAGACAAAAATTATAAGCAGATCCAGATAATATAGTCCCTTATAGGCCACAATACAAAATTGGAATAGGAAATTGGATCTTATTTCCAGAATATTTGATAATATATGTGCAATTTCCTATTGTATGTCAGAGTATTTGATAAAATGTATATATTATATAATAGAAAATTGGATCTTATTTCCAGAATATTTGCTAAATTATATGTGTATATGTATATATGTGTGTGTATATATTAGAGTTTTTTGTTTCATGTACATGTATGTTATATGTACCACATGCATATCTCAGAAGAAGAGGTCAGAGTCCCTAGAACTGGAATAAATGAAAACCAGGAAACTCGGAAGAGACATCACGGAAGACAAGAATAGTAAGGGCTCCAAAGAAACAGTCATCGACTCCTGAATGGTTCCATGATGTAAGTCCAGAAATAATCATGGGATTTGGGAAAACAAAAGTCTCTTTGGCAAGCATTTTGAGCAGAGTTAGTAGACAGAGCTCAATTCAAATGTCAAGAAAATCATGAAAAATTAGAAAATATGTTTCAAATTCTTTAAAGGTAGGGGTGTATGTGTGTGAGAGGAGACAGAGAGACAAACAGACAGATACACACACATGCATAGACACAAAGACAGAGACAAGGAGGCAGAAAAAGACAGATACACAGAAAGACAGAATTTTGCGTGATGAATTTTTCTAGGAGAAAGAAAGCTATTTTGGGAACGGGCACAGTCACGTCTGCTTTGTCTTATTCTACTACATCATCTGGCATTCGGCTCTTCTCTTCAGTGTGCCATCAAGGCCAGGAGGACAGACGGGTGTGAAAGGCTTATGGCTTCCAGTGAGATTCCAGCTGACAGCAGACACAAGACAAACTGGAGAGAAGAGGATTTGATTTTTCTACTAACTTTGATCCCAAAGAGATGTGAACAAGCAAGACACTGGATGAGTGCCTAGAAGTTGGTGGAGATTACTGACTTGAAAGTTAGCATGGGATCGAGGACGTTTTTAGTGTTTTTCCAGTTCTCACTAATTTTTTAAAAACTGCTTCCCATTTAACACAGAAAACTTGAATCATTTAGAAAGTCCAAGTTCCATTAGGGTTCTTGGAATTAACTGTTGCTGGCTATAGTAAGGAAACTGCTATTGTACTGGCTGGTCCAGACAGGGACTGGCTTCAAGGAGACACCTTCCACATCAACCAGACAGCAGTCTTTGGTGACTAAGACGGTAAGACAAAGGGTATTAGCTCATTCCTTTGTGTGTTAGAGTTACCTTTTGACCTCTTGTTCTGAAATGGCCAGACTCCTACACTCGGTGAGGGCCGACTTAGAGAAATTTGATTGTTTACTTTTACAAGTCACGGTGGTAACTGACACAGGAAGTACCCTGAATTGAAAAATGAGAGTTGGATAGTTTCAGATAGGATTCCTTTGCCAGAATGATTACGACAGAAATGCAAGCAAGTGAAATGAATTTGTTAGGTTCCTTGTCCCCATGTTTTCTGTCTTCTCCTTCCAGATATATTGTGGTCCCTGGATCAACTGTAAGGTATGTGTGGGGGGAGGTTATCTGAGACATTAACTTATATGAAATTGTTAGTAACTAAATATATTGTGTTTGCTGATGAGACCCAAGAGCAGAACATTGTTTGGCCCCACAACAGGCCCTCTCTGTGTGGCATCTCAGCTGCGGTGGGGAAGGGGCTGGTGGTGTACGAACAGGGAGTTTCTGGGCTCCTGTTCCATCCACACAGCCTCTTCTGTCACAGTAACTCTCAATGCTTACTTTTGAGACTGTTCACTCATGATGTCAGACTGCAGATTACAAGTTGCTTTGAAAACCATCAATTGATATCACATTAGGTTTTCTTAAAAGTACAGGCAAAAGAAGCTTGCAGTTGACCGCTATTGAATTAAGGCTCTCTGTTGACACTATCTGTTCGATAAACATTTATGAAGCATCTCTTCTACACATGACTTGGAAACTGGATCTTAGTATGTGTTGAGCCTGCGATTTCACTTAATTCTCACAGGAAACCTATGAGCTTAGTTTTATGATCTAACAAACGCTAGGTCCAGTTAGATATTCAGAGCCGGTTACAGAAAGGTTCAAGGCCGTGCCATGACTAAGGGGCAGAGCCAACTGTCAGAAATGTGGTTTCACTCCACAGCCTGTGCTGCTGCTGGATGCCGCTTCCTCAAGTGAAAGCTGGGCAGTCCAGGAAAGAGAAGGACCATGAAACCAAGGGAGGGTGAGCTTTCCATGGAAGGGAAATGTTCAAAATAGCTGTCTGAGTTACCAGAAATTATTAGTTAGATAATATTGGGTGGGGTATCCATTTACTCTCACACTTGGAGAACAATAGAAGTCGCCTAATGATATCTGTAGAGCATGCGCAGAAACGGAAACGCGTGAGAGATCCCAAGAAAAATACTAGGAATAAGATGACTACGTACTTCAGACTGCGGTGGGAAACCTGACGGGCAAATGCAGTGACTGCACCCTACTTCTCTCTGCAATTTCCGTCATAAGTATCATTATTCTTTTCTGTGAGATCTAAAATTCTAGAAATATTACATAGATGGGAAAAAGCAGCATGATTAGGGAGAAGGTTGTTTCACTATTTTTTATTTTATTTTTTCATCCTCAGCTTTCTTTTGTCATTTAATATTTACTTATTTCTTCATTCATTCATTTATTTATTTTTGAGATTATGACTTAATTGCAAAATTTTGCAAGTAACCAAAGAATCAAAGCATATTAAAAACTATGCTCAAACTGGTTTCCAATATACTATTTTAAAGCTATATTTTAGAATTTAGCAGCTACCAAGTTCCATGGTTGCATGCTTTGTTTCCTTTGATTTATGACTGTTACTGGCATTGGATGATTAATTCCCTGTGTGTTGGGCTGGAGCAATGGATAATTGTGTTTAACTTCCAGCATCCTAAAGACAGCACAGTAGCAGGCTGAATGGACTGCGTCATTAATGAATGGGTGCATGGTTTGGTAAAGAAAGTAAAGCATATTAAAGTAGATGTGCCAGGTACTTACTGCAGTGAGAATTTCTAAGAATAATTTGCCTTTTCTGCCAGAGATTTAAGAGATATTAATCTGATGAATCCTTTGACAGAGAACATGAAGCAATGTGACAAAATGTATATTAGATTATGACTTACATTTTTAAACTACAAAACTTAAGGATTAGTAGTGAAATGAAAAGAACTCCAGTTAATATGAACTCTGAAAATATTCTCAACAGGAAGGAATTTAGGATAATCCATAAATATTGTCTATATACTAAACAAATCTGGTATATTTGGTTACATGTTTTTGTAGTTTTAGCACGCTACTGGCTTCTAGGGAATTCCCACTGGGCATCAGTTGGCTGACTGAATAAACTATGATCAACATTTTGATTTTTTAAAAAAAGGAGAAAAACAGGCAGTTATAGCTCTGTGCCAAGTTAGCATATTCAATATTTTAGGAATCTCAATTCTTGTCAAAGTAATCTGTACATTTAGTGTGATGTCAAGCATGGGAACTGAACTGTTCTAAATTGTTCAGAATGACTACCAGAAGTTTCTGAGGCTGCTATGGCGAGACTATTTGTACAGGGACTAACAAGGCCTCCATTGTCAGTGGATGTGGAAAGGAAGAGGTGTGAGAACTAACTGTCTGAGAGGTCAGAGTTCTATCTTTGGTGGAACCATTGGTGCACAGGTGATGCTAAACAAAGCCCAGGGCAGAGGGGCCAAAGCTGCTGCGCATGAGGAAGACAGCATCAGCCAGGGGGTGCGGGGCTAGACACCTAATCAATCACTGGGGAGGCAATCAGAGGACTAATTAACCAGATAACTAATTAGAGAGTCTCTCCTTACATGGTGTAAATTAATTAATTGCAAATTATACAAATGAAAGAGACAAGATAAAGGACACAGGAATTGTGAATTATCTAATATTTGAGTGAGACATTTTGAAGAGATTTTATGGTAACCTTGTTACCATAAAACAGAAGTTTTAAAATACTGAGTTTTAAAAGTAATTTATGTCAAGAATTTCCATAAACAAGGTTGAAAAGCAAATGAAAAACGGGGAAATTCATTACACACACACACACACACACACATACACACACACGTATGGACAACCATAGACACAAATGTACAAATGCCCTCTCCAAACCCAAACAATGAATGCTCCCTATGACAAAACAAACTGCCAAAAAATTGATTCCAAACCAAAACAAAGAAACAAATAAATGTAAACCATCCATATACATATGTGAGAAAAGCTCAACCCCACTCTCAGTCATAGAAACATACACTGAAAAAGGAAATGGCTCTCTTCAAAAGGAGCAAAAGTGTGCTGGAATGGCATCCTATAAATGTTTCTGGAAAGTAAAATACTTTCATATATCAGTGTGTGTGCATGAGATTGCTATTATTTGAGGGCAATAATTTGACAGCAAGTTGGGCAGTGGTAATGCACGCCTTTAATCCCAGCACTTGGGAGGCAGAGGCAAGCAGATCTCTGTGAGTTCGAGACCAGCCTGGGCTACAAGAGCTAGTTCCAGGACAGGCTCTAAGGCTACAGAGAAACCCTGTCTAGAAAAACCAATAATAATAATAATAATAATAATAATAATAATAATAATAATAATAATAATAATAATAATAATTTTACAGCAGAGATAAATGAAAAATAGTCATTTACCTATCAGTTTCACCAGTCCCAATATATATATAGCAAGAAATAATGGATATCAAGAAAGCATAAAGGTAAGCACATAAAACAGCCTATCATACAGCCCTTCATACTGCAATATGGGAGTTAAATGTTTAAACTACACAGATATGCAGACTGAGTTTGTCATTTATGGTGAAGTCACACAATAAGCATCAGACAGATAACGATGTCCAGCCCGTCTTCAAACTATGCCTTTCCCTAACAACATTCTGCACATCAAGTAAGGCACATAGGAAGTGTCCAATCTCATATCATGTTGTTTTGTTGTTGTTGTTTTGTTTTTTGTTTTTGTTTTGTTTTGTTTTTGCTAAAAACCTTAAATGGTTTTCAGTTGTCTCAAGGAAAATTAAAATTCCTTGATGGTTTCTTCAAACTCTGTAATTTGATTCCAACCTCTGTTTCCAAGGGCGCTGCCCCAATCAGGCTAAGGTAATGCCCCATCCTAGTCCTTCAGCCTTGACCTCTCAAACCACCTTCCTTACAAAAGTACTTTCTCCCCAGTTGGCAGCTTCTGTGGCTCCAAGACCAATGTCTAAAGAGACTACCCTAAACAGCCAGCTCAGGCTTTTCCCTTGAACCCTAAAAACGTGTTTCTGTTGTTTGCTATGTAGATAAATGTGCTTTCGTATTTACTGTTTACCCAGAAAGACTTGAAGGTCTTCAGCATCTGGAGAAGTGTCAGCTTTGACCTTGTGCATAGAAGCAGTTTGGTAAGTATGCATGAAGGGCTAATCAATGATTGGGAATATTCACAACTCCACAGAGAGCAGGCATTATGCCTGTTCTCATCAACAATCAAAAGCGAGGAAACAGCAGTTTTCCCATACAGGAAAACACAAGACATTGGAAAAAAAAAAAAAAAACTCCCTCCAGTAGGAGCCAAACTACTTTTTGTCTTGATGCAACTCAGCAAATGGCAAAAAGATAGGAAACACTAGTGAATGGAAATTTGAATAAAGAAGGGTTTCTTATGAGGAGTATCGTGACTAGACAGCATGTTAAACTTTGCTAGAAGTGTCGTACGTCTGTTTCTTTTGTTGTTTTGCTTTTGCCTTGAGCAATATACACAATGTGAGGAACCCAAGTATTAGCACCAAGGACCTGAAGGCTTCAGCAACCTTCCCTTGCACTGAGGAATCAACATCATCCAGGAGTAAGTACTGCCTGTTGTTACCCTGCCTTCTGGTTAAGAGCTCCTCTGAATGCTGCCTGCTAATCAGCATACATTTCCCAAGGTCTAGTTACCCATTTATTTGTCTTAAGGATACTGCTCCATCCCATCCCTGTCTCCTCTGCTCCCCATGGTCCTCTCCATTGCTCTCCTTCTTAAATGATAATTCCATAGAATGGAGAGTTGCATGATGACAGAAGGGGAGACAGCTGTAGCAGCAGCAGTATTTCTATTTATTTATTTATTTTTATTTATTATTCCTTTTATTTTATTTGTTTTGTTTAATTTTGTTTTGAGACAGCATCTCTATAAGTATTCTTATAATAGGATGGAAATGGTTGTCTGGCCTAAATTAAGAAGAATTTTAAATGAAGACAAAAATATTTGAGACAGTAAATAGCCAGGGGTATTTATTTGGGTAAAGGGGTGATATACTAAAACCCTAACTTCTCCTCAGGAGTTTGGTATTTCTCCAACAGTCTCCTAGGGAAAGGCTGCTTTGGAGGAACCACAATACAGGTAGTAAGTTCTACCTAAAATGTCCTTCAGAAAGCCTTCCATCCTGTCCCCACTTTTATAACTTCCTTATGAAGATATCAGGAGCCCTCTTATCTATAGATTATTTGTAGATGTGCCCTTATGGTTCTCAGGTATTAAAGAGAAAGGAAGGAAGGAAGGAAGGAAGGAAGGAAGGAAGGAAGGAAGGAAGGAAGGAAGGAAGGAACCTTATTGGTGGAATATTATGGATTGTACTAAGCTTATGGTGCATCTTATACCATGGGAGATGAATTCAGCATTAATTTCTTCTGTATGTTTTAGATTTTAAAAAGCTAATACACGTGTATGGTTTGGTATTTTCTTCCTGAATTATAATGAAACGTCCTGTATGCTCATTTTGGAGGTTATAGTCTTTGAAAATGGGAAGCTGTTGGACATTTTAATCAGGAAAGAGGTGGGATAGGATTGACATTAGGGAAACTGTTATCTTGTGATATGGTTTCATGATTGACATTAAGGTGAATGGGGCAATCCTTGATTAGAGCTAGATAAACAAAGGAAGCAATTGACTAAATATTGTCAGTCACAGTATCCAAAATTTTGTTTTAGTCGAATATGGAAACAAAAGGAAGCATGACTTACAGATGATACTTTTAAGGATAAAATCCTAGATGTGTGTGTATAAAATCTCAATAACTGAGAGGTGAATGAAAAAAAAAAACAATCCAACATTTGACCAAAGAAATCATTAGACAAATCTTTGTCATTCAATGAGGATGTGCACAGTTACAAAGGACAAGAGCCTGGACAAGGACTTGAGTCTGTCTGGCCTCTCTTTCTGTGCTCTGTACATCACACCCCAACACCTGCTCCTTTTGTGGCCTCTTACATTTGCTTGGTCTGCTGCCTCTGAGATACTCTTAGAGACTAAGCATCAAGAAAAAGCCACAGTACCCTAACTGAAGAAACTCACAAATAACACCCAGCCTAGAAGGTTTCTCTAACTTTCCCTGAAATGTCTGTATTCTCAGCCCCTTTGTCTGATAGATTAAAATGAGCCTGGGGCTAAATCCCATTCAGCTACATCACAGTCATCCCAGTATAGGAAATGAAACACTTTACACATTAATCTGCAAGGGAAGTAAGGAAACTCAAGAGTTCATGCTCAAAGTTTATCATGTGCCTTATAGAAAAGGTAGCTTTGACTTTGAATTTGGGGGTGTAGGTAGCTTTGTAAAAGAATTTGTTTGTTTGAATTCAAAGCACGAGGGTCAGTAAGATGTCTCAGTAAAGGCACTGTTAGTGTCTTTATTTTATTGTCGCCAAGCCTGACTGAGTTCAATGCCCATAATCCACACGACGTAAAAGAAGAAATGACTCCTGTAAGTTGTCCTCTGGTATCCACACAGTGTCATGGCACAAAGAAAAAAAAGTACTAAAGCGAGTAAGACTGTTCGAAAAACAGCATGAAGACTTAAAAAGCCTGGCACTTCCTTCTCCCATCCCTCCAGCTAGATCAGCTCCTTCTCACTGCTAGGGCCCACCCAGATCATCTGAGGCTCCGTGCCCTAACCCCTGAGCCACCAGCCAGGTCTCCTTTTTCTAAACCCGAAGCTTGCCTGAACTCACCCTGCGTATTCCACCAAGTAGGCCTGCGTCTCCTTCCCACAGACTCACCGGTTTCCTCTAGAATTTCCTTCCTCTACGACACCACATAGATATATTCTTTTTCTCTTTTTTCTTTTTGGTTTTTCGAGACAGGGTTTCCCTGTAGTTTCTAGAGCTTGTCCTGGAACTAGCTCTTGTAGACCAGGCTGGCCTCGAACTCAGAGATCCGCCTGCCTCTGCCTCCCGAGTGCTGGGATTAAAGGCGTGCACCACCACTGCCCGACACATAGATATATTCTTTTTCTACCCTCAAAGCTACCCTGCTTCTGCAGGACAACCCTCCCCCTGCACCACCAGCTTGGTCCCTTCCCTCCTAAAGGTCCAGCTAATCCTTTCCTGAACCTCCAGTTAGGCATGCTCTGCCATGCCCTTAGCCCACTCTCTCTCCACTTGTCTGGTACATCCCTCCCTGCCTATGTGAGGCCCTGTTCCTTCCCACCCTGCAGCCAATGCATCTCCTCTGCGATCTCATTTCCCTGAGCCACTGGTAAGAATCCTCGGTCATACACTACAGATCTCCTGGTTCCTCCAGGATCTCCCAGCTCCTCCCTTTAGATTGGGTCCATTCCTTTCCATCCTATAAGTTTTTAAGACTTTCCATTCATAGCAGCCTCAAAAATATCTTGAAATAAATCTAACCAAGGGAGCAAAAGACCGTGAAATGAAAACTTTTTTTTTTTTTTTTTGGTTTTTTGAGACAGGGTTTCTCTGTAGCTTTGGATCCTGTCCTGGAACTCACTAGCTCTTGTAGCCCAGGCTGGTCTCGAACTAAAAACTTTAAGACACTGAAAAGAGAAATTGCAGAAAATGGAAAGACTTATTAATTCCTCATCTACCTCCTGTGCTTATGAAGCGGTAGGATTAATACCATGAAAAGGGTCAGCCTACCAAAGCAATCTATAGATTAAATGAAGGTCCAACCAAAATTTCAATGTACTTCTTCCCAGAAATTGAAAAAACTAGTCTTAAAATTATTATGGAGACACAAAAAGACCCAGAATAGGCCAAACAACACTAAACAATTAACAGCACTGCTGGTGGTACCACTAGCCTCTATTCTAAATCATGCTATGAGTTTATGATAAAACAATGAAAAAAAAGCTTGGTAATGGCATAAAAACAAAACACATGGGTCAGGTGGTGGTGGCACACACCTTTAATCCCAGCACTCATGAGGCAGAGGCAAGAGGAACTCTGTGAGTTTGAGGCCCAGTCTGGTCTACAGGAGCTATCTCCAGGATAGGCTTTAAAGCTACAGACAAACCCTGTTCTCCCGCCCCTCCAAAAACAAAACAAAACAAAACAAAAAACCAAACCCATTAGTTAATAGAAGAGAATTAAGCCCCCAGATACATATTAAAAGCAGCATTTTCCAAACCTGACCATCTGAATGTGGCTGACAATTGGGGCAGACTGAGAAGCCAATGATAACGGCACTGGGATTTGTCTCTACTGCACATACTGGCTTTTTGGGATCTTAGTCTATTTGGATGCACACCTTTCTAAGCCTGGATGGAGTGGGGGAGGGCCTTGGACTTCCCACAGACCAGGATACCCTGCCCTCACTTAGGACTGGAGGATAGAGAATATGCTTCAACTTAATTATGCAGGAAAGGACTCTAAATGCATGGGCCTTAAGACCAATAATTGGCAAATGGAACTCCATAGAACTAAAAACGCATCTGTGCAGCAAAGGAAAAATTCACTTACAGAACATGAAAAAAAAATCTTTACCCACTGTATATCTGACAGAGGGTTGGTGTCTAGAATACACAAAGAAATCAAAGTACTGCCAAGAAAACAAATAGCCCAATTTAAAGTTGGGGCATGAAACTAAACATGGAATTCTGAGACAGACAGAGAGAGAGAGAGAGAGAGAGAGAGAGAGAGAGAGAGAGAGAGAGAGAGAGAGAGAGAGAGAGAGAGAAACAGCTGAGAAATATGTTTTAATGTTCAACACTTCTAGCCACTAGAAAAACACAAATTAAAACTAATTTGAGATTTCATCCTACCCCATTCAAAGCTGTTAAGATTTTTTTAAAAAAAAATGACAACATTTTCTGGCATGGTTGTGGGGAAAGGAGAACATTCACTATTGGTGGAAATGCAAACTGGTACATCCACTACAGAAATAAGTGTAGGTTTCCTCAAAAAGCTATAAATATTTCCACCCTTTGAGCCATCTATACGACCTCTGGCACATTCCCAAAGGACTACATACTCCTACTACGGAGATATTTGTTTATCTATGTTCATTTCTGCTCTGTTCACAGTTGCCAGGAATTGGAAATGGCCTAAATGCCCACCAGCTGACAAATAAAAAATGAAAACATGGCATATATACACAATGGGATATTATTCGTATGTAAAGAGAAACGAAATAATGCAGATAACTGCTTGGAGGTGAGATAACCATCTGAATGAGGCAGCCTGAGACCATGAGGCAGGAAACTAAGACGCCATGGGAGGGGAACTCAAAGGAAACGGAATAGAACACAGGCTGCATGAATGGGAAAGGGGAAACTGGAACAGAGAGGGTTAAGTGAGGCGGGGGATGGGAGAGCAGGGTAAAGAAGAGAGCATGTGGAAGGAAAGCCAGAGTCACAAAGACCTTTGAAAATGCCATGTAGATGCCTACTACTGTAGAAGCTCTCTAAAATGTATACACATATAAAAGGACTTTAAATTTGTTACCCTATAAGAATGGAATATCTTCCAGACACCATAGGCTATCAAATAAAAAGTCCAATACCAAGTATTGGTTATCACTTCAAATTCTTGATCCATATGGTCTCATAGATCTCCCCCCTTAAATAGCATAAGCTATTATAATTGCTGTCGGTTACCCTTCAGAACTTGAATGTAAGACTCTATCACTGAAGACAACATGTACTTAAGACCCTATCACTGACAGCAACATGGACTTAAGTCATAGGAAGGACATGGAGAAATAAAGCTGGTACCAACCTGGAAGCTTCATCCCTACAGGCTAGCTTTCATAGTGCTGTAAGGTTCTATGCATACTACTGGGGGAGAAAAGTAATAATAGACTTATCCAGTGTGAACTCTATAAACTACAATAATAACTGGTCTGGTAAGATATGCCTTATTGGCACAAATGTTATGGGAGCAACCAACCACTTGCTGAGTGGCTTTAATGCCTATTTCACAAGACAAAAGTCATGCCTGGTACCATTAACTTGGTCAAAACCTCATGACTGGCTATGACAAGGGCCCTACGGGAGAACCTAATTAGATTATTCTGCCAAATAGACACAGAACTATTAAACTATTAAACTATATAAACTGCCCCCTAAGCTCTATTTTTAAATCCATAGATCAGTGTTATCTCTCAGTCTTCATCAGATAAGTCTTCTTTTTGCAATTGGTAGCAATGAATACTAAGACCTGTGACTAGTCAACATGCGGAGAATAAGAGCCTTTCGAATGATCAGTTACACGTGGGACATCTACATCACACTCCTCCTCCCAGGGCTCAGGGCTCATCCTGGAAGAGGGGATAAAGATTGTTAAGAGCCAGAGGGTGTGGGTGTCTTCAATTAAAATGTGGCCATTGCACATCTGAACTCAAAGCAACCGTGAGAGCATGTACAAGACCTGCCCAAGATGAGGTCAGCCAGAATTCCAGCACGGATAAGAAAGGGCTCACGAAGCCGGGCGGTGGTGGCGCACGCCTTTAATCCCAGCACTCGGGAGGCAGAGGCAGGCGGATCTCTGTGAGTTCGAGGCCAGCCTGGTCTACAAGAGCTAGTTCCAGGACAGGCTCTAAAAAGGCTGCAGAGAAACCCTGTCTCGAAAAACCAAAAAAAAAAAAAAAAAAGAGAGAGAGAAAGAAAGGGCTCACGAAGTACTATTTATAGTTGAAGAACTATTGACAATTGATGGCTACTCAGGGAGGTAGGGAGGTAGTGTCAGTTTTCTTTAAAAAAAAAATGTGGCCCCTGCAAAGCTGCCCATGCCCACAGATCATCCTGCACCGCTTAATGTACAGGTTGTACTCAGCAGACTCGATGGCTTAACAAGAAACAAGACATGGAGTGTGCAGTGAAAAGTGATGGTGGTATATAGAAGGATTTGAAGGGAGAGACTAGGCGGTAGATTTGATCAAAACACATTATATGTGTGTGTGAAATTCTCAAACAACAAATTTTTTATTCTTATGCTTTATTTTTGAGACAGGGCCTCACTATGTAACCCTGGCTGTCCTGAAACCTACTATGTAGGCCAGGCAGGCCTTGAACTCACAGAGATTCACTTGTCTTCCCCACCTCCCCTTGCTGGGATTAAAGGTATGTGCCACTATGCCCAGCTTCAAAACATTAAAAATTTTTTACCAACAGGTAAAAGTGCCTGTAAAATATGCATTTTAAATTGTTAGAATTAGAATTTGAAGGTATTTGGCTGATGAAAACTCTTTTAAGACCGTCTGTCATTGTCTTTGTTAGGACTTTTATTGCTGTGAAGAGTCACCATGAACAATGCGACTCTTATACAGAAAACATTTCATTGGAGCTGACTTGCAGTTTCAGAGGTTCAGTCCATTATCATCGTGATGGAGACTATGGTGGCATACAGGCAGACATGATACTGAAGAGGTAGCCAAGGGTCCTACCCCTTGCAGGCAATAGGAAGTTGACTGAGACACTGGGAAGTATCCTAAGCATAGGAAACCTCAAAGCCTGCTCCTATGGTGATACACTTCCTCCATTAAGGTCATACCCACTCCAATAAAGCCACACCTCCTATTAAAGCCACTCCTTATGAGATTATGGGGGCCAGTTACATTCAAACTACCATCTGTCTTGGTAACCTCAAATTCATCGAGTAATCTTGAATTCAGATCCTCTTGTCTCTATGAGTACCCTTTTTACAGGTGTGAGAAGGAAGGCTATTGTTAATCAATGAGCCAGCTTTACACCTGACTGAGGTCCTATTACCAGGTTCCTTGGAGCTTGGCTATCCAGGGTATTACCCACAGTCCAGGACCACTGGATCACCTGGGAGCCTATTACAAATGCAAAATTTTCTCTTCTAGCACCTAGAAAAATGTTTCTCTGATAGCAGGTGCTCATTAAACCCCCAACGAACTAAAGAATTAACATGTTCCAGAAATCAGACTTCTTCTGCCAGCCAGTCTCCCATGCTTACTCCTGTATCAGTGTGAGGCAAATCCACTTACAGGCAGACATAAAGACAACCGCTGTCTCTAAGACCGCCTCTGTTCCTTCTCTGCTGTCTCTAAGACCGCCTCTGTTCCTTCTCTGCTGTCTCTAAGACCGCCTCTGTTCCTTCTCTGTTTTAGTAATGTCCCAACACTGCCAGTCTTCCTTCTCATGTTGCTTGCTTGCCTATGTGTATACCAGGAAATTAGTCATCTTTCCTAATGAAATAAAATCTCTAGTCTTTGGGGTTGACAGTGGGATAATGGAAGCCATCATTGAGAAAGGAGGAAAAGCACCCACCTAAAATTCCAAGTATGAGATTGAAGGAACCTGTCTTCAGCCTACAGCTCCTCATAAAGAAGTCCATATTGGGCAGAGCCATCCCCTCACTATTAAACATAGTTCCTGGAAATCTTCCATCAAAAGAAAAGAGGAAAGATATCCTGGCTTTGTACTCAGCTTTCCATTTTCTGCACAAAACTCTCGCGGTGGGGTCGTGCCCAGATGATTGACATTGGAGGTATTTCCCTTCCTCATGCTATTCCATGATTGCACCCTTTGGCTCAACAGGATGGCTCTACCAGAAACTTGCAGAGTATTTTAGCTCAATTACTCACTGCTGTGACATAAAAGTTCCTTCAAGAAGGGAGACTGTAGTCAGGGATCACAAAAGGGAGTTACAAAAGAACAAAAGGAGGCTGCTGTTCTGACTAAGTCTGTCCTGTGAGGAAATGGGGGAGGGGTAAGTGACTGGAGGAAGAAATGTTTTCTGCGTTCTAAACAAAGGACTTGGCAGCATAGAGGAACATCTGGAGAACAGTAGCACAGAGGCAAGAAACACCTGTGAGAAACCGCAAAGGCTGAAAGTGGACAACGAAGCAGGCACAAAGTCTTAACACTGTAATAGATCCAAGACTTTGGACTAAAGACAGTAAGGAGAGATTTTTCTGTCTCCAAAACCCAATTATCACACATAAATTGTCTGTCAAATATTTGAGCAAATATTTGAATTACAAGACAAAAACGTATGGTAGCGACAATGCTAGCCACCACATCTGCCTTTCACCTTTTGGTTTGTCATAGCCAGAACCTGGAAACAACCTAAATGCCCTTCGACCAAAGAATGGATAAGGAAAATGTGGAACATTTACACAATGGAGTACTACACAGCAGAAAATATAACAACATCTTGAATTTTGTAGGCAAATGGATGGAGCTAGAAAACATCATTTTGAGTGAGGTAACCCAGACACAGAAAGACAATTATCATATGTACTCACTCATAAGTGGGTTTTAAACATAAAGCAAAAAAAAAAAAAAACAGTCCACAAATCACAATCCCAAAGAGACTAGACAACAATGAGGACCCTAAGAGAGACATACATAGATCTAATCTACATGGGAAGTAGAAAAAGACAAGATCTCCTGAGTAAATTGGGAGCATGTGGACCTTGGGGAAAGGTTGAAGGGGAGGAGGGAAGAGGCAGGGAGGGGAGCAGAGAAAAGTGTAGACCTCAATAAAAATCAATAAAAAAAAAAAGAAAGAAAAAGAAAAGAAGGGAGACTGTGTTTCGGATCACAGTTCAAGATGGCTGAGTGCATTGTGTTGGGGAGAGTGTGAGCGTGGAAGACGCTCTAGCTGTGGCGCTGGCACCTGAGAAAGCTGTTCATCTTACATCTGAGCCAGGAGGCAGGAAGATGAGCTGGGCCAATCAGCTCATTTACCTTCCATCTTCTTCAGTCTGGGACCCCAGCCTATTGGATGGCTCTGTCCACAGTCAGTTCTGCCCTCTGCAGCTAGCCTCTTCAGCTGATATCCTCAGAGACATCCCCAGAAAAGTGTCTCTCAGGTGAACCTAAATCCTGTCTAGTTGACCGTGGAGATCAAACATCACATATGAAACATAGTCATTAAAACTTTTCATATCCAACCAACATAGGTATCTCTCCCCAAACACAAAAATGTATTCATGTTTGTATCCCAGTTTTTTTTTTTTTAAAAAAAAAGGTTTATTTATTGTGTATGCAGTATTCTGCCTGCACAACAGGACACCAGATCTCATTACAGATGGGTGTGAGTCATTATGTGGTTGCTGAGAATTGAATCAGGACCTCTGGAAGAGAGCAGCTAGTACTCTTAACTTCTGAACCATCTCTCCAGCCCTGTATCCCAGTTTTAAGGTCAGTGTCTGATATATAAGTTGATACTTAGTGGGTGACATTTTTAAAAAAAAACATTTATGACTCATTCCACAAAATATAAGAGCCTAAGATAGCTACAAGTTTGACCTAAATTTACAAAGGATAAACAGTATATACTTTTACTTTTCTGTCCCGAGGATTCATCTTTTGTTTTCAGTTCCTAGGTTTCAATCCTGCAAGTCAAGTGCTCTGTCAACTGAGTTCTGTCCCCAACCCTCAGTGCACTCTTGAGAGTGCACTGGATATATGGATGCCAGGAGCTGGAGCGAGGCTTCCACCAAAACAGCGTGGTCTACAGAGTGAGTTCCAGGACAGCCAGGGCTACACAGAGAAACCCTGTCTCAAAGAACAAACAAACAAAATTCAACTATTTTGTGGATTCTAGTTAACCTCTTGGTTCTCTAATTACTGGCTCTTCTCCCTTAGGCTAAACCATCTTACCTATACCAGCACTTCCTGCTACTCTGTTTGAAGACAGGGTCTCAATATTCACTTGTGGCTGGCCTGGAGTTCACTATGCAGGCCAAGCTAAACTCAGCTCACAAGGGCATGGATTTATGTGTGCACCTCAATGCCCGGCCTTACTGTAAACTTTATTTACTAAAACCCACATCTACCTCTGTAACTCTTCATTTCTCTCCTTCCCTTCTGTCTTACTTACTTGCTTGGTCTTTGGCTGTTTGTGCATCTCTCCTCTTCTGGAAAACTTTAAGTCCGAAGCAGTTATCTAGTGTTTTGTTTCCCCTTGTTGAATGTCACTCTTTATAAATCAAACTTGACAAAGTGCCTTGATCAACAAAGGAAATGCACATGTCTCAGTAAAACAGTACACACAGGGCACAGATATGATTGGGGGCATGTCTGCTCATTATTTTGCTTTTATAAAGGTCCATAAGGAGTACAGTAGAACTGGAAGCGTTCTGACTTACTGAACAGCGCGACGGCAAACATGTCTCACGAGAAACACAGATCATCAACTGACATTACTGAGAACGGACATTGCCGACTCTAGATACAGGCAATCCTCAATGAATTCTTGATAGAATGGGACTGAAGGTAGATGTCAGAACAAGCTAGAGTTGTTTGGTTACAAAGGGAAGACCGCGGAGACCAAGTGTCTCCTAGGGTGGAGGGAATGTAATTCTTCCTAAAATACTGTAGAAAAATGTAAGCATTATGTAGGTTGGAGTAGCAGGCTCATTCAGAAACATTTCTGAGGAAAAGTATTAAAATTGAATTTCTTGCATTTGCTTTGTTGTTTAATTTGATGGATAGACTAAAACATCTACAAGACACTCATAAATGATATCAAACAAATTGAGAGAGACAACATGTCTTTGGAATGGGCTCACAGAAGAAATGAAATATTGACAGAACACACGTGGGGCGGATAGTTTAGAACCCACATCATCATTGGGGTAAACCTGATCTAGCTTTTCTATTTATACTGAACTGCATTAGGAATAAAGATAACATTCTGAAGTTTGGGGGAGGGAAGTTATACATGATATCGTCTCCCATCTGGGAAAATGAAAAGCAGTTAAGAATGTGGTTATTTTAATGCTAATATTCAGGCATGGATGCATTTCCTGTTAAAGGAGCTGAAATGGAGGTGTTTGAAACATCTGCACCACCCTTCCTAGAAACGTTCCTCTGTATTTTCCAGAGCTAAGAAAATTGCTCTCACTGGGAAAATCCTAAAGGAATTTGAGTTCAGCGAAGCAAACAGGAAATAAAATTCTGTTTGTGGAAAGCTCCGGAAACAAAAGCAAATCCCTAAAAAAATGTACCTCCTGCTGAAGATTCTCAGATAATGGGGATGTGGTGTGCCAGTGAGCTGATGGAATTTCCAGATGTATAGTATTTATCCCCACAAGTCCTATAGGCTTCTATGCTATGTAAAATAGATTCAGAATCTAGTGCATATAAATTCTAGAAGTTGCATGTCTGGATTTTTTTTTTTTTTTTTTTAGAGCATAGGACAACTTCTCTGTTGACCTGCCCATACTTAGCTTATGTGTAGCCACCCTTGGTTTTTTGTTTGTTTGTTTTTTGAGACAGGGTTTCTCTGTAGCTTTGGAGCCTGTCCTGGAACTCACTCTGTAGACCAGGCTGGCCTTGAACTCACACAGATCCTCCTGTCTCTGCCTCCAGAGTGCTGGGATTAAAGGCGCGCGCCACCACCACCCAGCTCCACACTTGTTGTCAACAACTTTGAACAAGCTGTTACTCTCTGACCTTCAGACAAGGTGGAAATAGGCTCTCATTTTTGGGCCTCCACTCTGAGTTGGGAGAGGGTCAGAGAGTAGGAGCAATGAAAGAGATATCTTGATAGAGGGAGCTGTCATAGGGATAGGGAGAAACCCAGTACTAGGGAAATTCCCAGGAATCCACAAGGATGACTTCAACTAAGACTTCTAGCAATAGTGGAGAGGATGCTTGAACTTGCCTTGCCCTATAATCAGATTAGTGACTACCCTAATTGTCATCACAGAACCTACATCCAGAGAATGGAGACAACAGGCTGTTTTCATCCTAGAGTTTAGATTCCCTACAAACCCTGGACTAAGAGTTATAACCTAAACACAACCAGAGCAGGATTTCCTATCCAACTGGGAAAGCACAGCAGCTAAACATTACAAGAAGTCTCAGAGAGAGTGGCTGAAGAGACTTCTCAGCAGGGAAGAGTGCTTGCTGCTCTTACAGACAGTCGGAGTTTGATTCCCAGACCTCTTGTAGGGCAGTTCATAACAGCTTGTAATTCCAGCTCCAGGGTATCTGATTCTTCTTTTGAACCCACCCCATGGGTACTGTACTCATGTGTGTAACACATACACACACACACACACGATGTAAACAATAAAAACCTAAAAAACCCAATTCTTAAGGAGTTTTTTTTTACTCATACATAGGAAACCTAATTGGCCCAAGATACCCAACATTTACATATTCTTCAAAGAATTATGGAGCTACTATCACAAGCCCTGTTTTTACAGATATGGAAATGTGATTTTAGTTTTTTTGATATGTTTCAATTAACACCCACTGATTGTACATATTAGTGAGCTCTCGTGTGCTGTGGGAAATTGATATCAATGTCTGAACATACATGTCTTCTTAAATGATTAAACTATTTATTCCATAAATCCTTCTAGGCATCATTCTCTTGGACTGGTTTTGTAATCAACATTTCTATCTCAAATCTCTTTTGTAGCCAGCTGTCTTGGGCAAATCTGTCTCCTTTGGGCTGTTACCCCAGAATAATCTTTAATGTTTGTATTTATCTAGTTCCCAGTACTGAATTTCATTCTTGTTATCATCTACTTTTATTCGTCTTCTCCCTAAGGGCTGAAATTGTGTCTTGAACATCTTTTGCTTCTAGAAAGACCTCAAGGGAGACCCTCTCGTCAAGAGTTTAATTTACCTGGTAATTGAGGTACTTATTTGTCTCAAAAACTTTAATACTGATTATCGTTCTGATTATCAAAGCATCGATGCTTCGTAACTCCTCAACTAGCCATTTCGGCTGGGAGGGTCTGTGTTCTCTTATCTAGTGTGTGTGTGTGTGTGTGTGTGTATCTGGAATTGTTAGCTGTGGCAATTTTGACAGTATGTCTGTTCAAGCATCTGGCACACTACATGTCTTCTGTGTTGCTACCTCTGTGAATTTATCTGATGAGAGTCAAAGTATTTGATTTACTTTCTTCATATACATTAGGAAACATACAGTTGCATAGACATTAGGGATACATACATACATACATACATATGCATTTGGGTTAAGGCCACACCATAGCAACCGTGTATCCAAAGAGTCTGGAATGTTCGGGTGGAAGTTCCATCTCAAGCCCCTTCCCCTGGAAGTTGCCTCAGTCCAGAGCCCACCTGCAAGAAAGCCTGCCAAACAATGACCCCTCCCCAATGATGCTCAGGACCATTACCGCAGGGCATTTAAATTGTACTCCAGAGAACATGTGGTTTTCCGGTCTTCCTTTCCTGTTTCCTCTCTGGGGATCTGGAAAGCCATCTGAGAGCAGTGGTATCTATTAAACCTGGGCTTTTTCTAATTTGGTTTGATTTGGTCTGATTTGGGTTATTGCATCGGCAGAGAGGCTTATGGGGTGCAGAAAGTTTTCAATGCATATATGGAATTTGTGGGAATGTACAGTTAAACATCATTCCTGAATAAGAGGATCAAGATTTATGACCAAAACAGGCATTGATACGTTGAGACATCTAGGTGCTGAAAATTGTCAAGTTTTTAAAGGACTTAAGATTCTGACTCAAGCAAAGCGTGATGGCCCTTACCTATAAATCCAACACTAGGAAGGCTGAGGCAGGATTGCTGTGAGTTCAAGGTCAGCCTATGCTCCGTAGTCAATTGACTGACAGTGTGTGCTACACAGCAAGGCCACCTCTCCCCCACACACATAAAGTAAAACATTATGATTTAAGGTAAAAGCATGTGATTAGGACAAATAAAATTTTTGAGCCTCAACTTACCTATAAAGCACGGGTAGTTATTATAACCTAATCTGCTGGTGTAATAAGTATTAAATAATAGTATTATATAACTCTTATCAGCTATGCACATATAAATGCTGCAAACTGTTAGCTTTCAAAACTGAAAATGACTAATCATTACTAAACTGGGATGACACACAAGACTATAATTACTAAGTAAAATACTATACAAACATAGTACCTAGTTGTCAGGGCTCTAATAAATAACACACTGATTCCAAGATATAGCATGGTGTAGGGTTCTTCCAAGGAAGAAAATATTTATATAACATGGCAGATCTCAATTTTGTTAGTGATATAAAAATTTTCGTTCCAGGTTCAACCAAAGCAGTACAATGTTTCCATCCTCCCTTTCTTTCTTGAGGAGCTTACAGCCCAGAATCTGAATCTTACAGCCTATTTGTCTTCCTTCCAAGGTCTCAGGGTCTCATACTAGCTTACAGGGGTGAGAGTTAACTTTAAGTGCTGCTCCTTTATTACCACCCATACATTTCTGATGTTGCTGTTGAAGTTCTGTGGATGGAACCTAGGGTCCCGTGCATCCTAGCCAGCACTCTACTGCCGAGCCACATCCCAGCCACTTTCACATTTTGTGTCAGATTCTTGCGAGTTCATCTTAGTGCAGATTCAACTGCACAGCATGCTAAGGCTTTTACACAATGGAAATCGATATAGCACTCGGGAGGCAGAGGCAGGCGGATCTCTGTGAGTTCGAGACCAGCCTGGTCTACAAGAGCTAGTTCCAGGACAGGCTCCAAATCTACAGAGAAACCCTGTCTTCCTAGTTACATAAACCTTCAACCAAACACTTAAATTCAGTATTACTCAGGGATGCAGTCGTCTTTACTAATCTAGCCAGGCACTTCATGTGAACGAGGAACTAACAAAGACTGTAGAGAGATTCAAAGACTGGTAATAAATGGGAATAGTCCCCAAGA
This sequence comes from Arvicola amphibius, assembly GCF_903992535.2. Lineage (NCBI taxonomy): Eukaryota > Metazoa > Chordata > Mammalia > Rodentia > Cricetidae > Arvicola > Arvicola amphibius. The sequence goes on from NC_052058.2 coordinate 57,516,195, forward strand.
ATGTGTTTATGGAGCGTTAGAGACTGTAGAAAGGTCAAGTAGAATGAAGATGGAGAAAGACCTTTCATACAAAGTGATTTAAGAGCTCATCAAATGCTCAGGCAAACTTGCGGTTTTACATAGAAAACACATGGCTTATTGTTTTAATAAGCAGAACCATACAAACACCATAATTTCAGAAAAAATAATAAAAAAGAGATTAAACAGTCACAAGTTCTGGGTTCCTCTGTTTACTCCATTAGGCCACTATATATTAACTGGGATACTTAAAAGTAATTTCAATTAGGAACCTCTTGAGACCCTCATCAATTATTTCAAGTGTTTTAGTCTCAAATACATTCCTTTCTTCTACAAACTTCTGAAAGAGATGAACGCCACCACCGACACCAAAATAATGTGCTTTGCTGGCCAGAAGCACCCGGCCATTCCTACTCAACAGTCTGAGGAATGTTTCATGCAAAGCACTGTAATAATCTGGATTATAAATGGTTTCTGAGGTGAGAATGAGGTCATATTTTGCAAAGAGTTTTTCACTTAATACAAGTTTACAGAATTCAGACCACTCCCCAGAGAAAAACCGACATTTACATGCTTCTTGGGCTGCTTTCGACTTCCTTTGTCTTTTCCCTTCTGGCTCATTTATATCATTGCCCTCATCTTGCAAAGGGAAGTTAGCGACTACGTTAGGTAAGGTCACTTCGTCGATCACAAGACTGTTATAATCTTGAAAATGAACTTCGATAGCTCCTCCTTTGGACGCAGTTATTCCAAGCAATCCTGATCCACACCCAAGATCCAACACTTTTTGCCCAGCAAAACTCACTTTGGCCTTTGAGAAGTAAGTCAAGAGGTCAAAGGTACACTCCCAGATTTTCAAGCCTCCTTCATAGACACCTGGAATCAGATCAGAATGAGAAGAAAAGCTTTTTGAAACTATGTTTTCTCCAGGGAATTTCTCTTTCAACAATACAGTTTTCACTACCGCTATGTTGACATGGGGACCGGGCAACATTTCCGTAACCGTATTTTCTAAGACTTGATTTAAATCTTTAGGCATAGCATGTTCTTTAGCAACTCTCAAGAAGGGCTGTTTTTCACATGCTTCCGGGTCAGCTGACCGATCAGCTGCACTGTCGGTGTCTTCAGAGGAGGCTGCATTTCCCCTCGAGGATTCCCACAAGCCATCGGGAAGCAAGTCTGACGGTTCTGCCGAACACTTTCTGTCCTGCTTTCCGTTTTGACTTTTTGAGACCGGTGGTTCTTTTGATGAATCCAGGGACAAAGTTCCATCTCCAAGGGGTGTTAGTTTATTTTCTACATCCTCTTCTATATTAAAGTTGAATTGAAAGGCCATCCTCTTATTTTATGCACACTCGCTTTATCAAAGGATGATGCTTCAACTTCCGGATGGATTAAATGGCTTGATTTACACAGTCAAGTTGTGTTGGGATCAATGTCCGTTAGCTGCTTATCCAACACTGGATATATTTAGAGAGGCTCCCAAAGATTTTTTTTCAGGGGCTTTTGTTCCTCTTTCAATTCAGCCTTGGAAATGGGGAAGAAAGAGAGAGAGGGAGGGAGGGAGGAAAGAAGGAAAAACAGAAGAAAGGAATAAAATGATTATTTAAAAAAGCTGTGTGTGTAGGGGGGGTGATTTAGGAAATTACACAAATGCCGTAAAGTATTCATAAGTACATAAAACATAAAAACAAGCCGGGCGGTGGTGGCGCACGCCTTTAATCCCAGCACTCGGGAGGCAGAGGCAGGCGGATCTCTGTGAGTTCGAGGCCAGCCTGGTCTACAAGAGCTAGTTCCAGGACAGGCTCTAAGAAAGCTGCAGAGAAACCCTGTCTCGAAAAACAAAAAAAAAAAAAAAAAAAAAAAAAAAAAAAAAAAAAACATAAAAACAAACAAAAGAACAGCTATAACAGCAACCGCCTTTACCAGAAATACAAAGCCCAAGATTTTTATACAGGACAGACTAGTTACTCGGGGTGTTTTAGCTGTCGCATGCCCCCTACTTTCCGCCACATCTTCATCTCTGTTAATCTGCCTCCACAACAGTTTAAGGTCTTATTTGGGTAAGAAAGACATCCATTTTCAAACACGTACAGGTGTAATGTGGCGTTTATAAATCCATCCAAACGGCATATTTAATCAAGATCGTAATTCGAAACGGCGGAATGAAGACCAGCACTGTAGAAAGTAAAATCGACCGTATAGAAACATTTTTAGCCACGTAGCAGACTTTTTATAACACCTGTTTTAATCTGCACATTTCTGGAAGGTGGAAGGTTCACTTGGCAGGAGCTGTACGGTGTGTGCGGGGAGAACTCGCACCCCTAAAATTATTCCTACTTTCCAACCCCCTGCACTGTGGGGCTGAGAGTTATTCCCGGATACAGGTCCAGCTCACCCTTGACCCTACGCGCAGTCTCAGAGCCCCCAGGCACCGAAGGTAACAAACCTGAGGACTTCGGGTCTCAGCACTCGAATGACAGAAGTCAGGGTGAATGAAGTACCTGGGTGTCCGGAACTCTTGGCGGTGCTCGCCGAGGGCACACCGTGCACACCAGCGAGATGAGTCCTCCGACGGCTAGAGGAGACTCTAGGCGCGTGGGGGGCGGGGAGAGGGGCCGCCTCTCTATGGTTGGGCGTAGGCGGAGCGCTCTCAAAGGCTGCCGGGATAGCGTGACCTCCGTTCCAATCTGTGGCGGGAGTTGTACGAATCCGTTCAGGGCTGACGGCGCAAGAATGTCTCAGGACGACGAGGCGGAGGCGAACCGGGCCATGCTGGATAGTCTCAACAGTTGGTCGCGGGAGGTGTGCCGCCGGGAGCTGCCTTCGGTGCTACCCCGGCTCCTCATATCCTTGGAGGACGCTGAGGGGCGGGTTGCGAGCTTTGGGCCGCGCGGGAGCGGGCGGCCTGTGGCTGGGCTCGAACCCTAGGCGTTTACGAGGAGGCGGCGGTGGAGGGAGCGAGGACAGCAGTGGGTACAGGGCCTAGGCCCGCCCGGCCTTGTCGGACGATTGCCACTGGAACTGTTGGAGATGACTGGCGTTCTCACGCCTTAGTTTGTTCCTCTGTCCCTTAGTTTCCCCACAGACTTGCTGCCGAGTGTGAGAGATGCCGGGCCTGAGCCCCTTGGCCAGCGCTGGCGCCCAGTATCTGGAGTGTGAGAATTGAAGGATGTAGTTGTAGTTATTCCGTGGGACCGCATCTTTAACGGATGTTCTGTAAACAAAAAATGCTTTCCCCTTTCAAACCCCAGTTTCCTTTTTAGCTAGAAAGCATCGCTGCAGGTTTTGGCTTTAAATGCATTGGAATTGCGCGCTGTCGGTGGAATGATAATTAGTGTCATGCTTTGTGTTGATAATTGTAACCGGAAGTCGACCCCCTTCATGTTAAAAGGTGATCTTAGTAATTAGGTCTTCGGTTCTACCTTCTATATAACACACACACACACACCCCTCCAAAACCAAACGACCATCACTTACTTTCTCAAGAGTGCAATCCTGGAGGAATGATGTTTCACAATAGAACAAGTCTTTCTACCATGTTAAAGCCATTCCTTAAGTGGCACTAAGGTCCGTTTTTTTACACTCCTTGTGTGAATACGGAGTTATTTTTGCCTTCTAGATAGTCTTGCTGTGTAGCCCTGGTTGGTTTGCTACCAGCTACACACAGCAGGCTAGTTTTGAGTTTGCAGTGAGCCTGCGTCTGCCATGCTCGAATTATATGTGTGCTATCCTAGAAGGCTGTCTTTGTGGAATTTCCTCCTGGAAACAGCTGTTTTACTACGTTTATTTATGTAATGTGTGCTTGTTATATAATGCTAGGCTTAGAGGGAATGAAAATAGAGTGTTTTTCTCCCCCAATCTTATAGGAGCCCTCACTAAGTTCGGAACACCATTTCTAACTTTCCTTGCTGCCTACTGAGAACTCATATCTCACTTCCAGGTTTTCTTCTGTAAGTAAACCTTGAATACTCATTTGTAACCAGCATATTGTGGTTTCTGGTTCTAAATTACTTCTTGAATCCTCCTTCTCCCCTGCTGTCACTGTGAGTCCAGTCTTTATAATCTGGGCTAGTAATATTTTCCTTGTTTCCACATAATTCTATAATTATTCTTACAAAGTTTAGGGTGGAAAGCAACTCACTTTATTTCTCCTTCACCGTACCTATGTGGCTTAATTTTTTTGTTTTGTTTGGTTTAGCTGGCCTTGAACTCAGAGATCGCCCACCTGCCTCTGCCTCCCAAGTGCTGGGATTAAAGGCATTAAAGGCGTGTGCCACCACTGCCCTGCCTATGTGTCTTAATTTTAAGAATACATTCTGAACATTGCCCATAATTTAAGCCTGTCCCTTCCTTTATACCTAGCTAGGTAGCTACACTCAGTCCCCAAGTTAACCTTCAGAATCTTTGTTCTCAGCCCAATTTGTTTTCCAGCCTTTTCAACATTTCATTCCAGTCTTCTTCAGAGTTACTTCCTTAAAGGAGCCATTTCACAGCCCTCAATCTCAGGTAGCTCCCTGAAACCTGTCTTAGGATTTCGATTGCTGTGGTAAAACACCATGACCAAAATCGTCTTGGTTGATAAAAGGGTTCACTTCAGCTTGAAGCTTCATATCACAGTCCATCATCAGAGGAAGTCAAGACAGAACTCAAGCAGAGCAGGGAAGAGGGTTGCTTACTAGCTTGCTCCTTGTGGCTTGTTCAGTCTGCTTTCTTAGAGCACCCAAGACCACCAGCCCAGGGGAGTGGTACTGGCCAAAGTGAGCTGGGCTCAATCATCAATTAAGAAAATGCACTACAAATCAATTGATTGCAGCTCATATGAGCTCACAGACTGAAGCAGCAAGCACAGGGCCTACATGGGTCTGCACCAGCCCCTCCCTCCCTCCCTCTCTCTCTCTCTCTCTCTCTCTCTCTCTCTCTCTCTCTCTCTCTCTCTCTCTCTCTCTCTCTCTCTCTCTGTGTGTGTGTGTATTATAACTTTCAGCTTAGTATCTTTATGGGATTCCTGCATAAGTGTGCATAAGTGGGTCTCATTCTTGTACTTTCTCCTGTTGTTTGTCTTGTCCAACTTTGATGTGGTAGTTTTTGTTTATAATTTATTTTGTTAAGTTTTGTTATCTCTTAGAAGCCTGTTCTTTACAAATAAGAGGCCGAAAGGGAATGGTTCCTGATGGGAGGAGAGCGAAGGAGGAACTGGGAGGAGTAGAGGGAGGGGAAACTGTAATCAGGATATATTGTATGAGAAAAGAATCTGTTTTCAATAGAGGGGGTTACACACAGACTTGCCAACAGGCACATCTTACAGAGGCATTTTCTCAGTCTGGAGTCCCTTCCGAATGACTCTAGCTTGTGTCAGTTTGACATAAAACTAGCCAACACACCACCCTGTTACATTTATGGTGTTTATTGTTTTCTGGAGACCATTTGATCCTTATTTGCTCCTTCCCCATTTTTCCCCCCTAACTGTATTGTCTAGTATAGAGGCAGATAATTCGGTTTTGTTCACTTTTTAACCTCACCTCTGAGAAGAGTGACTGGCACATATGTTCCATATTATTTCTAATAATTCTAAGTTATGTAAAAGTATAGTTTATACTATGTTTATTGTTAACCCTCATGTCATAATTTAGTTGCCACAATTTGCAAGATCCTGCTACAACAGAAGATTTTCAGTCTGGTAAGATTGGTGCGATAGACGTGTAAGTAACATGCAGTTAAGCCAGAGACAAAGGTAGAAGTGCTAAGGAGAACGTCTTTCCTGTCGTAGAGCCTGGAACTCTGGATTATCTTCCACCAATCCTAAGTATCTCATGACTTAGTATAAAGTTACTTAGCCCTAAGTAATAGTGAATTCCTTTCTTAACATTTTCACAAAACCTTTGTTCATATGATGAGTGTTAAATTTTCAGAGTCAAAGAAATAAGGGCTTTGTGTATAATTTCAGTCTTTTAGGGGAGTATTGGTTAATTTTAAGGGTCCCTTTTGAATTTATTCCTTAATTACTTTATATTTACTCTATGTATCAGCATTCTGAGAGATGGATTGAACACACACGTAAGTAAAGTTGTTGTGTTTATTTGATGTTGTGTTATTTTATGTGTATGTCAGTAAATGACTTTGCAGATTTATGTTACCATCAACGTTAATCTTTATTGTAGCTTTGGTAACTTCCTGTTACATAAAATGAGCCAATTCCTTCCAGTCATAGTGTTTTTAACTTTTGAATTCCATTTTTGATGATGTATAAGCACATTGAAATTTTATGCTGTGATAGGACCAAGATTCAGTCTGTTAGAACCTTCAGCCTCTTAACATACTTAGTGTCATTTAGAAAGTACTCTGAGTTAGGAAAAGCTCATTGTCTAGATGATGACAAATTTGTCATTTGGAAAATTTTTACTCTCATCTCCATCTGTTCTCATGATTTCTTAAAAGAAATCTGTTTTCTGATGTCTATGCATACTATGGCATTTGTGTGCGTGAACTTAAACATACAAACATGTACACAGACAGAATCCCTTTTAGAGAAAAGATTATGATGGCAACTCATAATCTCAATCCTTACATTTCTGTATGTGTGTGTGTGTGTGTGTGTATGTGTGTGTGTGTATGTGTATGTGTGTGTATGTGTATGTGTATGTGTGTGTATGAGAGAGAGAGAGAAAGACATATATACAATAAATATAATGTATGAGTCATTATATTTATCTGTTTATATAATTGCTAAATTTTGAATACTTGCCATTTTGGAAACACATTTTTTTAAAAAATGTATTTTTAATGGTAGTGCATCCTGTTGAGAAGAGGATGCCATTTAATTTATTTAACTTGTCTTCAGTTGCTGGGTGTAATAACTGTTTTTGTTTTCTTTCTTCCCTTTTTCTTGTATTATACTTTTTACAGTGAAATACTTAAGTTTCTCTGTAGATTATGGTATTTGAGACTTGCAATTTTGGGTTGACATTACATACATGTTCTCATATTTGAAAAGGACAGTTACTTACTGACTGACATGGTACGATATTTTTCAAAATATGTTATTTTGCTTTATAGGAATTTTGAAAATCATTACTGATAATTTTTTGCCTCATATGAATCACATGACACTGGAACAGACTTTCTTTTCCCAAATTTTACCAAAGGTACAGTTTTGTGTTAATTCGCATACTATAGAAGATATTAAAATCTGATCTTAACTTTATATAATCTGTTCCTAATTTTCTTAATTCTCTTATTTTTCTTATTTATCAAATATATTCAGGTGCAAATAAATAGTAAAAATAGTTCACTTTTGTGCCAATTTGAGATATCCTTATAATAATACAACTAAGCTTTTTTTTTTATATAATGCTGTTTTGTAGTATAACATTTCATTGCAATGTGTTTAATTTGGGAATAGATAACTGTTTAAGTAGCTTCATTAAATCTAGTTGCATGATGTTTTTATTTGTGAGTTCATTACTATAAAGTGATTTTTATATTTAAAAGGGTGAACTAGTCAAAATATAAGTGAGTACTGCCTAGTGGATGTCACACACCTTTGATCCCAGCTCTTGAGAGGCAGAGGTAGGCAGATTTCTGTGACTTCAAGGCTAGCCTGGTCTACACAGAGAGTTCCAGGATAGCCAAAGCTCCATAGAGAGATCCTGTCTCACAACACAAAACAAACCAAATATATAAATGGGTTCTAAATATAAGACTCAGTATAAATTCATAACCAATACCAAGAAATGCCCTTGTAAATACCATAGGATATTGGTTGAGTGGGGTTTTTATTATTCAGAGTAGTACTTGGCCCTTGTTACACCCTCAGATGAACTTTGAATGAGTTATTTTTCTGTTACTAAATACATTCACACCACAGAAATGAAAAGCAAAGTAAGACTTGGGGCTTTGTTTAGGGACTCTGTTGTAGAAGTACTTTTAAATTAGGACCAGTGGTTAACTGACAGTGGATAGTTAGGAATAATCAGGTCATTGTTGTATTTTTTCCTTCAAAGGTGTCCTTTTTTATCTAGTGATTTCTAGTCCTGTTTATAAGCTGATTTGTTTTCACAGACTATGAAATTGTTTGATAGAATGATACGTGAATTAACCACTGAAGCCAGAGAACTCTCAAGCCAAAATTTAGAAATCCAGGTCACTCTAAGGAATATTTTACAAGTAAGTAAGTGTATAGAAAAAGAATGGAGCTGGATGTTGTGACATGCTTAAGGCAGGAGATGCTTCTGTTTAAGGGCAGATGGGATTATACAGTGAGATCCTGTCTCAAAAGAAAAAAAAACTGAGAAGTTTTTTGTAGCAGGGGTGGTGCCTCATGCCTACCTGTTGTACTAGGGAGGTTGAGGCCAGTCAGGGTTAGGGAGTGAAATCTTGTCTTCGAAAAAACAAGACAAACCATTTATTCTTCATGAAATGGCATAATGCTTGAATTAAATTTATGGACTTAAATACATATTAAAGGTCAATTTCTGGATTTTTTTTTAAAGATTTATTCATTTATTTATTATGTATACAGTATTCTGCCTGCATGTGTACCTACACCCCAGAAGAGGGCACTAGATCTCATTATAGATGGTTGTGAGCCACCATGTGGTTGCTGGGAATTGAACTCAGGACCTCTGGAAGAAGAGTCAGTGCTCTTAACAGCTGAACCATCTCTCCAGCCCCAATTTCTGAATTTTTTATATAATTTTATGTTAGTTGTCTTAGAAGACAAATTAAGGTAGCACCTGAATTGGGTTGTGATCCCGAGTGGTGTTCTGAGAGAATGCAGCTCACTGAAAAGAGAGAGGCACATGATGTTTTGTTATGGCTGTAGGTCCAGCACTCAGAATGCTATCTAATTCCTTTGTTGCCTACATAAAAGTATACCTTGAACCAACCTTTCCTTTCTTCCAGACAATGGTGCAGATCTTAGGAGGCCTTACAGGATGTGTCCATCATGTCTGTACCACACAGCAATCCATCATTCTAGAAAATATTCATAGTCTTCCCTCATCCATCCTGCATATAATTAAAAAGACATTTGTACATTGTAAGGTGAGCAGTGGGTCTATGTAGAGTTTAAATAGCCTGGGATCTGTAGGCAGAAGTGCCAGATAAGTGTTTATGCATAAGGTTTTACATTTTAGTTGATAATGGGATAGACTTTTCTCTGGAGCAAAGATAGACTTAATTGTTTCACAAGTGATTAAAAAGTGATTTTGGAATTGAATTTCCCCTTCCTTAAAAAAATGGTTAAGATTTATGTGTAACCACAGGAATCTTGAAATTGTTCTGTTAGATAGCAAAGTGGATTAATTTAGTCCTTCTTAACATTACTCAGGCAGCTGGAAAGCACAAAAGATGGCTTAGAATTTGTAGGGCACAGGCAGTTTTGTTTTGCTGGGTAAATGCCAAATTGCTCATTAACTAGATTTATGCATGTGGTAGGATGCTAAAATGTGCACTGTTTACATTCCTGCATCTATCAAAGTGCATTTAGTAAAGTGTGATTCTGTCAGAACATTGTTTATGATCTCAGTCTCTGATAGTATGGACTAAAGTAAATTTGAATTTTGAGCTGTTTGTGATCTGTTTCTCTCCTTTTTATATTTTATGATCAGAATAGCGAATCTTTGTATTCTGGACGCTTACACCTACTGTCAGACCTTCTCCAGTCTGTTTTCAGGGAGGCCTATTCTCTCCAGAAGCGGCTGATGGAACTGCTGGACAAGGTTTGCATGGGCCCTTCCATAGATGAAAATAACACTTTGTTGATGGTAGAAGGTGAGCAAAGAATTATTGATTAGAATAGGGTGAAAATGGCTATAGTTCATTAATCAATTAAATCATCAAACTAATGTTTCTCTTTTTTTAAATATTTATTTATTTATTATGTATACAATATTTTGTCTGTGTGTGTGCCTGCAGGCCAGAAGAGGGCACCAGACCCCCATTACAGATGGTTGTGAGCCACCATGTGGTTGCTGGGAATTGAACTCAGGACCTTTGGAAGAGCAGGCAGTGCTCTTAACCTCTGAGCCATCTCTCCAGCCCACTAATGTTTCTCTTTATGCATGCTTTCTTGCTTATGTATAAAAATAATATAAATCTCCCTAGGTAAATTTTCACTTTTTTAAATTTGTAAAATTTAGTTTTTATACTCTATTATCAATTTGAATATCCAGTAAAATATATAGTATGTAATTTCCACACAAAAGATTTAACAAATAAAGGATTTATGTAACTTTATACTCTTTAAGCTACTCTATAGTCTGACAAAGCAGCCTTTACTTTTTATTTCTCTTTAACCCAAAACAAAAAGTGTGTGTGTGAGGGAGGGAGCTAAATTCCTTTCTGGAATTGTGTGTGTGTGTTGGGGGACTTTTGAATGTGTACATGTATACCGACACACGCATTTATTATAATAAATATCTATTTTACATGTATTATATTCTATTATTTCTTTGTTTTTCTTTTTTGGGGATTAAGCCCAAGGCCTTGCACATACTATTTCATTCTACAAACTTATTAATTATTATCCAGGTGTGATAGCACAGGCCGGCATAGCACTTTGGAAGCTGAAGAAAGAGCTTACCAGGTTCTAGGTGGTCTGAGCCACATAGTAAAGCCCTGTCTCCCAAACACAATACAGAAGTTACTGATTGTAGTCTGTGTCGTTGATTTCATCGCTTATTAATGATTATCATCTAGAATTTTAAAAATAATGCATTAATATAGGAAAGCAAAGATTATATTTCTAACTTTACTGTTAAGATTATAGGTTGATTTGGGGCCACTTATTGGGTACCTTTTGCTCTCTAAGTAATCAACTTGAAAATCTGTTGTTTAAAATAGTGTCTGTTTATTCACAATCCCATGTGCCTCAACTTAGACTGCCATTATCTGCAGTAATTTTCTGTGCAGCTAGCTCATTCCTGCATTTATGGCTAAGGACGTTATTCACCTCTGGCTGTTTGCTGAGGCAGAAGTGGTGAGAAAGTCTGCATTTTAACACAGGCCCAATCCCTTATAGCTTTGGGGTTTTCAAGAATAACAAGGGGAGGACAAGTACCAGGACACCAAATCTTGGCTTGTTTTGCTTTGGTCATTGTTTTTTATCAAATTAAGTTAAAGATCTGTGCCCAGAGACATTTTTATGACCAGAGAAGGGGCCATTGGAACCATTTTTACAAGCTTTCTAAAACAACTAGAATAAAACACTTGCATGAGTGTAAGTTAGTATAAATTAAGTTGCAGTTTTTGTTAGGTTTTCTTAGTAGTTTTTTTTTAAATTAGAATTATATCTCTAGAATATTTCAACTACAATAGGACATAACTTTTATTCCACTGAACTTTTTTTTTTTTAATTTCTTTTTGTTTGTTTGGTTTTCTAAGACAAGGTTTTTCTGTATAACAGTCGTGGCTGTTGGTGGTACACTGGTAAACATAGGTGCCTTCCACTGAACATTTTATAATAGGACGTAACTATTAGTTTACTGAACATTTTTTAATAGGATGTAACTTTTATTCCACTGAACATTTTTGGTTTTAATTGTCATTAGATAGATGTGAACTGCAATATCAATATTTCTTTTTTTTTTTTTAATTTCCGAGACAGGATTTCTCTGTAGTTTTAGAGCCTGTCCTGGAACTAGCTCTTGTAGACCAGGCTGGCCTTGAACTCACAGAGGTCTGCCTGCCTCTGCCTCCCTAGTGCTGGGATTAAAGGTGTGCACTACCACCACCCAGCTCAATATTTCATTATTGAAACCTTAAAAATATAACATTTGCTTTCAGAAATTATTTTCAAACTAGTACATATTTTAATTCTTCAGTCAAGTGTTCAGATGTTCACGTGATCCATTTAAATATAAGAAAATTTCTCATGTAACATTTGATTATCCTGAGAGATGTATTGTTCTTCTTTTTAGTTATTCATTCGTTATTGGATATCTGCTCTGTGATATCTGGTATGGACCAAGCATTTCATGCCAATACATGGAAATTTATAATTAAGTAAGTTTGTTAGATTTTCTTTTTCATACTGTGTTTTCTATATCTCCAATTCTAAATAATTGATGGTTTTAAGATTACATTTGAAAAATTTTTGTCGTTGTATGGAAACTCACTGATTCTGCTGCATGATGATTTAGATATTTGTACATGTAACTTCCAAACCAAACTGAACTCCTCTATACTATTATCTGTTAAAAACAAACAAAACTTCCTACAGTTGTAGCTAGTGAGCTGGTAGTTCAGAATAATGGACCACGAACCATAGTATGCTCGAATTCATGTGTTTGTAGGTACTGTTAGATAATTATCAGTATCAAATAAGGTATTTCTAAGTCAAAGTTGATTTATGTTATTTCATGTCTCCTGGTGATTTTATTTTTTCTCTTTTTATCCATCTAGGCAGAGCCTTAAACACCAGTCTATTATAAAGAGCCAATTGAAACACAAAGAGATAATTTCTAACTTGTGTGAAGACATTGTTTTCTCCTTCCATTCTTGTTTGCAGTTAGCTGAACAGATGACACAGCCAGCTGCACAGGTAAAATGAAATCAAACAACACTACAAAGGGGAGTTATTATTTTCGCAGTTGTTAAATCTTATTAAACATAAAGAGTATGGTCTAGGGTTTTAATTATTTTCCCTTAGAAAATCTGTAGAATTATTTACAACTCATAACTACTTTTTACCTAGAACATTGTATTACATTCATTCTTTCAGTTACAATAGCATTTGCCTGCCCATCATTTTTACATACTTAGTTGGTCAGAGCATTGTCTTCAGAATCTTTTATTCTTTTCTGACCTAGAAAAAAATTGTAGTTTCTCTGTTTTACATTTATTTAAGGTCATCCTAATATAGAGATTGTCAGCCTTTCTGTCACCAATGCATTATAACCTTTAACAGTAGATATGTGTAGGTGTTTATTCTTTTTAAAATTGATAGGTTTCTTTTGATTTCAAGAAGTTACAGTGTTGAATTGGCATCACCTTAATGAAATAAAGGCTGCATTCTAAGCATGCAGAATAGGGTTGTTTGAAATTACAATTCATCTTTTCCTATAAAAGTATTATATTATCACAATAACTTTTGTTTTAGACTAACTCTAAATTTATTTAATCATCCCTGAGTTACAGCATTGATGGACTGAGGAACTAATATGTTAACTTTTATGGGAAGATGAGTTGAATATTTCTTTCCCAAATGTCAGAAATATCACTTCTCCTCTTGTGGATCTACAACTGACTGAAGGTTCCTTTGCATCTGTCTTCTTCCCTACCAAACAGCCTTAGGGATAGAAGTGTAGACATTTAATCCGAGTTCCAGACTGGTGGCAACTAGTAATGAGGATAGTTTGACAGGACAGATCTAAAAGGAACGTAGGACTTTGAAAAGGAGCTCTGAAACATACAGACGTGAAGGATAGCTGTAGGAAGAGTTTCACTCTTTTCTTTTTTTTTTTTCTTTCTCCTTTAAGCTGCCTTCATTTCTCCTTTTTATTTTCTCACTCCTGTTCCCTTTCTGGTTCCCAGGACCTCACTGGTAGGAGAGCTTACCTGTGTATCCTGTGTCAGTGGCAGAGAACTTGACCCAGCAGTTTGCAACCTGTGGGTAGTGACCCATTTGGGGGTGAATGACCCTTTAACACGGGTTGCCTAAGATATTAGAAAATGCAAATGTTTACATTAAGATTCATAATAGTAGTAAAATTACAGCTATGAAGAAGCAATGAAAGTGATTTTATAGTTGGAGGTCACCACATGAGGAATTGTATTAAAAAGTGGCAGCATTAGGAAGGTTGAGAACCTCTGATATCTTGACTCTTAGCTTTCTTTTCAATTTCTTTTTTGCTTGATGCTGCAGATTCACCTATTAGTAGTAAAAGGAAAATTAGGTTCCTGGGCAGTTGAGAGGTGAGGAAAACCCAAAGAATAGTATAGCCTGTAGTGGCAAGTTGAAAGAAAATCTGGGAGGTTCCTAGATAGAGTAGCTAAGTGTGTAATAAATATATATTAATTTATTTTAAATAAATTAGCTGTATGATAATGAAATTGAATGGAAACTTTTTCAACTAAATTTTCATGTTTTACTTAGTTGTGTGAATTTTGGACTGATAAATGTGACCAACTCCATTCACTGACTGAAAGAGTTCTGGGGTGGCTTCTATGTCCAGTCTTGTGCTCACTGTAGTCAACAGTGCCTTCTGCTATTCACTGTTGATAATTAAGGTGTTTCCCAAGTAGTAATCATCTTGTAGTAGTCTACTGTTCCTTCTACACCAGAATACCTGAAACTAAGTTATTTGAATACAACAGCAAACTATTTCTACAATTCTGTAGTCAGGGAAAGCTAAGATCAAGACAGAAGCAGGTGTATTGATACATGATCCTAATTAATCTTATTAATAACCTGGAGTCAAATATTGGGGTAAAAACTGAAAGATCAAAGAAGTAAAGGACCAGCCAAAGTCACCTCTTATCTTCAACTTTTCATACCGAAAAGGGCCTACCTAGATCCTGTCTCCTCCCCACCTTCTCACTTCCTGTCTGTCTGTACAGGCCCCAGACCTCTATGGTTAACTAGTGGCTAGCTGCACCCTCTGGTCTCCAGGCAAGCTTTATTTGTTAAAACATGATATCACAACAATGTATGGTCAGGGCGTACTCTCAGCTCAGAAAGTGTCACCTTAGTGCATTCTCATGTGGTGAAAGAGCTTAGATACCTCCCTGCAATCTCTTCATAAAGACTTCTTGCCCAGATCACTTCCTCAAAGGCCCTAACACTTAATATTGAATATGCACCGAGTTTGTGGTTCCAGCATAGTTTGACATAACACCAACATTCAGACTAGTACCTGCTTTTTGAAGTGTCACAGTAAAGCCAGTGAATTTAATTGTAAGTATGGGATATGAATAAACTAGTCTTCATTGTCTGGGTCTGCCATTAAAACAAAACAAACTAAGCAGCTTATTCTCCTTATCATTCTAGAAGTTTTGAGTTCTTAAATGGCAACAGGGCCATGTTCTGTCTAGGGGAGAGTCTATACTGTGCCTTTCTCTCAGCTTCTGATGCTGGCAGACCTTGACATTCCTCAGTGTACAACTGCAGATTTCAGTCTCTGTACCCATCTTCATATGATATATTTCCTATGTCTCTCCATCTTAAGATACCAGTCATATGGGATTAAGGGTGCCCTTAAGTCTGGTACCACCTAGACTTACCTGATCGTGCCTGAAATGACCTTATTTCTAAAATACTGAATTTTGTTTTAAAAATTATATTGAATTAGATTACTCATCATAAAGCTTTAGACACCAGTCATTCAGTTTCAAAAATATGTAAAATTTATTTTTAAGGTACTTAATTTAATCTCTATCATAAATTCTTAATAATTGTCATTATAATTATTTGGGGGTTAAGGAGATTAATCAGTGTGTAAAGTGCTTTCTGCTCAAGTATGAGAACCTAGTACCTTAGAATCATGTTTGAAACCCCAGAGTTGGGGTAATGGAGACAAATGAGTCCCTAGGACTCACTGGTTAAGTATTTAAGTATTTATTGTAGCCAACCTGACAAGCCCCAAGTTCAGTGAGAGATCCCGTATGGAAAAATAAGGTGGAGAGAGATAGAGGAAGACATCTCTCTCTCTCTCTCTCTCTCTCTCTCTCTCTCTCTCTTTCACACACACACACACACACACACACACACACACACACACACACACATTCCTATTTAGGTTGATGGTAAGGTGAGTTGAAGACAGGTCCTTGAGTTCTAGCTCAGGCTGTCTTCAAACTTGATCCTTCTCCCTTTTCCAAGTGTTGGCTCCCATACATTGCTTGTTAAGTTTTTGTATTATTTAGAAAATAAGCACATTCTCTGGTATCTGTAGTCTCGTTTATTTTCTGCTACATTTAGATTTTTACCAGTATTTAAAGAAAAGAAATACGGTTACTCATTTTAAAACCCTGAAAAAAATGTTTGCCTGGCTTATATTCCCTACTTATTTTAACAATTAAGTGAGCCATATAAGAGTGTGAATGTATTTATATTGTTTACTTGTTTTTTTAAAGATATTGAAATAAAAGCTTAAGATTTAATAGGTATAATGCTACTTAGTAATAAAGGAAAAGTAAGGCTTTAGTCACAGTCTGCATGATTTTCCTTGTATCACAGGTAAGGACTAAGGGATCCTGGAATGTTAAACACACAGGATGGTTCCTTCAGAAGGGATGTGTAACCTGTTATCTGCCCAGAAGACTGGGCGCAGACCTGATGGTGACCATGTTCTTTCTGTGTGGTCCTGATCCTCCCCCAGACCCTGTTCATAAGCTTGCTAGTCTCAGTCAGTTTGTATATCCTATCTTTATGGAAGATGCCGAATGTACTTTACAATGAGTTTCAGTGTAGTCATCTTGGATCTTTCTTTAGATTACTTTGTTCCTCAAGGAGAGTTTTGTATGTGCTTACTGTGCACATGGGATTGAGCTGAATAGTACTGGGAACGTTTCACCAAATTGTGCTATGCTTCAATATGCTAAAATAAACTACTCAGGGTCAGACTACCAAAGTTTGAAGCAACACTAGCTACTTAGTTGTGTTGAACCAAACTGCCCTTTTGCCTCCTGCAATTGCAGAGACCCCTGCAGGAGAGAACATGCTGAGAGTGTGTTCTATTTTACTCTTGATAGTGAGTGCCAGGTTGATAAAAGTCTGGGCTGATAAAAGTTGGCATTAGTGTAGATTCATCTTTAACCTCTGTTCTTAAAAAGAAATTACTCTGGGGGAGTGGGACATGCATCATGCATAGTGTGTGTGTGTGGGGAGGGGGGTGTGTGTGTGTGTAGGTCAGAGGACAGTCCTATAGAGTTGTTTTTTTTCCTTTTTTGTGTATTTCAGAAGTCAAACTTTTATCTTTAAACTTGTGTGGCAAGCACCTGTGTCTTTGAGTCATCTGTCCAGCTTTTATTCTGTGTTTTTTACCTGGAAAGAGTTCATATCAGTAATATAAAAGAAAGGTGAATTTCTATTTACACAGTTTTTTACTGCAGAAAACCGTTTCCAATTATTTGTTTGTAGTGCAAGTCAGATGTAAGTAGATTATTCCATTAGTGGATAACTCAGATTTTGATTGGATTTAACTAGGCTTTTACCATAGCAGGAAAAGAACCAAATATATTCAGTTAACATTTTTTCTTGTGAAATAATTCCCAAAATTAAAGATAATTCATTTCACTTAACTTTGTGGTGTTAATATAAAACTTTTTATCCATGCTTGGAAATTTTGTGTCATGACAATAAATATATTTGCTCTGTTCTTCATGCCTTAATGGATTATAGTCTGTGAGTATGCTGTTAATATTTAGTCACTATATGTGATAGATGTTTGGCTTACTTCAGTTGAAAAACATTGAATCACATACTGGGTGCAACATTTTCATGGTTGTAGATATAGAAACAAAGTTGCTAATTAAAGAATTTTAACTGCTTAACTCATGATATAATTGAACAGGAATTATTTTATGCTTCCACCAGCAATTGGAAAAAGTCCTTATTAACCCACTTTTCTCCCCAGCTTGTGAATATCATGTATCATGTCTTTTTAAGATTTGCTAATCAAATAGTCTTCACTCCTTCTTTTTCCCAAAAGATACCTAATTAGGTTATAATTTTTCACTATTACTCATTGGCTGTTTGTATTCTCTTTTCTCCCTGTTGCTTTCTTTTACCTTTTACATATCAATCACTTTCTCCTTTTGATTAATTTGATCCCCATATAGTAAAGAACTATAATAAATTGAGTTTCACTTTCAAATCAATAAGTCAGTTTATTTTTAGTAATGCAGAATTCATAAAGTATCTCTTGTTAATTGGTAAGAATAAAACAATAAGAAAATATGTTTTCATGGAAAATTCATAATCTGCTTACTGTCTTTTTAGAAAATATTGTCTTGTTTAGCTAATTTTACATTATTATACTTATTTCCTTCTGAACAGGATAATGCTGACCATAGAATATTTCAGAAATCACTCAAATTGTGTCGTTTCTTGGCTAACTCCCTTTTGCACTACATTAAGGTAAGGTCCAGTTTTATAATACATAAATGTAAAACACACTAAATTTTAAACTGTCCTTTTGTGTATGGTAGAGTGGGCCACATGTGTGTACACATGAGGGCAGTAGTCTACATGGAGTGTGTCTTCTCCTCTTTACCCTGTTTCATGAGGCAAGGTCTCTCCCTGAGCCTGTTGTTTGCTAGTGAACTCCTGGAATTTGTCTAGCTCTTATCTCCCAGTGTTGGGGTTACAGTATGCTATGCCGTGACTGGCTTTTATGTGGATGCTGCTGATTCAAACTCAAGTTCTTTTTCTTTTCTGTCAAGTACTCTTACCCACTGAATCATCACCATACTCCTCAGCTTGCCCAAACCAGTTATTTGAATGTTTCTTTTAAGTTCATTTTGAAGATCTCATGGCTTAAAACTATTGATTGTTAAATACTGAACATCTGTTATACTACTTATTGATAGCATCATCAGTGATATTTTCATTTAATTTTCTGAAAATTATTTATGTAAGTAAATTATAATTTTTATAAGCATAAGTTAGAAGGAAATGACTTAGTTTGTGTTTAAATACTATTTATAAAGCTAGAGGTTGGTAGCACATGCCTTTAATTCCCGCACGTGGGAGGCAAAGGCAGGTGGATCTGAGTTTGAGGCCAGCGTGGTCTACAAAAGTGAGTTCCAGGACAGTTAGGACTGTTACACAGAGAAACCTTGTATGTAAAAGCCAAAAAACAAAACAAACGATGGAGGAGAGTCATCTGTCTATGTGTTACTTTCATTGGTTAATAAAGAAACTGCCTTGGCCCTTTAATAGGACAGAAAATTAGGTAGGCGGAGTAGACAGAACAGAATGCTGGGTAGAAGGCAGTGAGGCAGACGCTTCAGGCAGTCGCCATGCTTCTCTCCAAGACAGACGCAGGTTAAGATCTCTCCTGGTAAGCAACCACCTCGTGGTGCTACCGGATTACTAAATGTGGGTTAAAGGAAGATGTGAGAATTAGCCAATAAGAGGCTGAAACTAATGGGCCAGGCAGTGTTTAAATGAATACAGTTTCCGTGTAATTGTTTGAGGTAAAGCTAGCCGGGTGGCGGGATGCATCCCCGCTGCTCCTTCTACACAAACAAAAAAACAGCCCCAACTATTTATAAGTTATTTCTACCATATTTCGGAGTTAGGGTCAACTTTAAACATTCAAACCCTTTATCCACATATATACACATACTTTCTCCTTCTGATATTCTCAGAATGGCTGTGATATTTGAAGTTACCAGAATAGGTTAAATGCCAGGCTGTGGTGGATCTCTGAGTTCAAGGCCAGCCTGGTCTACAGAGTTCCTGGACAGCCAGGGATACACATTTAATAGAGAAACCCTGGTTCAGAAAACCAAAAGAAAAAAAAAAAAAGGTTTTCCAAGAATGTGTGGAAAGAGGACCAGACATTGAAAGAGACATTATTATTAAAGATGTTAGTGATTGAAAAGCAAAACAAAACAACTATTACCCAAGTTAAAAATTTTAATTTCATTTTTTTTTAATTCTTTGATGGTTTCATACATGTATATCATGTATTTTGGTCATTTTACTCTTCATTAATTTTTCTCATCCCCCTCTCCTGCAGAGTGAGACTTCTTCCCAAGTCCCCTTCTACTTTGATGTTCTTTTCTCTTTTTTTTAAGGTTTGAAAACATTTTTGTTTTTTTCTCTTCTGGCATCTCCTCCAAGATCCACCTACCTCTCTGGCCACCCCTTTATGCTCTTCCTTGAAAATAAAAATTCCCCCCTCCAATGAAAATTAAAAAGAGATGAGCTAAAGGCCAATAATACAAGAAATGCCAAAACTAAACAGCAGAGGTGGTCCTTAGTGTCAGCTACTAATTGTGGGTGATGATGGCTCTAGCAGCCAAGAACTTTGGATGCTTACCCTCATCTTCCATTTTCACGTAAGCTTTCTTTTTATATTTGTTTGTGGTGTGTCCAAGTTCTATTTTGTATGTTATGGGCGGAAGATATGAATCAAACATTCATGTGACATATAAAGAATGAGTAGAATTTCTTTTTTTTTTTTTTTTTAGGAATTTCTTCCTTTTCTGTCTGATTCTTGCTGTACTTTACACCAGCTTTATCTTCAGATATACAGGTAAAAAGGAGTGCCTTATGGTTACTAAAGTGTGCCAGTGCTACTCAAGCCATGTAAACATGCATACTAAAGCATTAGAATGATTTTTCTTAACGTTTGAGTAAAGTCTGCCTACTTGCATAAAATATTGGGAGATGGAAGCTTTTGAAAGATGCATTCCTTGTGAGTTTAACTTTTTTACTAGTTTCTTAAAATGACAAATAATTAGTATAATGATAAATACCAAAGCATTTGTGTATGGGTGTATTATATATATAATATATATATATAATATATATGAATATATTATATATACACCTATGTATGTATATACACACATACAGATGCTAATATACACACAGATTATCATATAATGCATATTTACATTTTGTATCTGCATAGTAGAATTATTAAGTTAATTTGGAGGGTGTTAGCAGCAGATGGAACACAATAGACAGGAATAGTGACATGTTTTATTTTATATTCTCCTACATGCCCTTAATAATCTGTTCAGTCAATTTAATAAAAAATAAATTAAAAAGAGAGAGAATAAATTTTAGAAAATGGCCATAATGCCTAAATGTTTTATAACTTTAAGGTTTTTTATTTGTTTGTTTTGTTTTGTATGAGCTAATGCCATGAAGTGCCTTTTTTTATTTGTGGAGTTTTTCTCAGCATGACTAAGACTCGTGTAAGATGTGACATTTTAAACTTTATCCACTAACGTTTACTGGATCATTCCTGAGGAAGAAGTGTAAAAACCAAGAAATGGCTGATATTTGGAAAGAAGTTGTGAGAGTCAGGAAGGTTTAGAAAAAGGGAGAGCCTTTCCTCATGATATTAAGTTAACTTTATGTGCTTTTGTGGGTCTGTACCCAGGTGCAGGTGCCTTTACCTGGTGAGCCACCTCGCTGGCTTCAGATAAAAGTAAACATAGTTCTGTATTAGTTTGAGAATATCTTTAGCTGTCAGTTTTCTCACCTAAAAACTGAAGTAATAATAACTCCTGCTTCAGGGATTTTGTTTTGATTAGGATAACTTGTACAAAGTGCCTGATGTGGTACAGTCTTCTTTTTGCCTCAGCGCCAGTGTTGGAACATGGAAGCCGCCTGTATGAAGGCACTGAGAAGCCATATCCACCCAAGTTCCCCGTTTTTCATTCAGCTAATTTTAGAAAGCTAGAACATTCAAGGAATAAGAGTACCAGTCAGCCTTGTATATTGTACAAGTATGTTGTTATAATTTTGTCTTTATTAATTTTTATGATAGTTTTATGAGATTCAAATTAGGTTTGTAAACTGTCTGTAAAGGTCTTCTTTAATTAGGGGTTAGTCACATTGACTTATCTTAGAGCTCTAAATTTAACGCTGAAACCTGACATCTGTCAATTCATTTGCCCAAAGTCCTAAACTTCTATCCATAACTTTTTTTTGTTCCTTGATGTTAATTCCTTTTGTCACTGAGAATAATGGAAGCAGTTAGAAGAGAGCTTATATATACTCTCTCCTTGGACCTGGATTTAGAAGAGAGCTTATATAAACTCTCTCCTTGGACCTGGATTTAGGGCCCATATAGTAATTCCCTCGCTGCCCTGAATTAATTGTGCATGTGCCTGAGGCTACCTCTTTGTACTCTGAATGTAATTTTCTTACATGCTCAGGCAATTCCTGCAGGTAGCCCCTTTCTCTTTTGCAACATGAACCTGCCCTCGCTGCTGGTTCGTTTTCATGAGTATGTAACACGTGCTACTTACTATTTTCCCCATTTCAGTACAACAATTCCTCAGTTGTACATTCTTTTCCAGGTTTTCTCTCATTTCTTATTGCATTGCAATCCTTAGATGGCTTCCTCAAAGAGCTTCCTGTTCATTTTTCTTAACTTTTTTTTTCTGTATAGCAATTAACACCTGGTATATCATAGTAGACCCTACAATTCATAAGGAATATATTAAAAGCCTACAATTGTTGCCTGAGAGGCAAATGATACTGAATTCTTTACTGTGCTTTCTTATACATATATAAATACATACCTACAATAGAGTTTATGTCTAATAAGAAAACCACTATAGTAATAGTATATTGTTAAGAATTATGTGAATTGGTCTGTCTCTCCAAAAATATTTTGCTTTGCTATAGTTACCTTTTTTTTTTTTTTTTTTTTTTTTTTTTGGTTTTTCGAGACAGGGTTTCTCTGTGGCTTTAGAGCCTGTCCTGGAACTAGCTCTTGTAGACCAGGCTGGTCTCGAACTCACAGAGATCCACCTGCCTCTGCCTCCCGAGTGCTGGGATTAAAGGCGTGCACCACCATTGCCCGGCCTATAGTTACCTTTTTTATGTGAGAAGATTGGATATCTTGTGGATCAGTGAAGTTAGGTGAATGACACAGTTATTAGGACATGACTTTAGGCTACTGTGTAAAAGTTACTTGAGAACTAGTATGCCATGCGTGAACAGTGGAGCCGATGGCCTAGAAGCTGCCTAGTGAACTGTGGGTGGCTGATTTATACAGCAAAGCTATACTGTACAAGGGAGGATTCACATCACAGGCAGGGGAGAGCAGGATGGTGTGAGATTTCATCATGTCCCTAAGAACAGCACACAAATAAAAAGTTGTGCTCCCTGCCCCTCGCATCTTTTAGATGGTGTGACTCCAGGAAACTGAAATCATAGATAAGAGGAAACTGTTATACAAGTTTACTTTTTTACTTAACTGTCCCTTCTCACTAAAATATAAACTATATAAAGGGCAGTGTTTTCTATATTCTTTTTAGCACTACCATAGTACCTCCTTAAACAGTACGTCCTGCTACATAGACATTTAAACATTTGTGAAGTAATATACAAATACATCATGAAATTGAAAGATATTTAGATGCTTAGTTGTAGTTCATATCTGGAATTTTACTACCTATATTTTATTTTATTCATCTATTATTTATTTCAATCTCTTAATTAGGCATCTTGTTAACCATGTGTCACAGAAGAAGGAATACAGGAGTAAGGCGATGAGATTAATGAGCAAAGTGACATAGATACTTGGCTGTATGTGAAATAGGGCTTTTCTTTCTCATACTAGAAAGACTTCAGGTATTTGTTAAGTGCATCCTTTTAAATGTTATATTACATGTTAGACAGTTTGCTTATAATGTCACACTTACCATAATTAAATATGAAGTAGCTAAAAATATTGAGTACTTATTATATTTCATATAGTTTTTAATTGAAGTTAAACTTCATTACTGAGATATTTCTGTGAAAGTATTTTTAACCCCCTTTAGTGTTTGTATATTATTTCTCAAAAAGCTTTAGCTTCTAAAAAACAAAATTTATAATAGATTCAGCATTTACCTATTTTTTTTTGTTTGTTTGTTTTGTTTTTCTCTGTTTAACAGTCCTGGCTGTCCTAGAACTCACTTTTGTAGATCAAGCTGGCTTCAAACTCACAGAGATCTTCCTGCCTCTTCTTCCCCAGTGTTTGGATTAAAGATGTACAGCATTACTGTCCTTTACCTATCTTAAAGTAACTTATTTTATCTTATTTTTAACTTAATTCAATTAATTTAGTTATTTTTGATTGTTTGAGATAGGGTCTGTACTCTGACCTCAAACCCACTATAGTCTTCCTGGCTTGGCCTCTTGAATTGAGGTTACAAGTATGAGCTATTGAAAACAACTTTCTAAAGAAGTAAGTAAGCCAGAATATATCAGACCTATCTTTTAACATAGATTTTATTAGTAGATTAAATATTTGTTATTTACATTTTTAAGGTTTCCTCATCAAATGGCATTAAAATGCCTCAAAATAGTACTATATTTCTCTAGAAAATATTTTCTCTATAGAATTATAGCTATGTTATGTAGTTTCTAGGTCCTCATATCTTTCTACTAGCAGTTCAGTGTTTTGAGCCTTTTTCCTATAAAATACGTACTTTTTATGCTTTTTTTCACTACTGTGACATGAACTTGTGATACGTTTATTTAAATCCAGAAGATCGCTATTAAATACGTGAGGGTTTTCACCTTTGTTTGCAGCAAGTTTCCTCCAAGCCAGTATGCTGCTAGGATGTCCAAAGCACGGCAGGAGGAAATAGCAGGTGCTTTCCTTGTGTTACTGGACCCACTCATCAGTCAGCTGCTCACATCCCAGCCTTTTGTACAGGCAGTTTTGGATAGTAAACTAGGTAAGCTTCAGAACAGATTTACACCATCTCCTTGATTTGACGTGTCATATACAGTTGTTTCCCTTCAAGCAGTCACTATTTTGTGAAATTTGAAAATTTTATTTAAAATTCATTATACTTTTATTGAAGCATCACCTATTAGTCATACTTGTACTTTCTTTGTATAAAACTATCAAATTTCTGCTGAAAATATTTTGGATATATTTACCAATTTGTTTTAACATATGACTTTATTACTGAAAAGACCTGCCCTGTGAACTGCAGCTCCCACAAGTCCTGCTCCTGGTTGTTGTCATGGATAAGCTGTGCTCTCAGCCTAAGGATGTACAGACCCTGTGGTGCACAGAAGCTATGACTAGGTAACCTTTTGCTTATAATATAACCATATTACCAGTGGTTTAGTGGGCTCTGTTAATTTGAAATGATCTTAAATTTAAGTTTAAGCCAGACATGGTCTGTGCCTATAATCTTTCCTCTGCAGGATGCTGAGACAGAGAAGCACTTGAACTTAGCATTTTGAAATCACCTTATCATATTCTGCTTAATAGCTATTGTGTAGAAAAACTACCATGTAAAAGATATAAAATGTATATAACTGATGCTAAAAATATTTTAATTTTATTCACTGATTATTACCCATTGGTGGCACTAAAAACATTGGCTATAATGGATATAGATGCAAATAACAGAATGGAAGAGTGAGTTGCAATAGGAGCTGGAGAGATGGCATATCTGTTAAGAGAGCTTGCTGCTCAATCATGAGGTGCAAAGTTTGGATCCTAGCACCTATGTTTGGTGGCTTACAAATACCTGTGACTCCAGCCTTAGGAATCTGACACCTTCGGGTTTCTCTGGATGCGCATGTGGAGATATACTCACACAGATGAACATACAGGCATATACATAAATCTTTTTTTTTAAAGCTGTGATAGATACTGTACAGTGTCTCCCAGGAAACGTCACTGGTCTTCACCCTTTTCCAGCACTGCAGCCTAGGTGCTAGTTTGTTGTAACTGGATTACTGCTATGCTCCTATTTTTTTTTTTTTTATTCTTCCTCTTGGCTGGTCTGGTTAATCTGAGGTTCAAACTGGTATGCTCACAAAAAGAAGTAATGTTCAAACTTTGAAATTTTGTGACCTGTTCTGCTATTAACTTTGACCTAATTCCTTCATTAAAATATATATAAAATATTTTTATTACTTGAGAATTCCATATATACATACCGCATATTTTGATCATATTCACCCACCCATCTTACCCTACATTTTCCTAACTTTCCATTCATTCTCAGCTCTTTGTCCTCATGTATTTTTATAACCCACTAAGTTCAGTTTATGCTGTCCATATGCTCACGGGTGTGTGGCTGTCAAATGGAACTATGGTCGACCAACCAGGGGCCATACCCTTAAAGCAAACCGACTCTCCTATCAGAAACCATCTACTGTCAGGAGGGGGGACTGTTGAGACACTGTCTCCCTGCCCCTGTGCAAGGGTGTTGACTAAGTTGGTCTTGTGTAGGTAAGCACAGCCTCAGTGAGTTTGTAAGTGCAAAATCCTGCCTTTCCCAGAAGGCAGTGTGTGGTGCCTTCCCGCCCATACTCTGGCTTTTTAAGACCCTCTTTTATTTGTAACATATGAACTTAATTATATCATTTTATTTTGTCTCTTACAGACTTATATTTTGTTTGTTTTTAGTTTTTTTACTTGAAACCTTTATGAAAGTTTCAACTATTTCTATCTTAAAATGATGCTTCCATGTATGTTTAAAATAATAATTTAGCTAAGCTCTATAAAAAAAACTTTGAGTTTGATTTTATATAACTTGGCACTATTGTAAGTGATGGAGATTTTAAAATTTATTTTATTGAGTTTGTTTCTTTGTTTAAGATGGGGTCTTGCTGTGTAGCCCTGACTGCCTTGGCACTCTTGGCAGTCCTCCCATCTCCTTCCTAAAATTACATGCCCAGTTTGAAAAAGTTTTGTTCAAGAAATTCTTTAAAGATTTTTTTTCAGCAGTAAATATGTTTTATTTTTTATATCTATATATTTATATACATTTCCAATTATTACTGATTTTTATCTTCTGATATTTTGATTCTCTAAATTAACCCTGTTTATGACATTATTTTACCCGCTATTTGTTAACTTCTATTAATGCTGTGCTCAATGTTCTTAATTTTCCTGCAGGATGTCCCTATTCAAAGCCATTTTCTACAATTTTGAGAGGTGTTCTGGTGAACTGTCTCTGACTGCTTGTTTACAGGGAGTAGAGGGTAAAGGGCAAGCCAAGGCGTCTGTTACTTTATATCAGTACGTCTGTGTTCATCTGTGTGCATTTGTTGCTTCTTTTCATCCCTCAGTGTTCCCTGAGCTGGTAAGTGCTCTACAAACTTGGAAAGTGGGGCTTGCACTTTGCTTTCTTTTTTTTTTTTTTTTTTTTTTTTTTTTTTTTTTTTTTTTTTTTTTTTTTTTTTTGGTTTTTCGAGACAGGGTTTCTCTGCAGCTTTTTTAGAGCCTGTCCTGGAACTAGCTCTTGTAGACCAGGCTGGCCTCGAACTCACAGAGATCCGCCTGCCTCTGCCTCCCGAGTGCTGGGATTAAAGGCGTGCGCCACCACCGCCCGGCACTTTGCTTTCTTTTCATTGAAATTGTATTTGTTTTGTAGAAGAACATGAGAATTAATGACTGTAGTAAACTTCAACCTAGTCACCTCAACTTGTACATTTTGTCGTTTTGTTCATTTGTGTCTTAAGAAATGGCAGTCCTTGATCATATAATACTAGATGTACTGTTTAGCTAAAAACATTTGATAAAACATTTTGTGTTTTGTGTAGGGAGATATAAGAAAATACTATAAGAAGGGGATGTTACCTAATGTACTAGCTACATTTCTTTTGCTGTGATAAAAAACAGAGGAGTTAAAAAAGGGAGAATTTGTTTTGGTTTAACGTTCCATAAAGAGAGTCCACATAACGATTGTGGAGGCACAGCATTTGGTGACCAGAATAGGAAGCTGAGAGATCACACCACAAGCACAAACAGGAAGCAAACTCCACTTTGGGTATGAAGCAAGTCTATAACGTCTCGGTGTCTGCTCCCAGTGATGTACTTTCTCCAACAAGACTCCATATCCTGAAAGTTTCATAACTTCTGACTGTCAGAATTGGGTCCAAATGTTCCAATACCTGAGCCTGTGGGGAACATTTTTTGTTCAGACTACTATACTCTTTCACAAAAAGTGAATAGTAATATGTAATGATTAGTATGTTTTTTAGGTGGTTTTATTTTTAATGGAATTAGATTTAAAGGTTGAAGATAATTTAGAAAAACTTGTCATGTTGTTTGAAAGCTTTCAGAGAATGGTCTTTGTGGCTCTCAAGGCTGAGTTAGCACAGTTAAGATTGCTTTCTGTTTCCCCTCAGCTTAACACAATGAGTAGCACATAGTTAGGTGCTCAACAGATAAAGAAATGGCATTATAGTTCTTGTAGATACTAGCCTGTGGAGGTTTCCCACTTAGGATCTCTTATTTTGATTTGTATAGTGCTTTCTGATTTAGTGTGAGAAATGTGGCATTACTATCTCATGAGCATCTGCCAAGGAATAAGTTGACATTTCTGTTTCTCACTAGGATGCTGCTCTACTGAATGCAGTGCTTAGTACTAACATGACCACCTCATTGCTAGCGATGGACGTGTGGTGTTTCCTTGCTCGGTAAAGAGTGCCATTTCTGTGTTTGAATTGAATTAGTAGTGATCAACATAGTTTTAAGTTAATAAAAAAATTCTACTTCTGTAATCTTTTAATGGTTAGATTCCATGCCAGTATACTAAGTTTGGAAACAAGTGTCCTTTTTTTTAATGTTTAAACTAGGAGGTGAATGCTTAGGCAGATCTATTTACTGTGATGTTCCTTGGTGATGGGTGTCCAGTTTGAACATGCCTGATTTGAAATCCAAAATGTCTTAAATTCCAAGCTTTGAGCACTGATGGTATCAACAGTGAAAAGTTACATTCCTTGAAACAGTTTACTGCCCAAGATTACTAGAAATATTGAATAAAAATTAAGTTATGTATATAGCCAATTATAAATGATAAGTATAATTATAAAAGATAATGTTTTGATTTGGGCCCATTCCCAGATCTCATTGCATATATGTAAATATTCTAAAATCCGATAAAATCTAAAATCTGAAACACTTTCAGTATAAGATATTTTAGATAAAGGATATTCAACCTGTAATAGTTCACATGTCCTCACCAGGGTGTTTTCTGTGTTCTTGCTCTTTTCCTAACTGTAAACTCTTTTAATGTCTAGATATGGAACTGCTGAACTCGGTGTGCATCACGTCACCTTAGTGGCTCATCTGGTAAGTAGAATTAAATGACCTAAAACACCTACTTTCTATGTTTTCTTTGGAGATAAGATTTTATTTAGTTGTTTGTTTGTTTGTTTTTGAGACAGGTTTTCTCTGTTTAATAGCTCAAGCTTTCCTGGAACTTGCTTTGTAGACCATGCTGGCCTTGAACTTACAGAGATTCACCTGCCTTTGCCTCTCAAGTACTGGAAAGAGATAGTGATATTTTTGGATGGTAATAAAAATGGGAGAAATAATAGCTAAATTTAATGCTAATTGTTATTAATTGCTAATTTAATCCTAATACTAATACAAAAAGTAGTAAAAACCCCTCTGTATAGAGTGGAGAATTTTTTCATTTTCAGGGGGGAAAAGTCTATGTCAGTTGATACTGTGTTTTAAAGTGAGCCAGGTGGTGGTGGCGCATGCTTTTAATCCCAGCACTGGGGAGGCAGAGGCAGGCGGATCTCTGAGTTCGAGGCCAGCCTGGTCTACAAGAGCTAGTTCCAGGACAGGCTCTAGAAACTACAGGGAAACCCTGTCTCGAAAAAAAAAAAAAAACAAAAATAAATAAATAAATAAATAAATAAAGTGAAGGTGAAAATGTGACGGTGATGGCTAAGCGCTCTTCTCCCCTCCCTGTAACCTGAGGGCTCCTGTGGTTGCTGTGTTTAGTCAGGATGGTGTGCAAGGGATGCAGTGATGGTGATCATGTTCTCAGGAAAACAAAGGAGGTTTTTACTGAGGACAAGCATAAATGGACTTAGGGTTCTTTATCTTTAATGGTGATTTTAATTATGAGGTGTGATCCATATGACGTACTTATGACTCATCACTGTTTTTAACCATAGCCTTTGATAATGATCATATCTGAGCCCGTCTACCCTTTGCTTCTTAGTCATATATTTCTGCATGGACCTTTAATGATTGTTATATTCCAGTGATGAGTAGCATAACCTGAACGGCTGACTTTATAGCTCTGGATGTAGCTCACAGCCTGGTCTTTACTGTTTTCGTACATGGCCTGACACATGCTGTACGAAAGAGAGTGATACTTTACATGTCTCAGAACTTCAGTCTTTGTTACTTACTTTTTTAAATTATTATTTTTGAATAATAAAAATATTAATTTTTTAGATTCTGTGTGCCTCTATATGTATGTAAATACAGGTTTGCCCAGAGGCCAGAAGTGTCAGACCCCTGGGAGCTGGAGTCACAGGTGGTTTGTAAGTGGCCTACATAGTCTGGGTCCACTTACATGTTCTTCATGCTATGCCATCTCTCCTGCTCTCTTAATGTATTTATTTATTTATTCTCTAGACTGAGATATCTTATTTAGCCTAGTCTGGCTTTGAACTCAAATTGTGCTTGCCTCAGCCTCTGAGGGCTAGGATTACCTTATAATTGATAACTCAGCTTTTGCTATACATTAGTGTGTTTAGATCCTTAAAATTACATAAATTATTTTGAGTAATAACATTAACATACTATCTTATTGTCAAAGTGGTAATTACTGTATTACTATGTTCTTAAATGTAACACAAAAGTTCCTTTCTCATTATTAAAGCAACCAAGTTTCTTTGAAGCAAAGAAATTAAAGAATAGCCATAAATTAAAAATATCAAAAAAATTTAAAATTAGTTATAGTCCAATCTCTCAGAAGGAGTCATTAGTATTTTGGTGTATAATTGTGCCTTACAAACTGACTCTCTTGTTTTAACTCTTCTTTCTCACCTGTCTTTCCAGATAAAATCCTGCCCTGGAGAGTGTATCCAGCTTACCAACCTGTCAATCCTGTTGAAGCGTCTCTTTTTCTTCATGGCCCCACCCCATCAGGCAAGGATATTGTCTGTGTCAGTGTCTTTAGTCAGCTCTGAAAATGGAACTCAGTTTCCCTTCCCTTTAAAGAGCACAAATTAACATTGATGCTTTGGTAATTGATTTTAGGTCTGTGTAGATTTTGATGTCCCTGTTTCAGTTCAAGTTACAGATAAAATCTGATTCAGTTGTCCTGGAATACCTCCTCCTTTAATATCTTTAGGATGGACAATGAGATAGCTTTGTGTCTTTGTTCCATTTATTAATTCTATTATGCTTTGAATGATGTATCTTAGTTTTTCAGAGTAAGTAAAATTGATTTTTAAGGAAAAATTCCAAGTATGATAAGCCTCAGTTGCTTACTGTTGTGAAGTCAACAAGATTTGCCATGGTTGAGTTTCTTATCTCATGGGCCTGAGTAGCCTTGTGAAGCGTTGTAGATGGGTACCATTGGAACTTCTGTAGCAGATTTGTGTTTACGTTTAAAAACAAGTTGTGGACTCTGGCCAATAAATGCAGTGGTGGGTGTAAATAAGGCTCAGCAATTGGCTTTTGTTGTTAAGCACTTAATGTGATTCTGACAAGGAGTCGAGCTTGGAATCCACATGAAAGAAATTTGCCAGTAAAGCCTTTGGTCTTGTCTTGAATCCTGATTATATTAGTGATGCAGCATTATTAACACACATCAGAATGAATGTGTTTTGCTGAAAGCTGACACATGCTAAGATGTGTTTCTCTTTCCATGGGAATAACAGTTGAATGTGTATTATAACTCAGGACTCTTATTTTAGATGTTTCCTGATTGAGGAAAAAGGAATGTCCTTTATTTAAACATACTAATAATTGTGTGTTACAGTTTTCTATTGCTGTGATAACAAACACTGACCAAAAGCATCTTCAAGGAAGAGGAATCTTGATTTGGCTGAAATTTCAGGTTTAAAAATTCATCATTGCAGGGAGGTCAAGGCAGGAAATTTATCACACCCACAGTCAAGAAGAGAGAGAAACGAATGTACCCATGCTCTTTTGCTTGTGCCTTGTTGAGTTTCTCCACTTTTCTCACAGTTTAGGACTCCCTTCCATAGTAGGCTGGGTAACTTAATTACAGTAACCCCCACAGGTAAACCTAATGTAAACAGTTGCATATTGAGACTCCCTGCCCAGCTAATTCTAGATTGTGTCAAGTTCAATTAAAGGTAACCATCACATTGTGCTAGTATTTTTATGTAAGGTGAAATTTACTACATTTTAATTTTAAGCCCTTCTTAGTTTTAAGGAGGAATCTAAATTTTCTGCACAGTGTTTTCTTACAAGCCACTCCTCTTGTTTGAACTGTTAGCCCTAGTAGCTTTAAAGTGATGTTTCAACCTTAGGATAGAGTCTTGAACTCTGAAGTGATCAGTTTTGGTAACACCTTTTAAAAACATTTATTGTGTAGGACATTATTATGTGTCGTATATTTTTTTGAACGGGGACACATATGTTGATTCATTCAACCTTATTATAAGTAAGAATGGTTCTTGAATTGGTTTCTCCAGTCAAATCATGGCTTTCTTGATGCACTTTAATTTTCTGCTGAAGTTGCTTATTATAAATGACACTCAGCTCTCTCTTTTTTTTCTTTTTTGATTTTCAAGATAGGGTTACTCTGTCAAACAGTCCTGGCTGTCCTGGAACTCACTCAGTAGACCAGGCTGGCCTCAAACTCACAGAGATCCAACTGCCTCTGCCTACCGAGTGCTGAGATTAAAAGTGTGCACCACTACCTCCTGGCTTGACACTCAGCTCTTGAAGGATCCTTTTTTTCTATTTGTAGACTCTGTCACAGCAGGTGACCAGTCTCTTGCTTGTTTTTGATGCACAGTTAATAAAAACTCAGAGACAGACATTGGGGTTCAACTTGAAGACCAGAGAAGCAAAGCAGCCAGCCACTGGCTTTTACCTCTACCTCAGTAGGAAAATGGTGATCCAGCCTCCAGGAAACCTCAGAATGAGACTGAGACTGGGAGCTGTCTTTTTCCCGTTTTATAACCCTCTCTAGTGCTGGGATAAAGGGTATGCATTACTACTGCCAGGTTTCTATGGCAAGCTAGTGTGACTACTGAGGTTAAAGGTGTGTGTCATTGTGGCTACTGGGATTAAAAGGTGTGTGTCATTGTGCCTGGTCTGTAAGGCTGACCAGTGTGATTGTTTTACTTTTCTGATCTTCAGGCAAGCTTTATTAATAAAATATAAATGAAATGCCACTATATGTTTTGTCAGTTAGATATTTATTTTCTGCAAATTAAATAGAGTTCATATACAAATATATAATAGAAAGGTCCGGCACTATCAAATTTAGTTGTATTGCTTTGGACTTAGGAGGAATTTTTGTTTAGTTTTTAATATATGACAAGTTTTCATATATTTTGTGAAGTTTAAATATTATAAATTGAACTATCTCATTTCTTTAAAAATATACTAGTATACTTTTTAATTAGGTTCTACAAATTTAGCAATTAAATACACTGTTTTTTTCTAATCTAACAGTTGGACTGTGTTTTGAACTTTTAGTTCATATCTTTATTGAATTTTCTTGACATCTGCATTTTAAAAGAACAGTATCTTGTTTCTGTTAACACAATAAATGCTTTGGATTCCATCTCAGTAGAAGACTGTATTTACCTATCACAATCTTTTTGTGGTTGTTTTTTGTTTTATAGCTTCCTTTTGGGAAATTAATTTAGTATGTCCTCTAAGTCCGAGCAGAGCCAGCTAATCCATTTGAAACAGGACATATGACCTTGACTTCATGTTCTCAAATGCAGAAATGCTAAGATAAAAGCGAGGAACATGGTGGATTATTCTTGCCATATCTAGAATATTAATTTGACATAAGGTGTACTTATATAAGGTGATGAGTACTTGGAAGATAGTAGATCTAATGAGTAGAAAGAAGATAAAATATCTGATGTGAATAATAATGAAATGCATTATTTATCATTTCTTAGTGCTTTTTATATCATGCTTCATTTAAGCATGATTTTTCATTTTGGAAACAAATACAGTAGCAATAAAAATCATTGTGCTTATTTATGTTATGTTGATCTGGTACCCAGTGATCTTACTGTGCATTTAAGAAACAGATTTTAAAATATTTTTGTTGGTTCAGACAAACTTTTAGCATGTGGCACTGACTCTCCTGGAATTCATTTGTAGACTAGGGCGACCTCAGACTTGCAAAGATCCTATACTCTGTCTCCTGAATGTTGGAGTTGTGTCATATACCTGACATAAGTGTTGAAGTTAATATTCAGTTCTTGTATATCCAGTGATCTGAAGTTGCTCATTTTATTCTCAACTTATTTCAGGTGGAATTTATCCGGAGATTTTCTCCAGAAGAAGTGGACAACTTGCCTCTGTGGCAGTGTATTTCCTTCCAGGCATTATCTGCTGATCTTAGGAAACAAGCTGCATGCGATGTGATCAGAGTATGCACAGTGCAGTGCATGGACTGGTTGAGCAGCAGTCATACTCTGGCAGAACTTGACTCTCTGGTGAGATAGTTTTGATTAATTCGGGAGTTTACTTCGCACTGTTTTAGGTAATTGCTAGTCTTCTCTTTCAAAACATAGCAGTATTTTTAGATCTATACATTATAAAAGGACCTTTGAGAAAATTTTATTGATTAATATAAATTGAGCAGGAGGTTTCCTCTGTTGGGTAAGACACATTTGGAAAGCATGACAGCATTTCATTACTATTTTTGGTAGCACCTATCTTGATTAAGCAGATATAATTCACTCCCTCACCCTTAGAGAGGATCTCATCACTGAGTAGGCCAGGTGATTTTGAACTCATGATCTTAGCTTCTTTAGTGCTGGATGACAGGTGTGTACCATTATGGCCATCTTAGATATGATTGTTTTATTTGACAAAATACAACATGCATTTTATAGCAAACTGTTCTGAGCCTTTACATAGCTTTCTATTTAACTGATTTCTCATAAAACAAAAAAAGAGGTTCATCTAGAAGTAGAAGATACATGATTTTTAAAAAATGGACTAGTATATACAGTTGAATTTTCCACTTTAGTCTTCATTTGATTATTCATTTATTTAACAAATAAACTTTGAGTGTTCATATGTAATAAATTCTGTTTTAGTCATTGGGGGAATAGATATAACAGGAAACAAAATGAAGAAACCCTTCTATTCTTGTAGATGCATATTCTAGCTAAGCAGTACACAGTATAATAAATACTGCTATGATAAGTATAAAAAACATAGCAGGGATAAAAGCATACATTCAAGGTCTTAGAAGCTTTCTTTTTAATTTTTGATTGGAAGTTGTTCAAGGCATATGTTTCCACACTAAGTTGTTTTTCTATACTTTTGTAAAATGGCAGTTGACCACAATTATTAAGATAGTTTAAAACATTTACATAAAACCAAAGAAGTTTTTGTGGCTTTACTTTATCACAGCTAATAATCATGAGTGGGTCAGTTTAAGCTTGTCATTTGTATTTAATATGCACTAGTTTCTAATCACTCAGCGAACCCAGTCAGTAGACTCTCAAGATGTATTACACTGTTTATATAATAAAAAATATTTTGAGTGTATTATGTAAAAACACTACTGTTGTAAAATTAACTTCTTTTAAATTATGGGCAAAACTTGTTGAACGTATTTACTTGTAAAGGGAAGTAGATTAATTTTGAATGAAATGGTATAAGGCAACTTTAACATGGGTTGTAGCTATTGAATTATAGGATTATAATTACTGATTATTACATTAAAATATTACCTTCTCCTTATATATACCATCCCAGACATTAGTATAAGCCAGAAAGAGATCTGAGTATTTGTATGTAGAAACAAAAATGAGTCTAGAAAAGTTTGTTTTCTGTTTCAAATTCTAGATGCTATATTTCTTAAGTATTTCATTTGCTTATAAAATTTGTTTCTGTAGCATCTCATGGTAAAAAACAGAAATAAAAATTATCTAGTAACCTATACAGATTGCTGGGTGCACAGTGTTGAAAAAAAATAATGTAGCTTTCTATTGATGAGTACTTTAAATTAGGCTAACCTTGCTCACCATGTGTTAGGTTTCTATTGGTATGACAACACAATGACCATGAACAACTTGGGGGAGGAAAGGGTTTATTTCAACTCAGAGTCCATTATGAAGGGACAGCAGGGCAGGAACTCAAGGCAGAAACTGAAGGAGAAGCTATGAAGGAACAGGACTTCCTGGCTTACTCCCCATCACTTACTCAGCTTGCTCTTATCCACGGTCAAGACCACCTGCTCATGGGTGGCATAACCCCCAGTTGACTGGGCCCTCTCACACCCTTAGCCAATCAAGAAAATGCCCTACACACTTGCTTACAGGTAACCTGATAGAAGCATTTTCTTAATTGGGATTCCTTTTCCCAGATAATTTACACTTGTATTAAGTTGACAACAACAGCAAAACTAGGACAAAAGCTTAGTAAAAGTCAATGTTGTTGCTATTTTAAATGAACATTTTAATCTAAAAGGAGAACATGCAAGGAAAATTGATCTTAGTATTATAATTATACTAAAACTTTAATATATATGTTTTAAAAAGCTGAAAAGAATGGCTTTATCTCTGTGGATTTTATGAACAGTTAATAAGTAACTCATACGCTGTTTATAATTGGGCCTCTGGTCCTTTAAACTAGATTTGGAAACTGAAACTTTCTTCTTTTCTCCCCCTTTAGAACACAGCACTCTCTGCCTTGCTAACTGTGTGTAATTCTGCTGGTGATGCTTTGGATATTAGACAACAAACTACAGTTATTGAAGTCACGGGTCAGCTTTGGGCTTTTATAAGCATTCAACAAGTAAGGAAAGCTACTCATCTTTTCTTTAAAAACTATAGAATATTGTTGACAAGAGAATATTAGAATATTCCTATAGATTAAATTTTCTAATTTCTTGAGGTGATAAGTAAAAGTTGTGATTAGATTTCACCTAATTGTATTTTCTCTCGGGTAGTTGTTATATATTCATAGGGGATAAAGGAGTGTATGCACATGTTTTTTGGAGTGTGTGTGTGTGTGTGTGTGTGTGTGTGTGTGTGTGTGTGTGTGTGTGTGCGTGCTTTTTGAGACAGGATCTCTCATTGAGCCTGGAGCTCCAGTGATCTCCTGGGGTAAGTCTGTGTCTGTTACCCCTTCCTCCCAAAGCACTGTGATTACAGATGAGCCCTGCCACATTCAGTTTTTTGTGGGAACTGGGGATCAGGAACTCGGGTCCTCATTTTGACACATCAGGTACTTTACTGATTGAGCCATCTCCTTAGGCCCTTTCAGGCAGTTTTTTTTTTGTTGTTGTTTATTTTATTCCAGTAATCTTAGACCCTACCACAGTGGCAAACCACAGTCCCTCTATCTATGTTTATGAACTTGTTGGACCCTTTTAAAAATCAATTTTCATCTTTTTGTTGTTGTTGTTGTTGGATTGATGTCTGTTCGTGATTTTAAGTTTTTTTTTAAGTAGTAATTTGGTTGACAAAATAGTGTGTTACTTACTAGTGAAAGGGACTAGTAAGTGTTGTAGCTAATTTGTATTCTTCTTCCTAGCAAAGCCAGGAAATGAAGTGTTTATTAGGCTAAAGTTAGAACATATTCCCTACAAATGGTTATGTTAAAGATCTAAACATTTAAAGTACAATGTTTGTTTTCTTTAACTGAGCATGTGCCTCTGGTAACCAGTGGAAGTTGAGCAAAACAAAAACTTTGGGGAAGTAATAGAAATTATTTTGCAGATAATAGATTTGGGGGGGTTCAGGTTTCCTATAAGTCAAATTTAGGGCTTCCTCTGTGCTCCACCACCGAGTTACACCCTAAGTCCGGCCGGAAGACCAGGTTTATGATCCGTTCCTGTGGCCACCTTGCCATCCTGCAGCTGTGTCACTTCAGTGGGGCTGCTCTGCGTTCAACACAGCACTTAGTAGACATTCCGATGCCTGGGTTGGGATGTGACTTCACAGCAGTATGACATACATGCTATGAAGAGGTAGAATTTTACCAACACCCGTGGATATACAGGTTTTTAAGTGGCCAACTACAGTAATTAGATCCCTTTAAATCATCTATTTGAATAATGGTGCCTCAGTTCCTATCCATGTGATCTTGAGCAAATATTTTTCTCACCCTATGTTTTCTTATTAAAATGGGATGATAATATCTACCACTTAGCTGATGTAAGTATATAGGTGAGGTAGTAATTCTAAACCACGTATCAACTGGTATATAATAAATGCTTAGTAGAATACTATTGCAGCTATTCTCATGTGTGTAAGTTAGGCTTTCTGCTGTGGTAAACACCATGACCAAAAGCAACTTGAGGATGGTAGGGTTATTTTGTCACATCTTACAGCCCACCATCCAGAAGAGTCGGGCAGGAACTCATGAGGGTGCCTTGGAGCAGTGATTGTTTACTACTGATGTGCTCCTATTGTTTGTTATAGCACCCAGGACACCTGTCCAGGTGACACCAGCCACAGAGAGCTGGGCCCTCCCCTATCAGTAATAATTAGGAAAATGCCCTACAGGTTATCTACAGGTGGATAGAGACATTTTTTAAATTGAGGTTCTTCCCAAATAACTGTGTATGTGTCAAGTTGATGAAAAGCTAACTCTTTTTCTATCATGTAATTGGAAATTCTCACCAAAATTACTTTTTTTCTTGTTCTAGGTACTAAGTCAACCCTATGTTCAACAAGCATTTCGACTTTTACTTCAGCTACTGACATTTTTCATCGAAACTGTAGATCCACAGCTGATAAGTCAGGTAATAATGCGACCCAATTGGTTCTTTCCTCATTGTTTGTGAATCTGCAGTGATTTATTTGGTTTACTTGTAAGCCCTTTAATCCTTTCTCCTCTTCCTTCTGCCTGTCTTCCAGACTGTCCTCAGACTCATTTTGTAGCAGAGGATGCCATTAAACTTCTCATCCTTTATCTTTAGAAGCATGTGGCACCATATCAGATTTTTATGCAGTGCTGGGAATTGAATCTAGGGCTTTGTACATACTAGGCAAACACTGCATCCATCTCCAGCCTTTGTAATCCTTTCCTTGTAAACCGCATGTGTCAGCTTTACTTGTTTTCATCAAGATTGTCACCTTCTCACTTCTCTTAGTGTTCTTGCTGCTAACCCAGCCTTTGTCTGTTCTCGGTCACCTTTAGGCTTTTTATGCTCGGCTATTTAGTAGTCAGAATTTTGTGTGGCACAATCCAGGAAATAGCCTGCCAGACTGCCCAGGAAATAACCAAGTTTGCTGACCTCTGCATTTATTGTCCTTTCAAAGGCACTGCCAACAGCTAGCTTTGAGATTGCAACATTACCATGTCTTTGTTTCCTTGAAAAAAGATTGCTTTCTAAAACTGGTACTGTGAATTTCTTCTTTGACCGCAGCTTATCTGGTTGGGCATTGGCAGATTTACTGTCTGGAGTGTCTCTAAGGTGCTGCTTCTGAGGCAACAAAACATGGGAATGCCTTCCTCTTATCTGAAATGACAGAGCTTTGAAATGAGTCCATATTGGACAGAATTGATCTGCCAAATCCCGTTAGCTTTAGTTCAGGGTCAGGAAGCATAAAAAAAATAGTAGAAATAACTTCTTATTTAGGAAAAGTATGGAAGAGGTGGAATCCTGTCATCATATATTGTG
Organism: Arvicola amphibius; assembly: GCF_903992535.2. NCBI lineage: Eukaryota > Metazoa > Chordata > Mammalia > Rodentia > Cricetidae > Arvicola > Arvicola amphibius. The sequence continues at coordinate 57,555,447 of NC_052058.2, forward strand.
AAATGGAACATAAAATGAACTAAAAGTAGGTGGTAAAGCTTTGTTTCAGGCTTTGTTTCTGTTTAATTGTATATATAAATTGGCTTAGTAAGCAAGTACTTTAATTAGTTACATTCAGTTACTGTGTGTGTAACGTGGACTATTGCAAATAAAGAATGTGGGAAAACATACTGGATGAAGTAATGTTTGAATTTGCTGACTGAAATTTCTGAGGTTCATGTTGAAAAATTAAATACGACAATTTTAAGAAGTACTTAAGTCTTAAAAAGCTTTAAGCAACTACAGCTGTACAGTTGCAGTGTTCAAATAGGGATTGTGTAGTTTGTAGATTTTACTTTTGCCCCTTTCCATTGTTAGGAGCTGCCAAACAAGCCTCCTGGTTTAATTCACTGTATTATTTTCAACCCAAGAGCAATGAATGGCTTTTTACATTTTAAAGATTGTTGAGTATATATTAGTATTGTGTGATATTTGACATATTAATATCCATATATTCAACACAGAATGTGTCGCTTTTAAAGCCCAAATCTACTGTTTTTTTTTTATAGAACAAATTTGCAAATCATTTCTTTAAATAATGAATTTCTTTTAGTAGAATTGAAAATGTAAAATGCTTAGCTGGCACAGATTTTGGAACACAGATGGTAATGTAAATTTGCCTATGCCCAGTCAGGTAAGCTGGGGCCCAAAAAAGGAATTCAGCAGTATCAGTCTTTGAAAACAATCTTATGTTTTCAAGGAAACAGAGGATCACCCTTAAGTTCATGGAGGCAGTGTTCTGTAACCCCATAGCTAGCTGCTGACAGTGACTTTGAAAGTACTACATGAATGCAGAATTCACCACAACACCAGGACTCCTGACTCAGCTATTTCCCACAAAATTCTGATTGCTTATTAGCAAAGTACACGAATTGGAGGCAAGAGACTATTATGGTGAGAAGAAATATTAACTCCTTTATCTGATGCTCTCCCTCTGCTTCCACAATTGAGGCTTTACAGACTAGCTGCTCTGGATTTTGTTGTCTTTCTCTTCCCCATACAACCACACCTTGGTAGCAAGCAGCTCTACTTACAGCTGCTCTTTTGTTCTTACCTCTTTAGGTAGTAACTTTACTGACCTCACTACTTAAATTGGAGCCTCCCGACCATGTCTGCCTGGCAGTGCTGGATTTTTTATCTTCTCTGAGCAGACTTTTTATACCTTCGGCTATCCAGGTAATACACTCTTTAACAAAAATGCAAAATCTAAAAACACTCTCTAATGACTAGGGGAATTTTAAGCTTTTGATTTTTGTTTGTTTTTGAGACAGGGTCTCATACTATAGCCTAGCCTGGCTTAGAACCTGAGGCAGTTCTCTTGCTTCAGCCTTTCAAGTGCTGGGGTTGTGATGTGAACCACACTAGGTATAGGTTTTTGATTGCTAAAATCTTGTGCCTATACTAACAAAGTTGTGGAAAAAGAAATACTTTCTGATAAGAAGGGTCATTGTCAAAATAGAGTGCTTTTTAAGTAATTTTCTTTTTAAAAATATGAGTTAGCATTCAAATAATTTATCAAGTTGCCTACTATACTCTGGGATACATTCTGTTATATGCCATTATCTAAAGGAAGAAGTCATTCATGTTTTACAGGCAGTAGTGTCTAGTGAGGAAATTTGGTAATAAGTTATTGTGTGGTTAGATTCATGAAACAGCATTTATTTTTAGAGACAGTATTTTAATAATACTGTAAAGTATGTATAGATGACACGTGTGTATTTTGCTTCCAAAATTATATTCTAGTGACCTAGGGGAAGACTGCCACCAAATTTTAAGACCGTCTAACAAAATTAGATTCTCTTAAACCAGGAGTTTTGTCTTACTGTTATAATAAAATCCCAGGATTTCTAGATTCTTGTCTTTGTTTTACTGTCAAAGGGGAGAATGTAAAAAGCTCTCTGGTGAAAAGCCTTTCAGAGTCAAAGACGGGCTGTATTTCAGTACACATGAATAAAAATCCTTGAAGTTGAATTCTAAAAGGTTTCTTTTACTTAGTCGCAAGAAAATGACACTAATTCACCCGTTTCTATCATGTCAACTTGTGGTTCATGAGATAAACATAGATGGTGACAGCTTTTCTCCTTTTGACAGAAATACCAACTTGCATTTAAGCAGTCATCCTTTTTTTGGGAAAGGATGTAGCCCACGCTGGTTTCAGACATGTATTCTTTATTATAAAATAAATTTATTCTAGAGTGCTGTTTTGTTCATGCAGATTTGTAGGTGGTGCATGGCTGCAGAATCCATACAACAAATGCTTTGTTGTCAGAATAGCAGTGCCTTACAGACCTGGCCGGGTAAGGTCAGGTCCTGAAGAGATGGGAGATTCATGAGCATGTCCGGCACTCATAGCTGTAAGACAGGTTCACATGAGCACATGTGGAGGTGCTGGTTTAACTACTGCCGGTGTAGTAGCCCCATTCTCAGTCTGCTGAAGCAGCTGACAGCAAAGTTGTGATACACGTAGTGTAGTGAGTGGCGAGTGCTATGGGAGAAAATAAAGCAGAAGAGGGGGGCAGTATGAGGGGATAAGAAGAGCCCTTACTTGGGTGATAAGTGAGTATAAATATGAAAGGAAGGAGAAAGCCATGTTCTGAGCAGGGTATAGAGAACAAGTACAAAGCTTTGCAGGTCATTGTAAATCCTTGGTTTCACCCTAAAGGAAATTGGAAGTTATTAGGAGAATTTGAGCAAGGAATAGAAGAACATAATGTGTCCCAAAAGTAGACAGTATCCTGTATTGAAGTTTTTTCTACAGCAAGGTTTGGTTCTCTTTGTAGGACAAGGTGCTGCCCAACCTGCCTTGTATCTTTGCTTTACTACTAGCCAACAGGAATTGGCTGCTAGAGCAACATACTTTGGAGGCATTTACTCAGTTTGCTGAGGTAAGACCAGTTTATCATATTGATCTCTGTATATTTTAATATTTTTTTAAAATTTTTATTTAGGAAATAATTTTTTATTTTTTATTGAGTTATACATTTTTCTCTGCTCCCCTCCCTGCCTCTCCCCTTCAGCCATCTCCCAAATTCCCCATGCTCCCATAATTTAATATTCCTAATCCTAAAACATTTAAAAATACTGAGCTACTTATGTATCTCAGTTGTGAAATTTTCTGCTCAGAAGGTATCTGTATGTTTACAAAACCTCATTATAAGGCCTAGAGAAATGAAGTGACTCTTCCTAAGATTCTCTGATTAGCAAGGATTAAACATTTGGAGTCAACTGCCTGACTCAGACACTGCCTTCAGCAGCACTGGGGGAAGGTCACCTTTGGAATTGCTACTGCTCTGACCCATTTCTGTGCAGTCATGCCTTGGGTTTAATAATTAATTAAACCTCGCAGCACCACATATATAGAAGCCAAAATTATATAAGTCTTTGTAGAACTCTGAGAATCCTTGGGTACTACTTTCTTTTAAAATGAGTTTTCAGGTAAGGTAGTTAAAAAAACCTATTGGCTCCACAAGTTGTTGAACTCTGCGCGATCTGTCTTGTTTACTGATCTTTTAATAGGTAACAAATCATGAAGAGCTAGTTCCACAGTGTCTCAGTTCTGAAGACATCAAGAACAAAGTTGTAGCCTTTCTGGAGAAGGTACTTATTTATGTATAAAGCCCATGATTTATTTTTTATCATTTTTAAAATTATCTATTTGTAATCACCTTAGCTTCCTCTTGGTTCTGGGGTTTGAACCAGAGCTTTGCATATGCTAGACAAGTGCTGTATTACTACTGAGTGTTTTGCACAATGCTAATACAGATAGGCTAAGTAAACATCTCTAATCCAGTACTCCAAAATCTGAAACTTTGTGAGCCACCAATGTGAGGCAAAAACATAGAAAATACCTTGCAGTGAAACTGTATGTCATGCATAAAATTACTCATTTTAGTAATATTTAGTATTTTACTAATTTTACAAAAATACTTTTATACATAAAATTATCTCGGGCATGTATTTCATGTTCATACTTGGAGCCTATCCCCACAGTATCTGAGTGTTTGAAAGAATTCTGAAGCATTTTGAATAAATGTAAAGGGAAACAAAACTTGTATGAATCAGTGGGCAGTGGTGGTGTACACCTTTAATCCCAGCACTCGGGAGGCAGAGGCAGGCAGATCTCTTTGAGTTTGAGGCCAGCCTGGTCTACAGAGCAAGTTCCAGGACAGCTAGAGCTGTTACACAGAGAAACTGTCTCAAAAGAACGTACATCAGAGAAGTAAATCACTTTAAGTCAATGTACCTAAAAGTTTGAGATATACCACCATTGATTACCTTGGCACTAAGATAAAAAAGTATGAATCCCTAACATTGCTGATCATAATTGGCTATACATGATTATAAGGCCTAGAATTATGGTTTGTATGATATCAGTATGTTTTTCTAATATACAGAGACAGACTTTATTTTTGTAGATAGCTAGGGCTACACAGTGAGATCCTAAGTTTGCTCTCAGAGATCCTCCTGCCTCTGCCTCCCAAGTGCTGGAATTAAGGGTGTCTAAAGTGGTGTTTCTACAGTTGTTCAGTACAGTCAAAAATTTTAAGTATAGGGATCCAGCATATATTTCTGGTGTTACAATGTAAGGGAGTAATTGGAATACTAAGACCTGTCAAACCAGTCTTAGAATACCAGGAAGTATAAATTATACTTTAGCACATATTTAACTGGATTCTATGTATTTTATAAATTACTTATATGAGTTGTTACTAAACATTATAAATAGATGTGTTATTATCTAGGCTGAACTTAAAGTACATGTGGTGTTTTTTTTTTGTTTTGTTTTGTGTTTTTGATGTTTCTCTGTTGCTTTTGGATCTTGTCCTGGAACTAGCTCTAGTAGACCAGGTCTGCCTCTGCCTCCTGAGTGCTGGGATTTATTTTCCTTGGAGAGATAACACTTAATTCTGTAGTGAAAAATGTTCTAAGGCACTTTTAAGAATACTCTGGTCCTTAACCTTTGCAACATGGGGGTCACATATCAGATATCCTGCATGTCAGATATTTACATTATGATTCATAACAGTAGCAGAATTACAGTCAATGTAGTAGCAGTGAAATAGTCACAACATGAGGTGTTACAGGGTTGCAGCATTAAAAAGATTGAGAACCACTGCTCTAAGGGGATTGTATTCAGATTGCACTAAAGATGAGTCTGCCTAACCTAGAATTTGCCTGGTCACAGGTCAAGCCAGAATGGTTTAACACTCAGCATTTACAAACATACACAAACTAGTTGGTTTCCTTTTCTAAATCTCATACCCCTTGGTATCTAGTAGAGAATGCTAATTTGTCAGTGGTTTTTGATGATCTTTGACAGACAGAATTTGTAGATGAAACTGAAGTTGCCAGAGTGGATCGTGTGAAACAGAAAGTCACTTTCTTGGAACCCACTATAGAGGAAGCAGATGGGTTGGCTTTACAGGTATGGACTGCTTTTCAGTATGGCTAATAGTAAAACAATGGAACGTCTTTGCTCATTATTGATAAACTAGTTTGATTCTTGCCCTCATGTTGAATATCAAAGTCTAAACATATAAAATTCCCATTTTATGGTCAAAAGCACATCAAAAACAAAACCTGAAGTGTTATCAACAGACAAGAACTACAAAAAATAGTTGTAAAACATTTTAACAAATATACTCTTTATTATAAGTTACATATTGTATCAGTGATGACATAAATTTTCTGACTCATAGATATCAATCATCATGTTTAATTCATCTCTTGTCTCCTCATCCAGCCAGCCTCAATCACTTTTCTCTAAATATCACATGTACCTATTAATTGGAAGAAATTTGACACTACTACGTACATTCAAAATTGTGTTTTTAACATAAGTAAATTATAATTTGGGATTTTAGGCAATAAATAGTAAATTTTGTTTTTTCTTTTAAGATGTAGCTGTAAGCCTGAAGTATATAAAGTTCAATATAAACCAGTTATACTTATAAGCCCTGTGAGTTTAAATTGTAACATTCCTTTGGAAAACTGATTAAATATGTCTGGATCTCAGTCCCTCTTCTCCCCTGTGCAAGATGTTTTGAGCCTGTGGTTCTCATCATTTACAAACTTAGTATTTGGGAAATCACATTTTATTTCTCTTAATGGTGTTTTAAAAGAATACTTATTGATAGTTGTTGGGCAAGACAGCATTTGTCAGTGGGGGGCCCTAGCATAGGAGGGTTCTCCTTGGCTGCCACATAATTAGGATGAGATATGATTAGAGATGGGGAGGGAGCACTTTGGGGTCCCATGACTGCAGTTTCTCTCAAATTTCTCTTAAATTGTTTTCCAAATGAGCATTACGACATTACTTGTTTTATGCTTTCCTTATTTCTCAGCCTTGTACAAAAAGAGCCCGGCACGAGTTCCCCTTTGAAGAAGAGTATAGGTCAGCATTTCAAGCAGCAGTAGGGGCTTTGGATACAACTGAGTGGTTACTTCAACAGGCCCCTGCTCCAGCCTGGCTGCCAGTGGAACTGGAGGCACTAAAAGAAAAGATTGAGAAGCTAAAATGCTGTATACCTGAGGGTAACACATGAATGGACTCTGATTGATTCTTCATCAACTGCCTTGCCTGGATGTTTTGTAAATGAAATTATGAATGTAAATTATGTTTGTACATTTTCATTGCACATATAAAAGCTTTTATAAATGTGAAAATAGTCTTTATTTGACACAGAGAACAAGATGGGGGATGTTTCTCATTGAGAACTTTGGTACAGTGTAATAATACACGTGAAACAGTAACTGCCCAGGTAGGTCCAAGGAGGGACCGTTCTTTTTATCAGATGATAAATTGTAGACAAATAAATAAGCTGCTTAAGGAACCTTAGCAGTTTTAAGTTATAATTTACTGCTAGACTTTTTTTTTCATTAAGTCATTATTTCATAGTAGAGCTTACTCTTTTAAAGGAATGGCACAAAATTAAGCTTACCGGATTGAATTTTTTATTTTCTTTATTCCCGGAATTTTCCTGGAAAAAGCACTTCTTTAGCTACTTACTTTTCATGGAACTGGCCTTGGTCAAGTGCACACACACACAGGCTCTTCCTAGAATTTGGAACTGAGAGCCTTCTGCCACTCACGGCTTAGTCAGCAACTTGAGTTGGTCTCATTCTTGAGTTGGTTGGCACAGACTGCAAAAAGAGCTTCTGGTTTGGGGAACACAGGCTGCTTTGGGGTTTAACATCCATGCAGCTTGCTTTGAGGTATTACTTCTTTTAGAATTCTTCCTGAAGTTTAAGCTCACCCTCATTGTCACCAGCTGTTATCTTCCCAGGTCAGCTCTTCTTCTTCCCAGCCTTCTGCCTCTCCCTGCAACAGAACACACCAACTATCTGATACAAATTATATACCCCGAGCATTTAAAAATGACCCATTTGTTTATAATACCAGAAGAGACTGATGCCTCACAACCAAAAGCTAAAGTGAGATTGCATTGGTTGTAATGCTACATGCCACATCCATTGGAAAGTAACTATAGTCCAGTAAAACTGGTCAGATTTTTTCCTAAGTCAAGGAGTTACTCGTACAGCAGGTAGACCTAAGCATGGCCAAGGACAGCCCTACACATGGTATAACACAAATGGAGGTTTCTTTTAAAGATTTATTTTAATTTGATGTGTATGGTGTCTCGTGTGTATGCATTTTTTATGCACCACCTGTGTGTGCCTGGTTCTTGTAGAGGTCAGAGAGCGACTGAATCTCCTGGAGCTGGAGTTACAGACAGTTGTGAGGCATTCTAAGGGTGCTGGGAATCAAACCTGGGTCCTTTAGAAGAATAGCCAGTACTGTTAACCACAGAGCCATCTCCAACCCCAAGATTTTAGTTTGGCAATGTGATTATTTGAACAGTTTTGAACTATAAACTTTGTACATGATAATGGCTGTCATGTCAATAGGTTGGACATGTCTGAGGGATTAGTCTTTTTTTTTTCAATAACCATGAAAAGAAATCATTTATAGGAACTGGTTTTATTGATTCTAGGTTTAATTTGATCATTTTAATTAGCTATGTATGATACCTTCATTGAGAAAAATACTTGTTTATTGTTAACTAGGACTTCCAAGGGAAACCCTGATTAGCACATTTAGTACAAAGAATGAACTCACCTCAGTCAGTTCTGTTGCAGCAAATTTTGAGGAAAACTGCATCACTGTGGAGACGTCGTCCTTGTCAGGGACCATCACTTCTGTCCTCAGTTCGGGCAAAATAAGGAAAGTACCTGAAGGCTTAATATCTGGGATCATATCTGCAAACCAGTCCAACTCAGGATCTTGTACTGGCTTCTTTTTTACTTGTATGGTGAACTCTTCTCCTAAACCAAGTTCTGACCGAACTTTAAGGGGTCTTTCTTGGGACACTTCTGGTGGTTTAACGTTCCCATACTGTATGTGACTGGTCTTTGAGGAAGGGCTGCATTTCAAAGGTGTAGAGTGCTGAGTGAGAGGAAGCCGTGCTGCAGTGGGCTTCTGCTCTCCTGAGGTAACAGGCATGGCAGCAGAGGTGGCAGCCACTGTGTCTACTTTGGTACCAGAGCTAGAATCACAGTCATCCCAGCACTCCTCTGCCTTCGGATTCCTGTGCTGGGTCTCTGCACAAGGTTCATGGGGCCGCAGCTGAACACTGGCAGTTTGGTGCTCGGACTCCTCAGGCTCACTCCAGTCAGGCCACTCCTCAGGCTTACTAGAACCTGCTGGGAGGTTTCCATTGTCCTCTGAATTGGTTTTCACATCTGAGATTCCATTCATAGGGAATTTAATAGAGTGAGAAAACTGACCACCTATGGGATATGCAAGAATTAGTCTCATAAAATGTTAAGAGCAAGCAAACAAAGTCTAATTACTTAAAAATATCCAAATACACTTAAAGGAAGCAAGCATACTATGCCACAATTAGCTCATCATTAGATCTTTGACTAAATATTCACACGCTCATTGGCACAAGTCTCTAAATAATACAGATGCAGTCTTACCTAGTAATTGTATCTAAAAATGTATGCTCAAGTAAGTTGTTTTAAAAATTACTTACTGTGGGGTCTCTCCCACATTCTGCATGCGTGAATGCCACAGGGCAGCTGTAGAGGCAAAGGACAGCTACGTAGTTGGTTCTATTTTATGTGGGTTCCCAAAACTGAACTTGCCTTTTACTGCAAGTGCTTTTAATTCCTAACCCATCTCTCCAATCAACTTTATTTTTCAAAGATTCACTTTTAATTATGTGTTTGTCTGTATGTGGGTATACATAGGTGAGTACAGAGGCCAGAAGCATTGGATTTCCTGGACCTGGAGTTAGAAGCCAGTGCTGGGGACCAAACCTGGGTTTCCTACAAGAGTAATTTGTTCTTTGAACTGCTGAGCCATCTTTCCAGCCCCCAAATAAGTCTGAAACAGATTTTCTTAAATGTTATCAAGGTGCTAAGAAATTTAGGTTTACTCAGCTACCACTTCCTCAAACTTATTTGCAAAACATTTTCCACTACGTCTTTATTAACATCTTTACAACTATTTTTGATACATTTATGATGCAGAAGACATAAAAATACCAAAGCATCTAACATAGAAATGAATTCAAGTAATGTTGCCTTACTATGTGGAAAGGCTGGGAGTGTAACCAGCAGTTTAAAGACGTGAAAGAGAAGTATAGAGACATTCCAACGTGCACTTGATTTTCAAAATTTAAGCTTAATATTCTCAGGAGCAGATCGAAGCCATAGGAACCTAGGTTAAAATTCTTACCTGGCTGTAGAAGAGTATTGTAACACTCTTCCTGTATGTGCTTCTTGCTGTTGATGGGCGTGTTGCCAGAAAACAGCCATTTAGGGAATGAGTTAGAAGGGGGGTTCTCTGAGCTGTGTGAGAGCCTACTCTGCTGGCTGCAGACAACATGCATGGGAGAACCTGAAGAAAGTGAAGGGAGAGGATGGGCTTACTGATCTAGCACTTGATTGGTGAGCAACAGTCAAGGGGAATGATATATGTAACACAGAGAAAAGAATATCAAATATTTGACCAAAACCCATTGTTAAATGGGTCACCTGTCTCTGAAGGTTTAAGACAGGTTGTGTTCACTGAACATGGTAGGGATGGGACAGAACTATGAGGCATAACATAGATAAAATTCTTAGGAAACCTTGGTAAGTTAACAGTTCTTAAAATCATTTTGGTAGCAATCTAAGCCCTTGATTCTGAATTCCTTTTAAGAATAAAAGGCTAGTATAAGAGTATAGAGTGAACAATATTAATAATGTAATACCACCACAAAATTATAATACTGAAAATAATTAAAATAAGTTATGCTATGGATATCTGACCTTGAATGAGGAAAATAGCTGTCTTTAACAGTTTACCAGAAAGCATATATTCAAGACTGGATATTGATCAGAAAGATTTAGTAAAATTACACTGAGTATTTCCCCTACCTTAAAGCTAGGGTAAGGGGAGTCAACTGTCATAATAAGGCTTCAGCTCTCTAGCACCTCTCTTCTTCACCCTCAGCCCTCAGGGCCTAGCACTAAAAGCCAAAGAACTGCATTAGAGAGACCAGAATTTTGTAATGAAATCATGGTCATATTCAAGGTCATACAAAGTAGCAAAAAGGCAATGACATTGTTGATATAAAGTTCTGTGCTGCCTCCCACATAGAAGAGTGGGAACAAACCAAAATCAATCCTGAAGTACTCAAATAGCTTTTACCCAATAGTCCAACAAAGTCAAAAGAACTTATGGATCTAGTGTTAAAAAGAACAATGGTCTTTAATAGTCCCTACTAAAATTCAAATATATCCTCTAACCCACAAAGTCTCCTTCTGAGACTGACTTATCCAATGGCAGTGGAACTCCATATAATAAAGATGCACCTGCAAGGATATTTATGGTACTACAGATTATACACTGGTTAAAAATCTAGCAGTGGATACAACAGCTATGGCTATAAATCACTGAATTTGATTCCGTGAAATAGGTGTAAAAGTGAGGTTTTTCTGTATTGACCTTGAAATACATCTTTAATATACAATACATGAAAATAAGCTATAGAGCTGGGCATAGCATTATTAAATATAATCCTATAAAATCCACATTTATTGAGTATGGAATTTCTGTATCCCTTTGTGGGTTTAAAAAAGGATTTTTACTAAACCATTAAAGGTCACTTTGTACCTACTATCAGAGTCTGAAAAGGGAAACTGAACTATCCTCATGCTTGACCATTTACCTCAAAATAAAACCTGTATCATAATAATAAAAACTTACTAAAATAAAGTTGAATCTTACCTTCAGGGGAAAGGTCACTAGTTTTGGTAAAACTTGGAGCAGTACGTTTAAAGATCTTGGTTCTTTCTCCACCCACAACCACTTCTGGTCCAAGTAGAGATACCAGCACCGCCAGGCTACGAAGAGTAATTGCCACAATGGAATGGCTGGTGTCACGAAGGCCCAGTAGTACCTAGGAGCAAAACTGGTCTTGAGTGCAGACAGCCACTACCTCTGCCTCCGGGAAAAGAGCAATTGGCCTGCAGCCATAATGCTTTAAATAAATACCATTTTCCTAAACATCCCTCAGCAATTCAACTAACTATGGGAAAGAAACAATGTTTTGTCCTTCCAATCCATCATGGATTGCCAACCCAACTCCCAAATAGGCAAATTATGAGCCAGCCCCAGAGCAAAGGCTCCATGAAAATGGGTGTGGACTGCCTGATACAGCTGCCCAACAAGATATATAAACTAAGTGTGGTTTCTGGGAGCATCAAGGCACAACAAGATCTATAAACTAAGTGTGGTTTCTGGGAGCATCAAGGCTTATAATTTGCAGGCCCTTAGAAGCAAGCAGCTGCATCTTGATTTCCCACTTTAGTTTTTCAGTGCTTCAGATATATTTTTGTTGTTTTGATCTTTTTTTTTTTTTTTTTTTTTTTTGATACAGGGTTTCCCTGTGTAACAGCCCTAGCTATCCTGTCGATCAGGCTAGCCTTGAACTCCCGAAGTCTACATGCCTCTCTCCTGAGTGCTGGGATTAAAGGCGTGCACTGCCACAGACAGTTCTGATAATTTTTTATGGCATAAAAAAATGATTACAAATCTTGGGCAAGCAAATCCTAACATTCCTATGGTGGATAAACAGGTTGACAATCACTGCTAACAATCTCATGTTCCCTCTGTGGCAATTCTCATAATGTAATTACTGCACCAATGCTAGTGGAGGGTCATGGGCGGCCTGCTTAGGCTTAGTTTTGTCTTCTCACCCATTTACCTACAAGATGAGCAAACAGAATCACAGCAGCTCACAGACTAAGACTAAACATATTATGTTAATTGACTGGCCAAGAAGACTGGAATGAAATATAATTTCACCTTTTTATATCCTAGTAACTTTTAAACTCAACCAGTGTCTCAAGGCTTTGAACTATCATCTGAAAACCTTCTCCCTCCTTTCATTTCCCAAGGTGGCAGCAGTCTTGCGCACTCTCTCATCTTCCCACTGCCAGCGTGGTCCCAACCTGTGGCAAGATGACTTTCTTCAGCTGTTCCTGCGTGAAGTGCTCCACGTAGGCTTCGATGTGGGACAGTAATACCATCCGCACATGCTCCTCGTGGACCTCGAACAACTGGAGAAGCACAGGCACCACCCGTGACTGGAAGAGTGCTGGTGAGAGCAAGCACGGAGTCTCTCCTGGTGCGTTCTCTACCCGGCATCAGAAGGTACAGACAAGTCATTCACTGAGTCCAGAATTTACACATATTTTATCTATTTGTCTAGAATTTTAAGCCCCAAGCTAAAGGGATTTCTTATGTGGATTCAAAATTACTTAAAGGCTTTACTGTCTCAAGTGCTGCCTGCATCCTGTCTGGCCCTGGTTAGTGGGTGGGGCAAAACTCATCTTTAAAGAACACTGAGATGATTCATGGGTTCTCCCTCAAATCCAGTGAGGATGAAAAGCTGTAAGGGAATATTCCAGACTAAATATGTTCAACCCAGAAATAAAATACAAATCTAAATTGAAATAACTACCCATAGTATCTGTTGGAATGACACCATTTAAGGAAATGAACTCGGGGGCAGGAGAGATGGCTCGTTAGTTAAGAACAATGGTGTTTGCAGAGGACTCATGAGCGGCTTACAATAATTCCTAACTCCAGTTTCAGGGGATCCAGTACCTCTTGTATCTTCCATGGGACCAGGCATATATGTAACACATATACATGTAAGTGAAACACTCATATACATAAACTTAATTTTTTTTTAAATTTAAGAGAATGAGTCAGGCAGTGGTGGTGCATGCCTTTAGTCCCAGCACTTGGAAGGCAGAGGCAGGAGGACACGTCTATAAAGTGAGTTATAGGACAGCCAAGGTTATACAGAGAAACCCTATCTTGATAAACAAATGAATTCTTAAAGCAGGATTCAACCTAACTCTAAATTCTTTAGCATATTAAAAGTAAGTTTTTTAACCTGATGTGTTACCGTCTAAAGACTAGTCTTACAAATCTTACAAAGTTTCAAAGCAATTGCTCTGAAACCCACAGTTCCAAGAAATAAAAATGGGTATGGAGATTTTCAACCTTTTTACTAAAAATACAACATGGGTAACTTAGGAAGCACAGGTCTAAGGATGACCGAAAAGATACCTGAGGACGTATGCCTTACCCATTAAAGGTTCATATATACACCCTGTTACATCTGTGTGTGCCTGTGTGTGTGTGTGTGTGTAACCACTTACGATGTAAGATGCTCCATAAAGATATTCCATATTTACCCATGGGCTTTTGTACCCAAGTCAGACTTCAAGCTATCATATTAGGGAGGAGTAGCTCTTCTGTGCCTTTAGAGGCAAACGTTAACTTTAGAATACTGCAGTATTACTCCACTCAAAAAATGAACTAATAATTACCAAACTCCTTCATAACTAATAACACTGGAAAAAAATTCACCTTTCTTAGGGCCAAGGAGATAGGGAAGAAAACTCTTAACAGCCACTGGCTCAGCAAACACCAACTGGTTAAGCAGAAGAGGCACCAATCTCGAAGCTATTAATTCTTCTGACAAGCAGCTCACTCTGTCCAGCAGAAATCTAACAAGAAAGAGATGGTTAGTCCCCAGTCTGGTCATGTGACCTCTGTTCTCTGCTGCTGTGCTAGTCATCCATCTCCTACTTCTGGCTATTTGTTCTTTTACTTTTGTTTGTTACACACTTAGTGTTAATTCACGGCCTTCCTGGGCCACTGCTCTACCTCCCTCCCACCAGTTTGCTTAGTCTCCAACCTCAATTCCAAGTGCTCCTTCCACTCTGCCACTGGCTCTTCCCCTCAGCTTTATCTTTTCTGTCTTTCATACCTCAGTGTCTCCTACACTGGTCCATCAGTACCCCTACATCAACCTCTTACCCGCTGACTGAACAATACATACTAACCAAGCCAAGCCTCCCATGCTCTAAGCCTGCCTCCATGAACGGAATGATCAGTACAGAGAGATCTAGCATCTCACGGACGCCTTCATCCCCTCAGTGGTTTCTATGCAAGAAGTCTACTACCTACAAATAACATCTACGAGAACTACCTCTTCCCTGTTCTTGTTTTGAAATTTGCCCGCCAGTAGGATTCAAGTGCTTGCCTTTGTGTGTTCACTCCTGTTTCTCTGTCCTGAGCCCTCCCTCCCAGCAAAGCGAGACTTGCGCCCATCTTTACACTTAAGTTACCAGTCTAGCTATGCCTGCATTACCAGTACAATCCATCCTGGGCATGTAGGAAAGTTCAGTAACCACTATGAAGTCAGAAGTCTGATCCATCCCTACCTAGATCACTGACATGCTTAACATAGGTTTAATTCAAGTTAGCAAATCTGAACTTACTTGAAAAATTCAGTTTTTTCATCTTCACTCTTTAATGTCAAACTTCTCAAGAAATTCACAACTTCTAGAAAATCATTCCTAAATGCAGGGCAATAAAATAAAATAGCAGGACAATAGATTAAAGGCATGTTAAGTATTGATGTCATTATCACAGACCATACCACCATTTTCAATGAAGAAATGTTCTCTATGTCGTATGAAAGACTCAAAGTAGCTTATGAGATTTATGCAATGAAGCAAACCTAGAAGAGCCTAATATCTTAATAATTCCAGAAACATCTGCCAGAGGCTATAAATGGAGACACGCATGCTAGTGTACTTTAGGCTTCAGTAGCTGATGGAGGAGTGTCTATGTTACTTTCATTATTAATAAAGAACTGCCTTGGCCCTTTAAGAGACAGAAAATTAGGTAGGCGAAGTAGACAGAACAGAATTGTGGGAAAGAGAGGGGAGACACTTCAGGCAGTCGCCATAGTGAGTTGCTACGCTTCTCCTCTCTGAGATGGACACAGGTCAAGATCTCTCCTGGTAAGCCACACCTCGTGGTGCTACACAGATTACTAAATATGGGTTAAAGGAAGATGTGAGAATTAGCCAATAAGAGGTTACAGATAATGGGCCAGACAGTATTTTAAAAAATACAGTTTTCATGTAATTATTTTGGGTAAAGCTAGCTGGGTTGCGGAGCACAGCCCTGCTGCTCCTTCTACAAGTAGCAAGTATACTTCCCCAAACTTTCCACTGACACAGGACACTGGCACATGGACTGTCCTGGGAGAAATGGCGTAAACATTTCAAAGAAGCTGCTGATTCCCAAGTCTCTCTCTCCTTTGCTGAAGTGAAAACACTCGGGAAGTGGAATTTCTGTAGGAGTCACAAGTATTTTCTCATTTTTCTGACTTTTGCACTCAGGCAAGGTCAGTTTCTAAGGAATCCACAGAGAGTCCCAAACCTGTAAACTGTTTTGTTCCAGGAGCTATGGCTCACAACTTACCATACGGGAGCTATTGCATGGCAGTTAAGCACACAAGCTCAGCAGCCGACACTGCATGCACAGTTACTACCTCCCTTCCCATGTTAACATCTCCATGTGACCCTTGGACAGCTCATCACCAGGGCACCGACTCCCATGACTTCTTCTACAGAGAAAGTCATGTGACTTTAACTTCTTCAAAACTTAATTCCCATTAGCCTGGTGTTGACCAGATGCTTTATTGAAAACAGTCCACTGACTACTTTTCTAGGGTGCGTGAGTTAAAACACAGTGGAAAATACACAAGAAACTCAGAAAACCACTCTGTACCGCACCAGCTATTTTTCCACTTTTCTGGAGCTGATTCATATTGTGTGTTGTTCCTGGGCAGCACCTGCAGCGCTGTCTGTAGCACACCAGCAATATGTGTGCCAGGGAGCTTTTCCGAGTACATGTGTTCGTGTCTCACTGTAAATGGTACCATATATGGTCTAGAAATGTATGAGTATGTGTTCATAAACTTTAGCTTCTTAGCCGGGCGGTGGTGGCGCACGCCTTTAATCCCAGCACTCGGGAGGCAGAGGCAGGCGGATCTCTGTGAGTTCGAGGCCAGCCTGGTCTACAAGAGCTAGTTCCAGGACAGGCTCTAAAAAAAAAAAAAGCTGCAGAGAAACCCTGTCTCAAAAAAAAAAAAGAAAAAAAAAAAACCAAAAAAGAAAAAAAAAAATAAAAAAACTTTAGCTTCTTAAAAGGACAACTTGTTTATACTTCATGGACCCAAATAATAGACTATCTACATTTATTTTATGTGTCCATGATAATCTGTTTCTCCCTTTGATATTTCTAGGCTATGAAATTTTTCTCAGTTTCAATTTTTTAAACTTTAAGATTCATGTCAAACCTAAGTGAACCTCTGCATCCTGAACCCATCAGTGTCTGCCCTATCCTCTGCAGCAGAACCTAAGCACCACTGTCTTGAATCTAATGAAAATGGCTCAGCTGCCTCAATGATGGGTGCTGACCTCTTCATCTTGTGGCCTCTGACATTTACTCCTCATACCACAGTGGATGTGTCAAGTGTGGGTTGGAGTGCTCTTTGGTTTTTTTTTCTTCCCTCTATATTAATACACATTTCTTAGAGAACTTGTATTACACATAGTGGTGACAATTTACTACAATGAATTATCTTTGTAAAGATTCTATATCATGAAAAATAGAGGATTTCTAAGAATCATCTGCAAACACAAGAAAATACATGTTTATAATAATAATTGTTGAAAGACCTGTACATGTAAATAGATACAATCGTATTTGTCAATTTAGGAACTAAATGAAGGCTGTAACCTGCTACACTGGAAAAAGTTAAAACCATAAATGGCAACTGTTCTCCTGATAACTACAGGCACTAATTCAGAAGCAACCCCAAAATGTGCCTCTTTAGAGGTGGCTCATCTCAGGAGCAGCACAGCTGTCCTTTGCTCTGCTTCCTGAGTACAACACAAAAGGATACTTTGTTTAAAAAACATCAGGTTAGCTTTGCTAATAAAATTCATAAATTTGGAACTAACCTGGGCACAGGTCTGTGGTTAGAGAAGTGAAAGCCATACAACTAAAACTGCTCTTGACAATTCCAGACATCTGTGAACCCAGGAGAGTGTTTACACTGTGCTTGCCTTCTAACTGACTTCTACATATTCTGGAACAATATGCTGGAAGAAACACAACTTGCCCCCCTCCCAACACATACCAGAGAACATGTCCCAGTAATGCAGTGGCAGCAGACAGAGGCCATGTTTATCAATTAACAAATAACTGTAAACTATTTCACACAGATTAGTTTCTTTATAATCAAAATCCCTAGTGAATCTGGATAAAATTCCTTCATGACAGCTGAGAAGTCCTAAAAGTTTCTCTGATGGAACCTTGAGAGGCAGCCAGTCTCTCCGTCATGTCACCTGATGCCTCACCTGAAGAAGTCATGGGACAGTAAGGTGCTGAGCGCTGGTCGACAGGTTGGCGTGGGATTCAACAGAGCTGAGTGCAAGGTCTGTAGGAAGCTGGAGAGAACATCCGCTGAAACTGAAATCCAGAGCTAAGTTAGTTCCAGTGCCTTCTCCCTCTTTCCGGACCTTTCTAGCTGGAGACTGACGAGAGCAAAAACCAACCTGCAAAAGCCCAAGCACACAGAGCCCCACTGTTGCTGCATGACTCGCGTCGTGCAGGCCAGATCCGCAGCAGGTACACAGCGCTGCCCTGCCAGCACAGCCACACGGCCGCAGGTGCCTCTGCATCCTCCCATTTCCTCATTTTTAACCTACTGATGTCCAAAATGGTGGCTCAAAAGGGGGCAGGTTTGAAGATCTTTATTGGGCAAGTCCTTCTCACCAGGGAGCTGACTGAATGCCTGTATTTTCAACTCTTGTACACATTTGCCACCATTATAGGTACATAACAACAATGCCTTAGAGCCTGAGGCTTTAATTCGCAAATATTCAAGTTGATAGCAAGCCTTCTAATACCAGAACACTGCATATCATGGAAGGAGCTATAGTGGCACTGGAGAAGTGTCAGCAGAGTGAGATAGGCCACTAAAAAGGACCCAATGTGGCACACACCTCAGTAACCTTCACAGGTGCAGAATTAATGTCCTAGAGTCCACCCCGGCAGAGTGACACAGGCTGCCAAGCATGCCATTAGAGAACACAGAAGGGAACAGAGAACTCTCTTTAAGTAGACGGGCTTTAAGAGGACACACAAGAAAAAATACTGAGTAAATTTTAGCAGAAGTAGGCTATTACATCTCAGTCACTAAGGGCATTTGTTAGCCACAAGAGAACTCAATAATGAACTCTGAAGACAATCACATATGATGGGGACAGCCACTGTTCAAAATCCTTCCTACTTAAAATTCTTGTTTATTATTATCCTTATGGAACCCTGAGCTTCTCCCCTTTCTGGTACTGCTATCTGTCTTAAGTAAACAGTGTGGTGAGCGGCGGGATCCCCCCCACACTAAAGACTAGTCCTTGGAGTTCACGCAGGACGGGTCGGGTGCCTTTCCTACTTAGTCTATGCATGTGGCCATACAGCTCCAACTCACCCTGCTCATTCAAGATGGGGAGCAAGCTGTCCACCAGAGTTCCGAAGGAATAGGCATCTCGGGCATGGCCATGGGACTCGGGAAGGGCTGCAAATTCTGGAGACTAAATGCAGGAAGACTATTAGAACGAGAGGACCTGCTTTATAGGCTGTCTCCAACACTCTCCCATGTTTGCATTTACTATACTCAATTCTAACTTCATGGTACCACACTCTACAGGTTTTAAGAATTGTTAGAACACCGTATGTGACAAATTGGTACAATTGTATGTCAATTAAAATTGTAGGTCTCTCTCAAAAATGAAAAAAATTTTGACCTATTAGTTGATGGAAAAAGCTTATCAAAGATTTAAAAATACCATATATGAACAAAGAGAAAATACTTATCTGTGGCTTTCTGAATTGTGTTTGACTGCAACCCAGAGTTAAAACTACTATACATAGTCCAATGGTTATACACACACAGTGAAAACACAAGTTCACAGAACAATGTTTTTTCTTATACTCTGGCATGCCCGGTGATATTTTCAACATTTTCAAAATGCTGAACAACTGACTTAAAATCCATAAATCATTAGTTTAAAAAAAAATCCATAGTCTATGCATATACAACAGATTTGGTTAACCCTGAGATTGCAAATCTTAGGTCTCTTAAGCTTACCGTTGGGCTTGCATTTCCTGTAGAGCACATTGTCTCTGGAGGTTGGTGCTTTATTTAGGGCTTGTAAAAACTGTGTAAAGGCTCACCTTCTAGACTAGTAGATGGTCCTTTCCTCACCACGGTACTAACAACCCCTCTTGCACATGCCCAGGAGTTCCAGCTGTGAGCAGCTAGGAAGACGTATGGCTGGGATGATGCAGAGGAAAGATGAGGCCACTGCTTCCCCCCCAGAATCACGGCCTCTAGCAAAGTATAACAACTTCTCATGAAATAGATATGATGCTCTCGCCACACTGGGGCATCGCCATCTTTATACAAACACAGTCCATAAGCTGGTCCCCTAACTGAGATAGTAAGATAAATCTCAGGCATTTTCAAGGTCATCGTGAGACATCTATAATTTAGTAAACTGGGCAGAGGAATGGTGAGGTCTTTTAGCTTTCCACTGTTGCACAGCAGAGACTGACTTAGTTTCACAAAGGCATCTACTCACCATCTCCTCAGGGGGAATAGACGCTGGGTCTCTTACTGACTGGATACTCCTGAGAAACTAGACAAAGAAATAAATTAAGAAAAATAACTCATATTTGGTAACTTAATCTTAGTTCAATTTAAAAAAGAAATAAGCAGTGGAAGCAGGAGCCAGGAAACCTTTTGATCAGTGCCACACACCCCACTCATAAATGTCCAGCCTTCCTAATTTGATGTAACTATAGTCCCCAGCACAGCATGGGCTCAGGAAGCATCAATGCCAGCTATTCTTCCGTTGGGCTTGTCATCAGAGGCCCCTGAATCACCCACTTTCCCACAGACAGAATAACTGAAAGGTGCTTTGGTCAGATATGGCCCATGCCTATAGTGGCCACTAGTAAGGAAGCTGAAGCAAGGTTACTTGAGCCTATAAGCTCAAGACCAGCCTGGAAGGCACAGTGAGATCCTTTTTTTTTGGGGGGGGGAGTCAGCACAACAAAAATTTACCACCTATTATACCATGGGAATCTTAAGTTTTGCTGTCACAAGACATTAAGGCTCAGACCATATGTCACAAGCCATATGTGAGGCTCATATGGGCTGTACAGATAAAAACAACACCCACTGAATAGGCACACCTATTCACCTATTCAAAGATTATTTCTGAAAAGCTTACATTTCCAAAATGCCATTTTGGGCACAAGGACTATGAGATGAATGGCCAGGATCTCCTGTCCCCAACCAGTGCTTACAACCTGGAGAGAGGCTAGCAATTCCAATATATGTGCTGAGCACCAGGAAACCCACAAGTAGTGATTAATTCTTTCAGATAAGGAAGGATTCAGATGGACTTAGGCTTGATCTGTGTTTCCATTTTCTAGGAGGCCAATAGGAGGACGAAGGCGGTTCAGCAGCAGAGCCACATCAGAAAACAGGGAAGCATCTGAGCTGCCCCCCGTGTAAGTAACAGCTCAGGAGTGTGGGGCTATGGGTGCTAAACAGAGCTGAGGTGGGATGGGCAGGTACTGTGAGGAGCTGTGTGCCCCATGGCAAAGAATTTATGCTTTGGACTACAGACTAGTCAGATCAGAGGTGAGTTCAGAGAAGAAAGTGTGCGACAGAGTCAGAGATAAGGAGAGGATATTTACAGAACTGGCAGCATCAGAACACAGTACCACTCATGAAGGTCTAAGTGTAGAAATGGCCCAAGAAGATAGACTGAACCAACACATCAAAGAGAGAGTGTCCCTATCTTTCGGAGGACCCGAAGCCAGTTCCCAGCACCCATGTAAAGTGACTCACAACTGCCTATAACTCCAGGTACAGGGGATCTGACATTATGAAGGGAGAAATTTTTTATTTCTTTTAGAAAAAGTGAGTCAGGAACCACATGCAAACAGTGAAAGAAACAGAACAGAGAATAGAGCACTTGTCTACTAGGAGTGAATGTACAGCAAATACCATGGCAAAAACAACTTTGCCCACAACTCCACACAATAAGTGTCCTGACACAGGGCAGCTTAGACACTCCTGGCCTCGTAATAGACAACTGCTATTGCGGGAGGAGATATAAAGGTATGACACACAACTGCTGGGATACAAGAGACACAAACAGCCGACCTTAGCACTGAGCATAAGCATAATGAGGCACAAAGTAGTTACGGGAACAGAGAGGCGGGCAGCTGGCTTCAATGTTGAATAAACCGTTTACCTCTCAGTCTTGGGCTCCTTACATTCTAAATGATACAGGATACATGAACCTCAGAACTTCTGAGGAATAAACGCTACAATTTTCTGAACATGAGCATTAGCACAAATCTTCAAATCTACAATCCTGACAGTTAAGGACACCCCACATCACCATCACTGGCTCACCTCTGCTGTGGCCTCAGGAACCCTGCACACAGTTTCCATGCCTCCGAGCTTCCAGTGCCCATCTTCACTCACAAAAACAGAAGACAAGCAGACATTGTTGTGTGTCAGATGTCCCTGACAAACAGAAAAGGAAGAGGACTGACACCACAAAGCCTGAAGGTTTTAAACAATTAAACACTAGTCACCGCACACAGCAATGTGGTCTCTGGCGCCCGCAGCATAACCAATGGAGCTGTGCGTAAATGAACAAACCAGACGCAGCTAAGAAAGGAAAGGCTCTGCACAGCTCCCCACCTAGCAGGAAGGTCGTGAAGACACCAAATCCTATGCACAGACAGCATCACTCCCATTTCTCGGGAATTAGGAGCCACACATGTCCTTAAACATCCACAAGTCTCCACGGCCTGGCTCAGCTGCTTCAGTACCTTAAACAAAAGGTACAGCGGCTCCCGCAGGTGATGTCCCTTTCCCTCTAAGGTCTCTCTTGCCTGTAGGCTGTCATGAACCCAGACCACTCCACCTGAAAGCCTGGCAGTCAGTAGGCATTAACAACATCTCACCAGAAGAGGGGGAAATGGAATGTCAAGAACCACCACCCACCACAGAAGAATCTAGTTTAAAACTATAAAAAAAATAGTATACTCAAATAAATATGAGGAAGGAGAAAATGAGACCAGAGTTTGAGTAGTTAAATTTCTTTTTCAAGCCAGGATCGTCCATCTCAGGACACAGAAAGTACACTAGGTGTTCTCCTCACAGATCCAACGTGTGTACAGTTTATACAGAAGACTCTGGTGTATAGTAAGGAAGGGTTTAACAGTATGATATGCTTCCATTGGGAAAAATGGGAGAATAAACATAAAATATTTGCTTGACATTCACACAAAATTTCTCTGGAATAATGCACTGAGCACCATAGTTGCCTCAGAGGAAGATTAGATCCAAGGATGGGACAGAGGGTTAGCATGCCCTCTAATCCTGCTGCTTTTCTATTATAGATATATTTTCATCAACAAAAAAGGCATTCTTCCCTAATGAAGCATTAACAGTTCTTGGTGCCATGTGAACCTCAACAAACTCTGAAATTCTAAGAAATTATAAACTGCACATGCACATGACTTCTGTAAGATGCTGAGGTGAGCCTGGGGCCAGCATGTGTAGCCTGTGTTGCTGCCATCCCATCTCTGCAGACTGCCGAAGACATAATGCTTCAGAATGTACATACCATGAAGCGACAGCTCAGAAGAGTGATAACAAACAGACCAGACGTGAGCACAGACCCGACGTCCATCCCAGAGGTCGCCAGAGCCAAGCCTACTAGCCACACCATGGGGCTGTCTACTCACTGGGTTCACCCACCTGTTTCTTCTGAAGAAATGGCTATATCTTTCTTTGAAATCTAGAGTAGAGCAGAGCTTCTAAAAACAAAGAGGAGCTTTGGTCTATAGGCTGGCCGCCCTTCCTCTTAGCCAGTACTGACTGGCTATGTTTAGATAAAGACTTAAACAACAGGGAGCCAGCAGACAGGAAGAAAACTGTGTAAATAACTGCTCAGGGACAGACAACTAGCTGCTGAGTCCACAAACCATCTGCAGGACCCCTTGTTCCTTCCACTCTGGCTCAGTTTCTCTCTGTATCGGTCTCTAAGTACCACCGCCCAGAGGGTCACTTCAGTCCCCATCAGTCAGTCCACTTACTCTGTCATGAAGGAAGATAAGAGCCAGCAATATGTCATAGATTCCAGCACAGACTTCTGCAGGAGACAGGGTTTCCAAAGCCACTTCCAGAGGCTGCACTCTCTCAGTGACGAGATGAATGCCATCTGCTTCCACAGTACAAGATAAAAATCTTAGCAAGCAAGGGTGACGAAGGGTCTTTAAGTGCTTTAAAATACAAACAGAGTTGATAAAGTTAATGACTCAAACCAGATTAATTACAGTTTCATACGCACTGTAATAAAAGGCATGCTTTTATTGAAAGTCCCTTTAACTTCCCTATGCTCTCCCAGATTTCAAGGACAAAAAAAGAATCTATAACGTGTTCTAACTTTATTCAATTTACCAATGCTTAAATAATTCTACAGAGATTTCCTATTCCCTCATAAGCCCGCTGAGCTCTCACGCCTTCCAACTATCATTGCCATACAATTGGAATGAAATGCCAGAAACGGCCAAGAACTCTGCAAAGCGCCCAGATTTTGGAGCAGAGTCAAGCAGCTGTGAAAATGAAGCTCACCTCTCCTCCTGTAATGAATCACACACTAACAGCCACCTCAGGCACGGAGTAGGGTAGCAAGGGTACTAAACTGTACCAAAAATCTCTGTATCTCTCAGCTAGACTCAGAAAGGAACCTAGGGAGGGCAGAGTACGAGACCACTGTCCCGGAGGGTGGAGAGCGGGGAAGGAGAGGCCCAATTTCTGCACGGCTATAAATCCTCAAACTCTGGAATCAACAGGCACAGGGAAAGACCTAACCAGGAGGAAGGAATGGGAATTTGAACTGCTATGCATGGGAACTTGAGGTCTGAACCTAAGGAAGGTTAAATTGGTGGCAGAATCAATAATCTCTGCCACTCAACATTAAAATATTCAAAAGGAATTCAAAATATATTCAGCCTGAGAATGTGATCCATTTTTAATGGGAAATTATTAGAAATTAAAAACTCAAGGTATGAATTCATTAACTATGTGAATATGCCATAGTACAGAGTGACGAAATCTGAAGCTATTAGCCAATCCAAGGAATAAAAAATTTGCTTGTTTTAATGATTAGCACCAGAGGAACCTGTGTGACAATAACAGAAGGTCTAATCCAGGTAATGAGGTTCCACAAAAAGGGGAGAATAGGGACATAAAAAAGCATAATTACGGGGCTGGAGAGATGGCTCAGTGGTTAAGAGCATTGCCTGCTCTTCCAAAGGTCCTGAGTTCAATTCCCGGCAACCACATGGTGGCTCACAACCGTCTGTAAATGAGGTCTGCTGCCCTCTTCTGACCTATAGACATACATACAGACAGAATATTGTATCCATAATAAATAAATAAATAATTTTAAAAAAAGCATAATTACTAAAAATATAAACTGGGCCTAAATCTCCAATACACAAATTTAAGAACTTCAGTTAGCAGAGAATGTGATAAACATTTTAGGTTTAAAGGACATATAATTTCTGGTGCCAAATTTTAAAAGCCCCTTTAAAATCATAAAACATTCTTAGCTCATCCTGGCCTGAACATTTGCTGAGCCCGACTCTAGGACATATTCTTTTTTTAAAAAAAATATTTATTTATTTATTATGTATACAATATTCTATCTGTGTGTATGCCTGCAGGCCAGAAGAGGGCACCAGACCTCATTACAGATGGTTGTGAGCCACCATGTGGTTGCCGGGAATTGAACTCAGGACCTTTGGAAGAGCAGGCAATGCTCTTAACCTCTGAGCCATCTCTCCAGCCCTGGACATATTCTTATTAAACATTTCATTTTATATTCTTAACTTTTTACCTATTTATCAAATATCTAATCCTTTTAAAATAGTTCAACATTTTAAAAACTTTTGTTATCTGAAGTGATTGCCATTTTTAGTTACATATCTCACCAGCAAAAATACCTTATATATGTACACCTACATTTAACACATATAAAATACTCGAAAACAGCATGTAGGCACAGTGGCACATGTTTTTAATCAGCATGCAGGAGGCTGAGGCAGATGGATCTTTGTGAGTCTGAGGTCGCCTGGTCTACATAGTGAATCCCAGGACAGCCAGGGTTACACACTGAACATCAAAAGAATGAGTTTACAAAGTTAGTTCCAGTTTCCCCTCAAGCTACAATGAATTCATGCAGAAGCCTCTGGCTTCATTTTTAGAAACCCCTAATATAAAATATCCCCCTTCCCTTTCAGTTTCCTTAGCAGGCAGACAATATACATGAATGATGACAAGTATAGTCCACGTTGTTTGAATACAGAGTTAAAATTACAGTGGCTCTTCCCCTTTTGGTTTTGAAACATGAACTGAGATTGGAACTAGCACTCAGAGGCAGATGGGAGGAAAGCAACTGGAAACTCAAGGCCCAATAAGGGGCTAACTGCGTGCTAACAGAGTGCTGTAACAGCCATGACCCTGGCTCTGTTACAGCCTGATTACCTCTGGATTGTCGTTTCCTAGTACTTGCTTCCTAAGATGAAAATTTCAGCTTGACTCTACTGGGTGAGTAGAGGGTCAGTGCATGGTGGTGCACTATATCCCAGCACTGTGGAGGACGGGGGTTAGTGCATAGTGGTGCACTATAACCCACTGTGGAGGACGGGGGTCAGTGCATGGTGGTGCACTATAACCCACTGTGGAGGACGGGGGTCAGTGCATGGTGGTGCACTATAACCTACTGTGGAGGACAGGGGGTCAGTGCAAGTTCAAGGCCAGTCTGTTCTACAAAATGATATCCAAGTCAGACTCTGCCTTGATAAAAACAAACAAAAAGAAAAACAAGGGAAACAGAAGGCGATGAAGAACATGTTATTTAACCAGTAATTACAAGCTTGAACACCTGCACTGAAACAATTCAGGCAAAGCAAAGAGAACACAGCGAAGACTCCAAGGAGCAAAGCTCCCCTGCCAGCAGGTTGGTTAAGTGAGTATAGCTAATTGGAGAGCATATCTTCTTAATTTATTTTAAACTATAATTTCTGTGTAACATTATGTATCCTCCTTCATACTTTAATTTTTCAAATTATTCCAAATAATTTTGAAGCTGAACATGAAATATTTCATTTTTGTCTGTTCAAGAAAAGCTCTTCATTCCACTTTTATGTCTTAGTGCTCTAATTAATTTCCTCTCTTCTTTAATTTTTTTATATTTATTTATTATGTACATGGGGGTGCAGGCCATGATGTAGCTGGGGGCCAGAGGACAACTTGCAGGAGTGGATTCTCTCCTTCAACCATCTGGGTCCTGAGCACTGTACTCAAGTCAAAAGCCATGGCAGCGAGCACCTTTTCCTGCTAAGCCCTGACCAGCCTTTCTTTGATCTTTGTGTACTGACTTTTATTCTCCTACTGCTCAGGAAAACACCTCCTTCAGTGCTGGCAGGAAGACACAAAGTCACTAAGCGGTCACCTGATGCAGGTAAACTTCAGTTTTGCTTCCCCTACCATGCATGCCCAGAAAAGCCTTTCAGAGCTGCATAGCACTAACTGCGCCCATGTCTTCCTGCAGCTTACCTGCGAGCATACATGTCGACACAGAAGGCCATCAGTTATGCTATGACACAAATATAATAAACTAGCTAAGAAGGCCTAACTGCTCCTTCCTTAAAGATGTGGATCTAGGACGAAGATGCAGACATGCTCTTCTTAGAAGGGGATGGTCTGAGAGCTCACAAACCAGGAAGAAAATGCAGAGAAGGAACAAAGAAGAAAGACTTCTACTCTGGAGACAGTGGGTCTCCCAGTGGAGCACCCAGGCTCAGGTAATGGGCAGAGTTCAGACAGTAAGTCTGGGCAGTTATTGGTTTGGGGTACACTCCACCATGAAGAACACATGCACTTCAGAATGCCAGAGAGTGCAGCTAAAGAAAAGCTGAGGAGCTACGCTGGAGTCCAGTGGACTCGGGACCACTTCTAGAAGCTCGGGATTCCCATGAAGCCTACCTGCATCTGGACTGCAGCAAACCACAGTAACCACATTCTTAGACTGTTTCATTTCTTACAGACTGTAGGCTAGAACTGAACTTGAGTCCCCGTGAGAAGACTATGCTCTTGGTTACAGTTGATGCATTTAAGATAAAATGTGGTCCAGCAGACATTGCTACCATTTATACTGTTCTGTGACAAACCAATGGCTACATTCCTTCTTCCAGAGGCCAACAGTATAGTATGGTTGTTATTTTTCATTTATAATAGAGAAAGAATAGAATTGTTTCCTAGTAATAACTGAATCTCTCAGAGGTAGGACGAGGAAGCCACCCTAGAGGCGGCTGCTAACTGCAGTTGCTCTAGTACTTGTCTATCAAGGGCACGACATCCCTAAAGCAGCATGTCATATGCCGTATACTTCTTAAGTGCCATGGCCAGTTCTTCAGACTCGAAGACATCCTGGTAACACCAACTCCTTAGCATTTTGTTGTTGTCCCAGATTTCTCAGTGTGGCTGAAGAAACAGGTAGGGGCTAGCAGCAAAGTTTCAGCCAGGACTTAGCAGGGAATCTGGAGACGACGGCAGAGAACTCTTTATTCTAAGCTTTAAAATCCTTACAGCACAAAACGTCTTCATCTCCAAGAGCAGATCTTTGCGATTTTTTTCTTTTAATAAAAAGTATGAGCTGTGTTATGTTTACTTCAGGGCCATATGCTACAAAAGGTAGTAATTAATAGTCTCAGGGAGAGGAGGAAGTAGAAAGATTCTAAGCATGGTGCCTCACTGGTTACAGCCACTCTAAGTCATAAACACAACACACAGTCTAACAGAGCAAAGTCAACCAACACGTTAAATGCTAACTGCACGTAGGAGTATAAAGTCTGACGTCTCATCTTTTGTAAAATCACAATAAAAATTATTAACAATACCTAGATGGGGTGAAAAAAACAAAAATATGATTTTTACCCAGCATGTACCATTCCCAGGGCATGGGCAGGCACACACACAATGAAAAATGTGTCCTGAGAAGACTGTTACACGTCCTTTCCTATAGGAACATGTCAAAACTGTTAATTCTGTGTTTAATCTAAGACATAACATCAAACAACTAATTAGTGTGAGCAATGAAATACCAATATTGCTAACATAATCTTTATAGCCATTAAAGTAATAAAGCATTTAAGCAGCACATGGAATAATGGTGTCCATCTATTGTCTCTTAAAAAGGAGCTCATAGTGACACAGACCACGATTCCAACAAAACAGCTCTCAGTTCAAATGGAAAACTTCCCAATCCTCCTACAGAAACAGAAGGAACTCAGCAACACAGCTGTGTTGTTCTCTCTAGAAACTCCCTGATGATGAATTAGAAAATATGTGAAAGTTGGTTATCCAAGGAACTGCCAGCACATGGCACTGTTTTCTTTAAAAAAAAATACAAAACAAAACAAAAAAAAACCCGGCTATTTTATTAGAGATATTCTTCCAAGGTGGGCTCATTCTTTCTTTTTCTGTGCTATTTTTCCTTTTCTCTTTTACCTTTTTTTTTCTTTTTTGGAGGACAGATCACATGCTCAGCCACGTCATGGGAGTAGTGCACGACTGAGCCACCAGCCTAGGCATCATTTCTTCTCTGTCACTGTCCCTGACACTGAATTACACAGCAAACCGAGTGCAGTGAAGGCAGTGACCTGGGGCTAAAATGGATGCCTCCAGAAGTCAATGACCCTGTAAGGTCTCTCGCCAAGAACCAAAGACAGGCTAAACACACTTTCTGTGATCTAACACACAAAAATGTTGGGGCAAGGGCTGGAGAGATGGCTCAGCAGGTAAGAACACTTAGCTCTGCTTGCAGAGGACCCAGGTATAATCCCCAGCACTCACGTGACATCTAACCCTAACAGTTCCAAGGGATCTGATGCCCTTTTCTGACCTCCTTGGCTACCAACTGAATGAACATGGCCCATAGATATACATGCAATCATATACAAAAGAATACAAATAAAATACTTTTTAAAATGCTGTGATATTACAGTGTTTCGGGGCAAGAGAGATAACAAAATTCCTAAAATACTTTATTTTCAACACATCAACACACTAATGAGAACATCAATAGCAACATTTTTGTTAAACTAGATTAATCCCATATCTTAGGTCAGCAATGTGAAGTCACCCACCCACCATTCTCCTTGAAAGCCCTCTGATAAAAACCATCACAATGAGTTGTGTGACGCTCTTCGGCTGTGGGGATGGTGTGTTAGGGACAGAACAACAACTGTTTTTATGGGACACTGATAATAAAATACCACTGCTTGTGACCAGACCTCCCTCCATCTTTATGAAGTTCTTTGGAGAGGAAACCAGGTAATTAAAAAGCCCTATAAAGATAACCCCATTCCAGTACCTTGGCGGCTTTGTTAACCTTGTCTTCATTTTCTCTCTTATATACAAACACGGAGGCGCATTTCCCATCTTGCAGTGTGGCGGGATAAACAGCAAGTCCAGAGGGCAAGGTGAATGGCGATTCTTTCCGTGTATAGCTCTTTAAAGCACTGTTCTCTGATCCCATCCCTTTTGCAGTGAGGCCGTTCCTACTCAGATCAAGCAGGTCTAAAACACAGGAGAAAACATTACATATCTATCTGCAGTATAAGCCAAGCTGGAGAGCCAGCTCACACCGAAATGTCCATTCAAACTTACGTCATTTCTGCAGTGGTGACAGCTTCATTTGATATCACAAATGGTCAACGAACAGCAAGTTATCAGGAATGCTTGTTAATTAACAACTAACAACTTCAGAGAAAATGTGTGCCACCAGATAGTCACAGGTACTTCCTTCCCCAAACCCAAACACATAAAATTTTTATAAAGGCTTGTAAAACTTTGCAGTAAAAAATAAATAGTCTTAGACAGTGGTGGTGGTGCATACCTTTAATCTCAACCCTTGGGAGGCAGTCAGGTTGGTCTCTGAGTTCAAGGCCAGTCTGGTCTACAAAGTGAGTTCTAGGACAGCTAAAGTTCACAGAGAAACCCGGTCTTGAACCCCTCACCTCCCAAAAATAGTCTTTGTATAAATACAAACCTAATAGTCATGACACAAATCTCTCGACTTAGATTTTCCTTCCCCTTGAAGAGCCACAGAATAATTTGTTATCTGTGTAGTGATGCTTAAAAAGAAGCCAGAGTTGAAAACATGTACAGATGTATACACTTCTACACGAGGAACACAAAATGCACTAGGGCAAAAAGCTACAGAAAATTAGTTTTTCAAAATCTAAGACTGTCTGTAGGTAAGAACTAACTTTGCTGCTTAGCAAACGCACTGAGCTCTTATGTCCCTAGCAATTTCTCTTTCTTAGGCTCAGGGATAATTGAGGAAGAGACGGCTTGTAAAAGCCAGAGGAACAGGAAGTTTGCTGTGGTATTGTATCTACTAGAAAGCCAAAGAGGTGATACCATCCAGTGTCACTAACATGCCTGTCTAACTAAGACCTGAACGATGAGGACCCCAACAGACATGCTAACATGAAAGATGAAAGCTCACCCAACCCTAACCCTAGCCAAAGAACTACAGCAACCGGGGAATGCTGAGAATCAGAAGTGCTCTTCCACAGGGAAGAGTTCCCGATTGCATGTCCAATAGCAAGTGAAATCATATCTCTCTCTCTCTGTGTGTGTTGTGTGTATACAGATAACATTGTATACACTGAGCAGGTTGTATTTATGCATTTAGGAGCGCGCACACACACACACACACACACACCAATTAAAGAAATAGAAACCATGAATTTGAGAGAGTTGGCAGGAGAAAAAGGAAAGAGGGGAATGATATAATTAAGGTCTAATTTCAAAATATATATATAAAAAGAAGTGACATTAAGAACAATATCAAAATATCCAACAGCTTCAGTTATAGGAAACACCCACTTCTGACTGGAACAACAGATAAAAACAGTTCATGCAGGATAATGGAGAAAAGCAACTCCGTTCATCTGGGGATGCAGTGGTGGTTGCTCAGTGAGGGCCTTCCTCCTATGCCTGGCCATAGCTAATGACTTGTTTCAGGTCAAAGAGCAGTCACCTCACAGACTGTCTTCAGTGTCCACAACCAGAACAAAGGCACAGACTCACCAGAACTGGGCAAGGCTTTTCTCCATTACTAGTAGCACATCTGAAGCTGGGGAAGCCAGGGGTTGGAGACTGGGGCAGCAGGAGGTGGAACTGGAGCTATGGTGAAGGAAGGCCAAGGGGGAGCAAAAACTTGGTTGCACCGAGGTAGTGAGTGGTAGTGGCATAACAAGCTCAGGCTGGGGGAAGGGCCAGACACACACCCGCAGCACCCCCATCTCAGAGGAACACACCCGCAGCACCCCCATCTCAGACCTGTCTCAGGTCTGGAGGATGAGCAGCTAGTTTCTAATCCAGTTTCTTCACTGACTCTCTTAGAGTCTGTAGCTTTTCTGACTGGCCTACGCTCTTTGAAACCAATTGATATTTCCACTCTAACCCCTGCTTGAAACGCCATAGGCCTGAGTTAGGGGAGGGTTACTTTGAAAAGTAGGTGGAGCTGGCCTGCATTCTTGCTTCATTCCAAAACAAAACTTTTCAGTATCAGCAAACAATGAAGGAAAAACAGAACGAGGAACTACAAGGAAGTGAGTGTCTGCCTGGCAGGAAGTCATGCTCCTGAGTGTCATCGTTAGTTCTCAAGGTTCATGAGCTATGCTATCCAAGGCAAGGACCATGGGCATTTAATTTCTTCATTCTCAATAGTAAAACTGGCCCTTGTTGGAATACCGAGCTTTACAATATCTATTAACCTTTAATTCAGTATTATAAGTACAAACATGATAATAACTTTAGGTTTACAAAAGGATTAGAAAGATACTAAAACTGTCATTTTTTAAATCAGCAGTGCATTGCCTATGACCCTAAAAAAAAAAAAAAATCACTTTAAAAAAGGGATGACTCCGTTTCTACTGAGAATGGAAGCCTTGTACTGTTGTTGTCCTGAAAGCTTAGCCACGGAGAGCTATCTACTGACACCGTCTACTGTGAGGCTGAACGAATAGCAGAGCTCTATGCCCAGGGCAGCAGGGAAAGGTACGAGGACAGGATTTGACAACACCCTAAAGTGGTCACTGGGTCTTCCCACCACGGGAGGGGCGGGAACGCTATTGACATAACGAGTGCTTTGAAAACTTGAGGACGTAACCGAAAGAGCCGAAAGGAGCGTACTGAAATGCGAGGCATAAATAACACTCCAAATATTCTTTCTTGGTTTCGGGAGTGTGGAGGAAAATATGAAATAGTGCCACATAGATTTGAAACGGAAAGTCACACAAAGGTAGAAAAGACTATTCTAATACGGCATAGACAATTTACAGAACACACTTCTTCCTTCTATAGTGAAACGTTGAGATGACAGTCTCCAAGGATGTGAATATAAACCATAGCTATCTTTATAAAAAAAAATCCTTTACCTATTTTCCTCCCTCCAACCTTTCTTTGCTTCAGGTGAAGCTTCAGAAGGGACCACCTGTGGCTGGGAAGCACCCTTGCCTAATTCACCGGACAACTAAACTCTACCATAAAACCTGTGTCCTCTGAGAGAAATGTCTCTGTTAGTTCTCCCAACAGTCAGTAGAGATTCTCTTGGCTCCCGTTTCCTTAGCTTCAAAGTGCCAAAGCTTACACCATTACCCCGAGAATCCTAAGACTATGCCTTATCCGCTGGCACTTGGCTCTAGGGTGATAAACTTTCTAGCAGCCATGGACGTTCCCGGTCAAGAACTCAAAACCACAGTGCTAGGTAATCATGTAGTCTCTGCGGTCTAAAAGTACCCTGCCTGACCTCGGCTCAGGATACACACGAGTCCCTCAAACCAGCGGTAACTATGATCCCCAATTTCTGCCCCCCCCCCCCCAAAAAAAAATGACTTTGGGAGCTAAGCGTTATCTTTATTCTATGCATGAAGCCCCTGGGGGCCTGGCGCTGTCTGGGACCCTGCACCGCGCGACCTTCCCGCTAGACTCCAGGCCCGGCCGCTCTGCTCTCCACCGGCTTCGGCCGGACGGCGGGGGTCACCGGAGAAGCCAGGGAGAGGGCACCCCGAACACGCCGGAGCAGGCGGCGCTCAACCGGCCGCCCCAGCGCTCCCCGCGAGCGGCGACCCCGCTCCCGCCCTGCCTCACCGCCCTGGCTCCCGGTTACCTGCGGGCGGCGGGAGGAGGCTGGCGGCTGGCTCCGACGGGCAGGCCTAGGCCCCTCCACCCACAGTCTCCCGAGCACCGGGCTCAGACAGCACCACCAGGGCCCGGAAACGGGTCAACAGACCGGCCTCCAGTTCCTCCGACGCCACCACCGAGGTGCGCGAACCCGGAACCGAGCTAGAGCGGCCGCGCAGGTGATGCGCGGGTCCGTGTCATCTTCAGGGCTGGGCGCCGGGGAAGCCTGCGCCGCGCGCCTGCTCCTAGCAGCCTACTCTGGCTTCAAAGAAACCCGTCTGCGTGTGTTTTTAACCTTGATTGCACAGGTGTCCTAGTTTAATGTTTGGATTTTTAGCCGCCCTGATTGGAGTTCACTTCCGCCCGGATCCAAAATGGCCAACTCTGGCTTCAGACAAGTACGATATTAAAGGGGCGGGGCAAAAGGAGAGGAGTTTGGGGCTGAGCCAGAACTTTTCTGGTAGTGACTCGCCGCATCCCGGCCATCATGATTGGCCACGCTACCTGGGAAGGTATTTTTTTTTTCTTTTTTAAACTACTGGTGAAGTTATCTGAAGTCATGGTGATTCAGGCTTTAAGACTTAAGGTTTCAGATGGAAAGCCTGGGATCAATTCAGTAGAAAAATAAAATTAGAAGGAATATTGCTCCTCAAGACCAAAGAAGAGAGGAAGGGAGTGGAGGAAAGAAGAGAAGGGATAGGAGGGGAGAGGAAGAGGAGGAAGAGGCGACAGTACACACTAGAGGGTCACTAGTTCCGACATCGCTGACGTCCCCAAGCTTGTTCACCTTCAGCATATTGTAGCCTAAGACCAAATGATCTCCCCATCTGCGTGTGGGCTGTCGCAGGTTCTGTCTAGTGAGACATAGCAGAGCTCTGTCGACGCAGATCAGTGCACCACAGAAAGCCTCTGCCTTCCTAGTAAAGAATGTGGGCATGAATGAATTGCAGCTACTAAGTCATGTAAAGAAACTCAGCATGCTAAGACAGAGTTGAAAGGCAGAAAGAAAGGGATTCTCTTGATCATTTTGTTCCCTTTTCCTGGAGGAGTAGAATTGAGACACTTCCACCAACACGTGAAATCTGCCATCAACACAGTTACTTTCCTGACTCACCTTCTGTGCAGTTTCCTTAGCCCTGAGTTCTTGCTGGCATTCTCATCCATTCTTTGATTGTTCATCCAAGCCTAATTGTAGATGGGATCTTGGATAGCCTATATCCCGTTTTCCCAAACACGATGGTCATCTCCTCCTCAAATTAACAATGAAATTTCCTCCTGAATGAATGAGAGGACTGGAAGAGACTCACACTCAATACTTTCTCTCCCCACTATTTATCTACTCACTTACTTCTCCCAAATGTCACTCAAGTCTCTAAATAAATCACTTCTTAAATCTCTGGATTAAGATTCCAGATGTTTTGAGGCTACAGGTTACCTTGTACATGTCCCTCTACTAGGGATGACAATCACTTTGACTCTGCGGGAAGAGGGAGCAGTATTGGACTGGCACAGATTCAGCTATCCTAACTGGACTTGGGTGACAGTTTTGTTAGTGTGTGGAGGACAGAGGACAACCTCAGGTGATATTCCTCTGTAGGACCATGGACGGGCTCTCACATGGTCTCACAACTCACTGATAAACTAGGCTCTCTGGGGACACCCAGGAACCCACCTGCTTTAGCCTCCCCAGTGCTGGGATTACAGCCTCCTGCCAGTACTGCAGCTTTAAACACAGGTTCTTGGGATCAGACTCAGGTGCCATGCATTTTACTGAGTGAGCTATCTTCCTAGCGCCCCCCCTCCCCGTAACAAAATTACAGAGTATCTGCACATGAGCCTGGGGTGAAATTCTAAAACCATGTGTAGATTTTGGCCTCACAAGATTCTTATACTCTAATGGAAGGCTGACGGCGGGCAACCTTTTAGCTTTTTTTGACTTGTCTTGAAGTTACTCATTTTGGCAATGCAAATTCAGTTTTTATCATCCTTACAAGTACTATTTAGTCTGCCCGAGATGTGAGAAAGGCATTTTTCATAGTATCTTGTCTCTGAATTATAGATTTTCTATTGAATCCTCACGATACCAGCCCCTGAAGTGTGAAATGCTTCTTAGCTTCCAAGTGCACACGAATTATTGCAGACTCTTGTTCAAATAAAGAGAGATTAGGGGGAAATAGAGATGGGTTGAGTTGTCTAGGTCTCCTTGAGAGAGAGTATTTCATATGGGGATGTAGATTTGTTCCTTAGGGATGGTTAGTGCTTCATCTGGAAACGTGTTAAAGATGTGAATTATGGGGCCCATGCAGCTGGAGATGCGGCTTAGCAGTTAAGAGCACTTGCGGGTTTTACACGGGACCTAGGCTCATTTCTCAGCACCTGTAGGGAGCTCACCTGGAACTCGAGCCCCAGGGGATCTGATGCTCTCTTCTGGCCTCCAGGAGCAACAGCACCTGTGTGATCCAGCACTTGGGTCCTGTGACCTCATCTCCTTTCAGTCTTTCTCTCACTCAACCTGTCCATCACACCGGCCTCCTCAACATCCCTGCAACTCAAGTGGACATTTGTTTAGGACTTTTGTTCCAGCTCCTCCTTCAGTCGGCCATCCCTCAGCCTTTGATACCTACCTATCTCTCTCGTGTCCTCCTGTGCTCAGATTACTCTGCTTAGTGATGTGCACCTTGGCTATGTCATCTAATATCACAGCCTTTATCCCTGACGGTTCCATTGCCAAAGCTTCTTAAACTTTCCATGTTCCCATCACCCCAGAGTTCTAACATCGATGTTTTATGAACTGTAAAAATGACAGTTTTCTTAATGTTGCTAGAATTTGAAAGCATTTTAACCATAAATAGCATCCCATAATTTAAATGTAAAAATTTTTCTTAGTGTCATCAACTGTACTGGTGGCCCTTGTGTGATGGCATCATAGACTGATAAAGTACAGGAATTCCTACCTATTATGTTTCTCGTTCATTTCTATGGGCAGAGGTTAATTTGGGGTTTTTTATTTAACAGAGACGCAAATAAGAGCCAGGTACAACCAATAACTTTAATGGTTACTAGTACCCTGACCTGTAGGGCACTGACCTAGCAATGGTCAGCAAACATGTGAAAACAAAATCGATCACAAAGTTTTTAGAGTTTTATTAGATTTTGCCCTCATTTTTGGCAGTAAAGTTTATTTTCAACTATTTTCTTCAAAGAGTTTTAAAATTCTTTCACATCTTCCCCCGACTGTTATCTTCTCCCTTGTGTGGTACAAAGGCCATTATGTAAAGAATTTACTAACCCAGTGAACGGGTACACTGCATGTGGAGAGCAAGAGACACCTGGATGAGAAAAGCAAAACATACAGTACAATGGCTGCTCTTGGATTCTGGCTAGAAAGAAAAGTAGAAGACACCTCTGTTTGCCTTTCTTCTCCAAGAAACAGAAAAGCAAAAGACCGCTGCAGGAATCCCATGGAAATGTGGTCAAATCACAGTACACAAAAAGGCATTTTAGCAATAGGAAATCAGACAAAAATGGTAAGGTTAAGGATATGCAGAGACTTTTAACAAAAACAAATGTAAGTAAGCGCTATGTGGTTGGTGGCATGGACTTATCATTCTGCTACTCAAAGGATGAGGCAGGGGGAATCACTCAGTGCATATTGTAACCAGCCTGGATGACATGGTAGGACCCTGTCTCAAAACCAATAAAACAAGAAATAAACATAAAAGAGAATGGGGAGGTTTAGGAAGAATGGTTTTTAAATGGATGCCTACAGAAACTATCAAAAGTCTGCCATCACAAGCTTGCCCAGAGGCCACTGAAATTCTATAAAAGAAATGCCTACAAGGACATCTGCCTGGCAACTGACCCTTCAACCTTGGGATACATTTCTTTTTTATCATCGTGGCCAAGGATTTTTATTCCTATGAGTATGTAACAATTCTCATGTTTGTCTCTGAAAACGTTTCCTTGTTCTATCACATTCAATATGCCCACAGTTTATTCCAACATGCATATTCCTTTTGCAATGTTATGCTATTTCCAAATTAATAATATTCTATTTTCTTTTATTTAGGTAAAAAATAATAGAAATTAGATGATAATTTGATTGTACCAATGGTGTTTTCCAGAAGGAGCCACTGAAAGGGTAAGGAGTAAACTTAGTTACAGAAGGGAACTGGGTGCATTGGAGGCTCCCTGCTCCCTCTGGTGGCAAGAATACAGTGTCACCTACTTCTCTGGGTAGATAGGACATTTGGACCCAGATTGGATTGCAGTTTGCAGGCTGAAATACTTTGCGTGCTGTCTTAATTTTGAGAACTTTTATGGCTGCCTAATAAGTGGAGAGACTTATGAGAAAAATACAGTACATACATCCAATAGAATGACTCCACTATAGGAAGAGATGAGGTCTTCAAGGCCTGCCTGTGAGAGATGAGCTATGAGAACAATCAGGTATACATCTCCTTCTGTGTAACATAACATAATTATGTTATGTGCACATTTCAGAATGGTTTGCCCCCTCTTCTGAAAGTCTGGTGCTATTAAAGCATCAGATTCTGGCTAGTAGTGAATAATATCATCAAAGTCTTATTCAGGCATGGGTAAGGCTGCTTCAGCAGGGTCTCTTCTAGTGTGGTTCCTCTTGGTTCAAACACCCGACAGAATCAAGAAATCATCTGTCCTGACTGTTCATCATTATTTAACATACACTGGCGATTTCTAGACGAGATAACCACAAAGGACACTCCTGCGTCCAGACACATCTAACTAGTTCTCTTTACTCTGATGTCAAGCTGCATTCCCTAATCTGAGTCCATTTTGATTCCCTGGAAGGGACTGGTTTCCTATTCCATTTCCAGATGCTAGCCAAGTTGGCCTATCGCAACTTCAAAACAAGGGGGAAAAGCTCCAGCTCTTCATGAACTTCACCAGTTTCCAAGCTGCATAAGAGCTGATCCTATAATAAACTCCCCATAGTGTATATCTGGTGGTTCTCTCTTGATACAATTCTGATACAAGATTGATTGAAAATAGCTGAGCCCATTACTACAGAACTTTTTAAAATGGAACTTCTCACTGGAGTTTGGATCTTACAATTGTGGTGATCCCTGTTTGGTAAGGGGAGGTGAGGCAGCAGCTGTGGGATTTTGATGGATGGATTCCAGGGGGCACAGTAATTTTAGACAAGCCACTCATTCCTATCTGCTGGGGCTCTCTAATTTGGAAAGTCTCAGAGGTGTGCCTGTAATCACAGAAATAAAACTCTCCATGTCCACAGGAGCAGATTAACTGCTGAACAA
Source organism: Arvicola amphibius (assembly GCF_903992535.2). Taxonomy (NCBI): domain Eukaryota; kingdom Metazoa; phylum Chordata; class Mammalia; order Rodentia; family Cricetidae; genus Arvicola; species Arvicola amphibius. The sequence continues at coordinate 57,594,586 of NC_052058.2, forward strand.
TCCAGGATAGCGAGGTGCTGATGCCATTAAAACAGCGGTTGTGTTCTGAGGAAAGAGCCAAGCCATTAGACTCCCAGTGACACAGCAGAACAAACACTGCTTCTTCAGGACTCCAAGAGATGGCTTTGTCCACTCAGACCAGAGGGAAGCCCCTGCTAAAGGGAAACATCTGGGATGTGACTCACAGTGGGGACACGAAGACTACTGGTGGGTCAAGGGAAGCAATGACACCATTACCTGAAAATGAGGTTATGAGGTTATGCCATATACCACATCATCATTTAGAGAAGGAACAAGAGAACTGACACAATGTGCTTAGCTCTGGGTTTTGCTGACTTGAGTACAGGAAGCCAAGTGAATGGGGGGGGCAGGTTTACTGACCATACTATTGTCAAGCAGATGCAAACAAAGTGGTGAGAAAATTAACACTCAATTCATTTGGGAAGAGAATCATCAAAGCACTGGCACCCATGAAGATGCCAGGCTGATGAATGCTAAGACGGGTGCTATAATTTGAACCACAGGACTATAGAAAGGAAAGCCAGGATGGTGGGAGTCACACCCACCACAGAATACTTTTGTTCAAGAGTTAACTAAGCTTGTGCAACACCTTCAGTGGTGAGCACAAAGAATTTGTAACTGATATGTCTGTTCAGTTTTACCATGTCAGAAAATGTTCTTGTTGTTGTTTTTTTAATCTTCATATTTCAAAGATATTTTTCTGGGCCTATTTTTCAGGGATCTCCTGAGGAACCCAACCAATAGTATATACATAGCTCTTTAAGGGAACTTACTATGGGAATCAGCTTATGAGACTAAGTAGGTCATGAAGTCCCATAATATTCTATTTGAAAGATGCATAACCAGGAAAGCTGGTGATGCAATTCTGTTGGGGAATATTATTTTCAGATGTGTTATTTTTGTTTATGCTGCATTTGATTAACTGTGAAGCTGTGATTCTTTGCTTGCCTAAAACACTTGATGATCTAATAAAGAACTGAACAGCCAATAGCAAGGGAGGAGAAAGGATAGGTGGGGTTGGGAGGCAGAGAGGATAAATAGAAGGAGAAAGGGGGGTGGAGAACAAGAGAAAAGGAAAGGAGAACACTAGGGGCCAGTCACCCAGCCAGCCACGGAGTAAGAGTGAAAGAAAGATATACAGAAGTAAAAAAAGGAAGAAGCCTGGAGGCAAAAGGTACTCAGGATAATTTAAGAAAAGCTGGCAAGAAACAAGCCAAGCTAAGGCTGGATATTCATAACTAAGACTAAGTCTCCGTGTGTGATTTATCTGGGAGCTGGGTGGTAGGCCCCTCAAAAAGCCGAAAGAGCAAAAACATATCTTGACACAGTTCAGTCTGAGTGTAAACTTATAAGAAGCAGCGGAGGAGTCAGTGGTGTAGTCCTAGTTTGAATAGAAAGGCCAGGAACTTGGTGGAGGGAAGGAAGCTGCTGGTGTAATTCCCAGTGTTGAGTGGCTCGGCAATCAGGGGCAGCAGGGCCCTCGCTACAGAAGAGAGAGATAAGTCATGCTCTTTCCCTTGTTCACACGAGCTATCAGCACTGCTACAGATGGTGCCCACATTGGCGAGGGTGGTCCTTCCCATTCAGTCTGCTGCGTCAAAGGCCAGTCTCCGCCAGGAGCACACCCAGTCACCCAGGAAAAATGTCATTTTATCAGATGCATGATTTAGCCCAGTCCAACAGATAACATGGAAAAACTATGATGCCAGGTATAGAATTCTAGATGACCAGTTTATTCCTTTTCACATTGTTTCTGATGAGAAATTTATTATCACCTTTATTTTCTCCTCTGTGTATGATGTCTTTTAAAACATTTTTTAGTTCTTTGAGAATTTCATACAGTGTGTTTTGTGTTCATCACCCTTCCTCCAACTAGACTCATCATCCTTCCCCATCCATCCAGCTTTGTCCTTTTAGATCTCTTAGAAACCCATCAAATATTGTGCTATTCCACCACTGTCTTAGAGTCCTTGGGTTTGAATGGGTGGATAAGTAAACTTATCTCCATAGTACACATATACATGTTAGAGATTGAACTTTGTCTCCCAAATGTATGTTGAAGTCTTAAATCCTAAAAGGTGACCTTATTCAGAAAGTCTTTACAAAGGCAATCGAGTTAATGAGGTCATTAGAGTGGGTCTACTCCAGTGATTATTGTCCTGCTGAAAGGAACAGCTGAACCTGGAGACCTGCAGAGAGAAGAGGCTGTAGACACGTGAGCAACACAGTCATGGTATAGAGTGCTGCATCTATAAAACCAGGAGCCAGTCACTCTCAGCAACACCAGAAGCTAGAAAATTTAAACATTTCAGAGGAAACATGGCACTGCCAGCACTGTGGTTTCCACAGCTGTGGGCGATCTGTTCCTAAAGCCTCACCCCACCCAGGATTTTAGCGTACATTTACAGCAGCCCTTGAAAACCAACATGCTTCATACATGTGACTGATCTGGAGCTTGTACAATCCCCACTTACTCTATCCTATGCTCGGAACAAACTTGGTTCAAGAATCCACCAAAGCCAGGCTTATAGGCACACACCTGTCTCATAGCACTCAAGAAGGCGGGAGGGTCTCTGTGTGAGAAAAGCCTGGATTACAGAGTGAGCTCTTGTTTAGACAGAATAGTAAAGATGATGGTGATGATGATGATGACGATGATGATGGCGACGATGATGAGGGAACTCCCCGCTAGTGGCATAGGATTTCGTATCTAGGGCCCTTCTTGGTCCCTGGCACTGTGTCTGGTTCAACTGGTGTTATGTTAAAGGACCACTGGAAAATGACAGCTGCTGCCATGGTGAGTTTTTAACACAAAAGACCAGTTCCCAAAGCCAGGGAATTAGCAAATTGGCCAAAGAGAAACCATTCAACTGTGAGATTGGTCATTGCTATAAGCCACTGTTTAAAATTTGTTATATAAAATATGATAATTAAAAGTTGACAAACCAGCCTAGTGACATTCTTGCCTTTTTTATACTATAAAATATTTAAATCTTTTTTTTTTCTTGAAAAACAACCCTAGGATAATTTTGGTCTCTGTGTGTTATTGTTTGGCAGTTATTTTCTCTCAGTTCACTGAATGCATTCTAGTTAATACTATTTAATTGTTGAGATACGTTATCTGCCTAATTCTTCAAGTATGCTTTTCAGGCCATTGCTTTTTGATACATTGGAGTCTCATGCTTCTGTATCCTAGTATTGTGTGTTGTGTGCTTCCTGTATCAAACATTTCCTTCCTGTAGATATGCTCCTTTTGTTAGCCTGGAAAATTCGCTATGCTCCTCTCCTTCCCCCACTCTTCCAGCTTTGAAAGCCAGGTTTAGTTCCCATTCATATCAGTTCCACCACACTACAATGAGACCATTCACATTTCCAGTTTCTTTAAAATTAGAGTGACTAACCAAAACCTGGACTAAATTAAGGGACAGATTGCTCATGCCAACTAGAAAGACACATAGCTTGCATCTCAACCTGTTTTCAGCAAAGCTCTTCTGCTTGCAGTAGCTGTATCATCTGAACTAGAAGGGTTTGGTTCTTTGTGGTGGGGACACGCTGTGAAGCACTGGGAAAGGCTTTGTAAATATCTGATATGCAGGATATCTGATACACAACCCCCGTGAAAGGGTTGTTTGACCCCCAAAGCAATTGCAACTCACAGTGGAGACCCACTGGTGTAGTCCTTTGCTCTGTCCACTGAGCCCTGCTCCAGTCTCGTTTTCATCAGCGCAAAGGAGTGAGGGGGAGTTCCGAGTCCATTCTTTTGCATCACATCAATGTGGCTCGCTCAAGCTGGGGCGGCAAGGCTTACTCTTCTGCACTGGCCAGAGCATGAACAACCACCAACAGCCAAGACCTCTCAGTACTTTGTGTCTATGCCCACAGGAAGCATTCAAGCCCTAGGCAAGGTCACCCCACCAGTGAAAACAATACATAGCCTAAGTACTTATAATTTCAATTTTTAATCTCTCTGATATGTTTGGTTAGTGGTTAAAAATATAGTGTCAAAATAGGCAGTTTTCAAAAGATGAAATACAAATTGTTAGTAAACATTAAAAAAATGTAAAAATACACCAAACATCAGATAAATGAAATTAAAACTCTACTGATGTTGACGAGAGGATGGAAAGGGTGGAGTACTCTGGAACACTGCCTTCCAGGTAGGACATGCCTGTTGTACTCAGGAACACATAGGAGCTGTGAGTGTCTGTACAAGTCTCACCCACACTGAGAATGAACAGTTCAGTCATGGAAAGGAGTGTCTCAGGAGGCTCCACCTCTCCCGAGGGTTCGCAGGCAGTCAATGACTGCTGGTGGAAGAAGAGACATTTCCCTTAGTGTTGCAGACCCTGGTTAAGTTGGCTATGTACCTGTAAAACCCCTCACCCGTGTTCCTGTAAGCAAACCTAATCAAACGTGAGTCACACACAAGCACATACAAGACTGTCAGAGTAGAGGGGACAGCTGGAGGAAGAAGGTCAGCAGGAGTGGGAAGGAGATGAGAGTGTAATACGAAGTGAATCTCTTTATAACATATTATCTATGTCAGAGGTTCTCAATCTGTGCGTGACAACCCCTTTCAGAGTCATGTATCAGATATCCTGCATATCAGAATTTTATATTATAATTTATAACAGTAGCAAAATTACAGCTAAGAAGTAGCAATGAAATAGTTTTCTGGCTGGTGGTCACACTGAGGAACCGTATTAAAGCATCACAGCATTCAGAAGGTGAGAGCCACCACTCTGCCTGCTAGGAAATATCACGATGGACTCTATTACTACATGTAATTAATATGTAGACAAAAGGGAACCCTTATACACTGCTGACAGGAATGTAAAACTAGTGAAGTCACTAAAGAGGTTTCTTAATAAACTAAAATAGATCTAGCATTTGTCCCAGCTATAGTGATCCTGGGTGTTTTCTTGAAGGACTCAAATTCAATGTATCAGAGGATTTTGTGTATGCATGCTTATAGCACCCCTACTCACAACAGCTGAATTATGGAATCAACCTAGGTGTCCAGCTTTAGAGAAATGGATAAATAGTATGGTATGAATGCACAGTGGATTTTTTTCAGACTGAAATAAGAAAAAGGTTATGTTATTTGCAGGAAAACGGGTATGACTGAAGATAATCATATTAAGCAAATTAAGCCAGTCTCAGAAAAACTGATTTTTTATCTCACTTGTGGTTCCCAGATTTTTGCTTGGATACATAAAACAATGTATGCAATACGTTATGAAGGGAAAGGTGAAATGGTCTGGGCAGCAAAGGGATTGGCAGGAGGATGAGGGTGAGGTAAAATGATTAGGAGGTGTGAGAAAAATACACTTCATATACTATATATACGTGTATAAACATTGAGATGAATAATTCAGAAAACCTAGCATGATTTATCTGTCAAATCTGGTTCTCATCAACACAGTTTAACTCTAAACATTTAGTTTTACATGCCTGACCTTTGTCATATTTCTTGCACATGTTTTGGTTCTAAATTTGTTTCTTAAACTATTTGAAAGAGGTTTGTTTTATCGTCTGTGGAGGCAAGGGGCTTCAAAGTGCTCTCACTTGTTAATGTAATTTTTCCATGGGAGCCTGTGCTTAGGTATCTTACTCTGAGGGAATGAACGTTGAAACTCGGGTTTACAGTACCTTCCTCTAGAAGTGGCCTGTGTTTGTTCCTGCCAGGTGCTCCAGAGCTGACAGCTCTATAGATAGTGTCTCTCTTAACTCTTAAATTCAAAGAGATCTATATGGAAGGTAAAAGAATACTCAGTGTGGCACCTAACTGCTCAAGGAAGGCATCTCCACTTATAGCAAAAGGCCTCTAAAGTCACAAAACTCTTATCCCTTCAATTACTTCTTAAGTTGTCAAAACTATGAAGTCGTTAATGAGTTAATTTCCCATGCATATATTTTTAGGAAAAATAATTTTAATTTTCAATTTGTTTTGTAGTTAATATTATACCTGCCATGGAGCTCTCAAAGTCCATCAAATCCCTTTGTGGAGTCTTCCTCTTAAACATTATGTAAAAGATGACACTATTAGGAATGGAATGGGGGTCTACTTCTGGTACTCTTTTTTTTCTGAGGCAGGATTTCTCTATGTAGCTTGGTTGTCTGGAACTCACGCTGTAGACCAGGCTGGCCTTGAACTCAGAGATCTACCTGCCTCTGCTGAATACTGGGATTAAAGGCCTGTGCCACCACTGTCCAGCTTCCCACAATCATTCTTAAGTATATCCACCTGTCAAGTATACTTGAACGCATTGGCATAGGAGACCACTTCCTAAATATAATCCCAGTAGCACAGACACGGAGAGAAACAATTAATAAATGTGACCTCCTGAAACTGAAAAGCTTCTGTAAAGCAAAGAACATGGTCAACAAGACAAAACAACCTGCAGAATGGGAAAAGATCTTCACCTGCTATAGAGATGGATAATTTGCAATAAATTGCATGCCAACATGGGTAACTACATCCACATAAAAACCTGAGACAGCTTAAAAATTAATTCTAGACACAAAAGAACAGAGTTAAGAATAGAGTTTGCTAGTGGTATTTTCTTGGATGGGCTCTGTTTGCTAGAAGCAAACAGAGAGATGGCTCCTTTAAGGGAGATTTTCCTAATTCAGCCATAGCAGGAAAAAAGCTGCGGCTGTTATAAAATGCTGGTTTTCTGGGCCCTGCCAGTGTAACCTCTGGCTCTTGTGGGAGACAGAGCATTTGGATGGGGTTTATGAGCAGACTGCTGCAGCTTGCTTAATGACTACATGGACTGGCTATGTGCCTGAAATTGGGGCAGTGTGTGTGGCTCCAAAGCAAAAGCGGCTCCCCGATGCTGGACTGTGCAGAGATAGCAGTCAGTACCATATATATCATAGGAATAGCACAGCTTAAGTTTTGGACTGAGCAGACAGTACCATATTTGACCTAGTAATGTCGCAGCTTAGATTCGTAAGTGCTTAGCATTTTAAGAAGCGCTTCTGGTCAGAAAATAATTTCAGATATACAACAAAGACAAATCCAGATGAGAAAGACCTATAAATGGGTCACAGTGCTGAATAAATTTATGTAGGCTTGGAAGAGAAAAGAAAAAGAATATAGAGAGACATAAGATAAAACTAATGCTTTTAAAAAAGGGGTAAAGTCTTTAAAGAGACAGACTACAAATAGTCATAGATTAAAAGGAGTAAAAAAAATAAGCCATGTAAAGATGGACTAAACATCTGTCTGGATTACGTATATTATTGTGTTATCTTTGAATTTTTTGACTGTGAAGGAGCTAAGTACAGAGAGACATTTCTTTCTTTTTTTTTTTTTTTTTTGGTTTTTCGAGACAGGGTTTCTCTGCAGCTTTAGAGCCTGTCCTGGAGCTAGCTCTTGTAGACCAGGCTGGTCTCGAACTCACAGAGATCCACCTGCCTCTGCCTCCCGAGTGCTGGGATTAAAGGCGTGCACCACCACTGCCGGGCTTCAGAGAGACATTTCATTGTATGGGCTGCTAAGCTAAACCAGCATGTATATTTTAAAGGTATTTTGAGTACAGAATTTTTGTCTAAGGATATATTGCTTTGGAAAAGAGGTTTTCTTTTGTTTCCACAGAAGATGAGAACCTGTGGATTGCTTCCAGACCAATATGGTACGATGGACCAAGACCCCCTGAAAGGTCACCGTGAACACCCCAAAATTACCCCAAAAGAAAATACTTTGCCCAATAGACAGCAGGAAGAAGTTTGGACAAAACTATACCCATATTCCCAAATACTGTTTATAAATGTTCTTTTACATTTAAAGGGGGACATAATATAGATATGAATAATTTGCATTGGAATACATCTTGGTTTATTGATACAAATTTAAAGTCAATCTTGTTATATGTATATTTATGCTCTTGATTAAGGTGTTGTGATTGTGTAGTTCTTTTAAAAATGTAATGTATAATTAAGAAATATAGGTTAATAGATAATCATCTATAATAGTCAAGCTTGTAGTCATATTAGTTAGATTTTCTAGATATATAGAGAAATATTTCAGTTAGATAGGTATTCTTCAAATCTTTCAGAGACCTTCAGAATATGGCATTTAAAATGTTTTAAAAATTTAATACTTTTCCTGACAATGAGACACATCTGTTAGGCAGCACCAATCTACTTCAAGAGGATGATGCACATTGAAGAGGCTCCTTATGGAGTTGGTTAGCCATTTGGATAAGAAACTGCTCTTGCCTGGCATGCTTCACTGGACATGCAGGACCTGCAGAGAAATGACTGCTGAACTTGCCTAATGGTGAGATGATCCTTTGGGGTTCCTACTTCATGAAAGAGTCTACTAGACATTTTGCAGGATGCGGAAAAATGTGATGGACAAACTGCCAATATAAGCGGAACTGTTTTTGAAATTTCCTGCATCATGGAAAAGTCTGCTGGCCTGTAGGCTGAAGATGGATGCCCCAAAGGTACAGAAGAACTTTGGGTAACTATCCAGGCAGCAAGATATATCTATCATTTCTAGAGTTTTGGAAGTTTTTTACAATGTACTTCCTGTCTACTTAGGTAATATTATATCCTTCTGGAGTCTTTGATGGAGTTGAAGAATTGATAGTTATAGTTTTCCTTAGTTATAATAAAAATAAATAGAAATATTGTAGCTGTAATTCTTGCTTGATACCTGTTTTGTTATATATAATTTTACTATGTTAAAGCCTTCTTTTATGTTTAAACAAAAAAGGGGAAATGTGGGAGCTCCTTCTCTCTACATGTTGCTTGTATTGGTTAATGAATACAGAAACTGCCTTGGCCTGATAGGGCAGAACTTAGGTAGGCAGGGAAAACTGGACTGAATGCTGGGAGGAAGAAGGTGGATTCAGGGGACGCCATGGATCCGCCACTGGAGATAGACATGCTGCATCTTTGCTGGTAGGCCATGACCTCGTGGTGATATACAGATTAATGGAAATGGGTTAAATTAATATGTAAGAGTTATCCAATAAGAAGCTAGAGCTAATGGGCCAAGCGGTGATTTAATTAATACAGTTTCTGTCTGATTATTTTGGTTCTGGGTGTCTGGGACAGACAAGCATCCTCCTCCTACAAATGAAGCACTACATATCAGAAAAAGATAATGACATCTTGAAATTTGCAGGCAAATAGATGGAGTAGATAACATCATATTGAGTGAGGGAACCCAGACCCAGAAAGACAATTATCATATGTGCTAAGTCATAAGTGGTTTTTAGATATAAAACAAAGAAAACCAGCCTACAAATCACAATCCCAGAGAACCCAGACAACAATGAGAGACTCTGAGAGACATACGTGGATCTAATCTAAATGGGAAGTAGAAAAAAACAAGATCACCTGAGTAAATTTGGAGCATGGGGACCATGGGCGAGGGGGAAAGGCAGGAAAGGGAACAGAGAAAAATGTAGAGCTCAATAAAAATCAATTAAAAATATATAAAACCCTGTAAAAAAAGAATATTCACTTGCCTGCCACTTGGGATACAGGTTGGGGTAATGCACTTGCCTATTATATGCAAGGGACTCAGGTTAAATTCTTAGTACAGCAGAAGAAAAAAAAATGAGGAGAAACAGATGAAAGAAAAGCTACTTCCTTCACAAAACACTAAACAAAATTATTCAAAGTGAGTTCTGAATCTGTCTATCCCTCACCAAAACCAAATAAGTCTACAGTTTGCAGTCTGCTCTCTTAGTCACTTAATAGCTAAAGACTGAGGGCAGCTTATTCTTTGAAACATTTTATGTTTTCCTTTCCAAGTCGTTTTAAAATTTAATTCAGTTATTTTTATCTGAGGAAACAACCTAGTACATACATGCTGAGTAAATCCTGACCCACTTGGGTATAGCCCCAGATCACCTAAGATTCTTGTAGAAACTTTAATTTTTATCCCATAAGAAATTTTTTAGTATATGTCATTAAGTAAGTGTGACCTTCATTTGTAATACAAATCCAGTGAGGCTAGGATATGACCTACAGGAGGAATGTTATTCCTACCAGGGTCAAGTGCTGACCCTTTTCTGATCTCTGATAGAAACAATATTTCAGATATTCTTCATTATTGATCTTACTGGCAAACTTTCATAAACAAGGGAGTGAAACTAGTCAATGTCTGAGTGGAAAAATTATAATTTTATAAAACTGTGAAGTCCGAAAACAATACAAAATATATATAAGAAATTTGTGCACAGCATTAGAAATGTTATACCTTATCTGGAATGTCTTTGTAAGTGTGTAAATGTCACTTTATTTTTGTGTACTTACACTGTGTATGCGATACACAATAGGAAAGCAATTGTACAAGGACTGCTATGTTAAAACAGAGACAGGTGTCATCACTGACTAAAATCATATCTCAATTTTAAAAGAGTCTATATTTTTCACTTATTTTATATCTGGGTTTGTGTAGTGGTACATAGATTACACCATGCTGTGTAGGGAAGGCAGAGAACACACATGAAGGAATTGGCCCCTCCTTCAACCACGCAGGTCCTGGGACTTGCACTCAGGTGTTCATGCTTGGAGGCAGAGATTGTTTGTTTGTTAACTGTAAAAATGAGAGTTGCACAGTACTGATTCAAACTGTTCTGGCTTTAATATTTTGTGGGTAAAAGGGAAACAAAGACAATAACTGTGCTGTGAGTTCACAAACAAACAACATCCCAGAATATATACTACCTCATAAGGACCAGGTAAGAACATACCTGTTGGCTATATTTACATTTTTAAGTGTTTGGTTTCTCCAGCACATGAACTGAACTGTTCCAAAGGACCTTCCCCGCTCTAGTACTGTGTGCTACATGAGTAAATGAAGGTAAATAGTACAGTTAGACTGGTGGGATTTTCAATTTAAAGGCAGAAATCTTACCTTTGATCCATGTTCTTTGGAAGCCTTGTGTTTCCTTAGTAGGAGGTGATCAAGAAACAACCTATGCTAATAATTAGTTCACTTGCTTGTTTTTTCAAGTAAAAATTTCAACGTTTTAAAATCAATGAATCATTTTCAAAACTCACTCATTATTAATCACCATGACCCTCTCCATTCCCATTACCCACTTCCATCTTAAGTTAACAAAGAGAGAAAGAACCCTTTCCTTAATTTTCTTAGGTAAGGTAAAAGTAATTAGCTTGTCCACATTTTATATTGTACATTTCAGGGGAAAAACCAAAGCTTAGAATCCCAGTGCTGCTCTTCTATATTCACAGAGGTTGCCCCAGTATTCTGCTATAGTCAAAAGGTCATGAATCTAAATCACTCAGGAGTAAAACAGATCATTTAAGGTACAACACCACTTACAACATATGTTCATTGTTAGTTAATAACCTTCTGAGAGAAGCTTCCAGACACAGCATGAAATAAAAGACTGAGTGAGGGTCATTTAAAAAAAATTAAATGTAGCAGAGCTTATACAAACACTAAGAAATTTATAAGTAGAAAGAGAAACCAAAAAAGGGTACTGTATTCCATGTATATGAGTAGTTCCTATGAAACACAGTAAATATGAACACATGACTTTGGCTTATTCCTTTGCATGAATGCCACTTTTTAATAGAAATTAGTCACTTAATGTACATAATGTAGTATTTGCTTTTCCAGGCTAGTAGTTTCGCAACAGTCTCATGGGAAATATTATTCTCCTCAAGATGTGTCTGGATGAGTGAACACTGGAGCATCAACTGTATTTAAGAGAAGGCGTGAGGGTCAGAGTTAACCTGTAGCTAACAACATGGAGAAAGAAGAAACACAGCCCCACAGGAGTATCAACATGCATTATTAAGTCAAGATTCAAGGTTAACCAACACCACACAGATTTCTCCTCAGCTGAGTGTACAAATAGAAAGGAGTGACTTTATCGAGACCCAAAGCTGTAGTAGTAAGGTTCATCAGGGCGAAATCCATATGCGGTGGCAGGACGTCCCAGAATTCCCACAGGCTGGCCAAAGCCATCCATTCCGAGGCTGAAAAGAGAAAGACAGGTGCTAAGCTTTTCTGTTCTGAACCACACAGCCGCAGTGCAGCTCATCATCAGGATCTATGAATGTCACACTTCCAGGATTCCCCAGCAGTGACAGTGATTTTCAGAAATATTATTATTCTTTCTATTCTCATTAAAATATAAATTCTAAAATATCTACCTCTGATGACCTATATTCAGATACCAGAAACCTGTCAGGCAGGTCTATTCCAAATAAAGTGAAAGACTCAACTCAACTGTTTAAACTCACAAATTATTTATATATATGGCTCTTATGAAAACTATGAAAAATCACATTCTGGCAGCTCTCAGCACTACTCTGCCGGGAAATGAAAACAGTGGTAACTCTGTTTTGTGGAGATGGAGACTAACCCCCCCCCCCACCCCTGTGAGAAGGATATGCAATCTGAGCATGAGCAGTGAGCTCCCAACACATCTCGTCATTTGAGCCGGGAAGGACAAGAGAGCTGCACAGCCTGCAAATCACTGCAGCTGACCTGTAAACTCTAATGCTAAATTGTGTGTCTTTTTCTTTTTAGTAAAAGCAAGGCTACTGTGAGCTCTGGTTTATTCTGCACAAACAGAAGCCAAGGATTTGTAAATACAGCCTGAAGCATAGATACAGTTTACTCTTAATTTTTAATATTCTTTTGTTTCTGAATAAAAGAAAATCTGTTCTACAAAGCATTTTAACAAAGTATTAGTCAGCACTGAAGAAAAGGACAAAATGTTATTTTGCCAGGCAAATATGGCAGCTTCAACATGCTCATGCATAGCTCATGCAGCGAATGCTAGTGAGCTCAATATAAAACGGAAGGAAATCATTTATAGTGTGAAAATATAAGCTTTGAAAACAAAAGGTACATTTGACAAGATTATTTGAGCTTCTACTAAGCAGAATAATTTTCACCAACAAATGTCAATTTGATTAGAGTAAGTATTCACATTTATATTAACTTCGTCTCACAAGAAGGATTACACAGAAACGCACTAGTAGGTATTAAGATGCTAATTGCACACATGTTCATGTGTTTGCACATGTATCAGACCATATCTAAAGAGTAAGTGCTACGGTACACAATGCATAAGAATTAAATATAAGACATGCACTTCAAGTGAATCTACCTCTTGGGGTAGGTTTATATACCTTTCAGCTTAAGATTTATACTGAGTGATCCTGGGAAATAAAACTTCATGAAAAATCTTGGATCTACAATTTACCAAAGCAAGCTGCAAATTTTAAGTCTGTATTTTATTCTGTTCCATGGAAGAGATAAAACTTTGAGAAGGGAAAGTATTATTCTAGATGTAGCTTCAGAGAGGGCGGAGGTTGAAAGTAGTCAGACCATATTATATCCATGTATGAAACTGTCAAAGAATAAATTTAATTGCTAAAAAAGATGTTTCAGAAATTAGTGGATTTAACAAAATTCTATTTATTCACAAGATACGCCTACTCACAGTTAGGGAAACAGTTTGGGGTAAGTTCTGAAAGGGATAGAAACCATAGATACAAAGGGGAATGACGCAGCAAAACATGTCCTTCTGACTCAGGAAGACTTGACATGGCATTAACAGTCCAGGGACTACTTCTGTGCCCTTACCAGGGACCTAGCAACCCAAGGAAACTTAGCTGGGTGTGTGACATCTGCTCTCTCTGTGTGGCCACTGCATTAGACAGTTTGTAATGTGCGGCCATAAAAATGGAATTTAATGGTGTCCTGCTTAGTGTGTCTCTGTATGGACCAATTCTTTCTGCTGCCTTGAACCTATGGAAAACTTGTAAATCCCTCTATATTAGCTTATGAACCCCACCATGCTACTTTTTCTTCACAAGACTATTCAGTGATACTTAACTTTTGTCTTTAGTGTTAAGATAAAACATTTTAAACCATTGAATTACCCAACCTTAGTATATTTTCTTGATAATATATAATTTTAGTCCAAAAAAAGGCCCTCTCTGATAAGATAACAAGGATGGTAATGTGACTTTGGGTACCTGGAGAAGAAAATGGAAACAAATCCTTGAAAGTGAAAAATATAATCCAATGATAGTATATTAAACACTCAGAATTTGTTTCTATAAATATACAGATTAATTTGACATAGAGAAAGCAAAAGCTTGAAGTCTGTCAATATCTACAGGACGTGAAACAAGTCCTCAAGCAGCATTCACTAAGACTCTAAACTTGCAATGGTTCAGAGGGAAGACGAAGTTGAAGATGACAGGTGACCCTTAACATGCAGCGCATTCCAAGGACATGGCAGCCAGCAGGAATCCCTGGCACACTCGGGAAGACAGGCACCTACCTCAGGCTGTTTGGGAGGCTTAATTAGTGCATGTTTGTAAAGCACTTAGAAATCCTTGGATGAAAAGCGCTGCATAAGTGAAAAGCATCATCATTATTTTACTATAATTACATCAGAGCAACACGTCTTTTTCTTCTTTTAAATTCCTAAGTCAGCAATACAAGTTCAAGCATGTAATAAATTTATTAGTGGATGTTACTATGAAAAGTACTTTGACCATTTTTTCTTTCATAACCTCATAGTATCTAGGATCTGAAAATCTTCTTTTGAAACAATCTTGTTTGCACCTCAGTTCACAACACTCTTGAAAAGCTCAACCAGACCCTGTCTGAACTGGAGATGAGGTGCCTGCGACTCTGAGTCAGTGTCAGGCTGCTAGAAAGTTCTCTATTACAGTCCTCTGGAACCCTGTCCAAGTAGTCTTAGAATTACTCTCTGATCCATAAGTGAAGTCTAATTCTTTATGTACTGTCTCACCACTGCTAATTCAATCATCAGGACACAATCTCCAATCTCTGTTGCTCATTTGTCTTCTGAAAAACTTTGATTTTACCTTTAAAAGAATATGAAGTTTGTATGATATTTATGATGTGGTCTAAAATCACTACAGCAGTGGTGATATACTATCTTGAATGTGCCCAATCTTATCTGAACCATGCATAGCATACAGTGGGAACCTATCTCAGACTTTATTAATGTAACAAACTCCACTGACCCTAAGAAAAATGTTAAGGAGCTATTATGACAAAGTAGTCTAAGATCGAGTGTATCGAGTGAATGTATACTTGTGCATATAGACAGACACACTGAGTTTTCACCTGCCACTAAACTGGATATTTTTCTTTATAGTCTGTGACTGCCTTTGTGGATTCTATACTTCATTACATAGAATATTTGGTATCAATATAATCATAAACAGGAAACACTGACTTTTGGAATCACTCATTTTTTGTGATTTACAGGGGACATTAAAGGCTGGAGTTAATCTGGGATTGTCAAGTAAAAGTAGCTATCACTGGAGTAGATGTTTCCTGACTCTATAGAACTGTATTACATAATCTCTTAACATAATAGATTATTGCATTTGTATTAATTTAGTATCAATTTATGAAATGATCACTGAATAAAAAATCATTAAATAATAAATTGATCATCAGAAAAATTTTGGCTTGGGAGTTCCAAGTCTGTTAACTGATTCTTTGTGCATACATCTACTCATTCAAACAGAACAAACACCTGTTGAATTCCTACCATGTGTTAAGCATAGTGTTTGGAGCTAGCATATAAGCTCATAAGGAATGGCACAATTAGGAGGTGTGATTATTTTTTAGAAGGTATGGCCTTGTTGGAGAAAGTGCATCACTGTGGGGGTGGGCTTTGAGGTCTCATACATGCTCAAGCCACTCGCAGGGTATCAGTTTATGTCCTGTTGCCTGCTAATCAAGATGCAGTACTCTCAGCTTCTCTAGCACCATGTCTGCCTGCATACTGTCATGTCCCACCACAATAATAATGGATTAAACCTCTGAAACTGTACGCCCAATTAAATGTTTTCCTTTATAAGAGTTGCCATAGTCATGGAGTTGCTTCACAGCAGTAGAAACCCTAAGAAAGACAGAGTTGGTACCAGGAGTGGGGTATTGCTGTGAAAGCCTTGACCATGCTTTTGTTTGAAGGAATATGGACCTTGGGACTGTGGATTAGAAAAGCAGTTGAATAATTTAAGTGCTGCTTAATGGGCCATCCTAGTAAGAGCATGGAAGACAGCACTGAGTGTGATCTGATGAATTATGGGGAGCTGGCTTAAGAGGTTTCAGAGGAGAATTTTAGTATGTTGCCTAAAGATCATTCTTGTAATATTTTGGTGAAGAATGTGGCTGCCTTTTGCATTTGTCTGAGGAGTCTGTCTGAGGCTACAAGAAGAGATTTGGATTAATTCTCTTGGCAGAGGAAATCTCAAAACAGCCTAGTATAGACTCCTTCATGTGGTTATTAGTGGAGTTATAATTTAAAAAAAAGCAGCATGAGAGAGAAAGACACCATACAACAGAGCTCAGGTGGAGAGGTGTTTTGTTGTGGGAAAGTGAATGGGAAAAGGGGGCTATTTATCAACAAAGGTTATAAATGGTCTTTCCAGGACTTGGTTATTATCTCAGATTTTCTCAGGACCCCCATAAGATCACCAGTGCCCACCAATCAGCAGGAAATAGTCTAGAAAACTATATCAAAATTCCTAAAATATTGTTTATAAATGTTTGTTTTCATTTAAAGGGTTGGATTATAAACTGTTATTGGTCATAGTCAATCTTTTTCAAAAAGAAGAAAGGGGATATGATGTAGAAATGATGGAAGTAAAGAGTATTGAATCAACTTTTGTTAAAAGAAAACAACTGTTAATCTCAAAATATTTTACATTGGTATGGATTTTAGTTTACTTAGTTTATTGATATAAATTTAAGGTCATTTTTGTTATAGTGTATGTATATTTCTACTCTTGTTTAAGGTATTATGTTTATGCAGCTCATTTAAAAATGTAACATACAATTAAAAAGATTAATAGGCATCTATAATAGTCAAACTTATAGCCATATTAGTTAGTTTTTTAGGTATATAAAGATATATTTCAATTCAATAGGTAATCTTCAAACACTTTAAAGACCTACAGAATATGACATTTAAAATGTTTTAAGAACTTAAGACTTTTCTCCATAGAGACATGTCTGTGCCTGGCAGCACCAATTCCTTCAAAGAAAATGATGGGCATTGAAGAAACTCATTATGGGGTTTTGTTCAATGTGGCAAGGCTAGCCAATTGGGCAAGAAACTGTTCTTGCCTGATTGCTTGACAGTATGCTGTATAAACTGGACATGCAGGACCCACAGGGAAATGACTGCTAAACTTTGCCAAAACAAGGAGTGATTGTCCTTCATATTCCTGCTTCACAGAAGAAACTACCAGACATTTTGCAGGACATAGAGAAAAGCGACTGACAAACCACCAATATAAGCAGAAGAGTCCTTTAAATTTCCTACTTCACTAAAATGTCTGACAGATACTATTGGCCTGTGGCTAAAGATGGATATCCCAGTGTTACAAAGGAATCTTGGGTGACTGTCCTAAAAGCCAGATGTCTTTGTCATTTCTAGAGTTTTGGTAGTTGCTTGCAATGCACTTCCTGTTTACACAGGTAATATTATATCTTTCTGGGGTCTTTGATGGAGATGAAGACTAGGTAGTTCTAATTATACTTTCCTGTAGTTATGATAAAAGATAAATTAGATATGAAACTTTAGACTCATAAAGACGGGATAGATGATAGGGTATTCAATTTTTCAAATGCAAATAGACTAGATATTGTAACTAACTCTTATTTGATAACCCTTTTATTATATGTAATTTTACTATGTCAAAAGAAAAACCTCCAATTTTGATTAGACAGAAAGTGGGTCTTTCTGTGGGATGGTCTTTCTGTATTCTGCGAATATGTGTTGCTCTCACTGGTTGATAAATAAAAAGCTACTTTGACCTATGGTAAAGCATCATAGAGTCAGGCAGGAAATCAAGCAGAGATATAGGAGAAGGGTGCAGTCTAGAAGATGCCAGTCAGCTGCCAAGGAAGCAAGAGATACAAAAAAATGAGGTAACAAGTCATGAACCATGTGGCAAAGCATAAATAAAAAATATGGGTTAATTTAAATGTAAGACTTGGCTAATAATAAGCTTGAGCCATCAGCCAAGCATTTATTAGTAATATTAAGCCTCTAAGTGGTTATTTAGGAACAGGCAGGTAGGAGAGAATCCTCTGATTACATTAAGTATTTAATATACCCTGAGTGCATGTGTAATACATGGCACTGAACTGCTTTAACACCTGTACAACAGGACACTAAAATACAATGTGAGCATATTAGAGACACAGTATAATTTCTACAGCAGAATCTTTGAGGTTAGATGGTCCTTACATCAGTTAAACTTGAAGGCATTTGTCATATTTCTGTCATATATTTTGGCTGTTGCTTCTTGTATAAGAATGTAAGTACCATGGAGGGCTAAGATAGTAATATTCTTTGATGTATATGAAGCACCTAGCATAGACTCTAACATGGAATGGACAAAGAGTATCAATGTATGAATGGAGGGGTCAGGACAGACAGATCACACAGGTTAAAAAGAGAGATGCATAAGGTAAGACAGCAGCATCTACAGAGTAGCAAGCAGTGTGTTCTGGCCAAATTCTTTTTTATAGATTAATGCATTTTTTTAAAAAAATTGATTTTATTGAGCAATACATTTTCTCTGCTCCCCTCCAACTTTCTCCCAGGGTCCCCATGCTCCCAATTTACTCAGGAGATCTTGTCTTTTTCTACTTCACATGTAGATTAGATCTTTGTAAGTCTCTCTTAGGATCCTCATCTTGGTTCTCTGGGATTGTGATTTGTAGGCTGGTTTTCTTTACTTTATGTCTAAAAACCACTTACGAGTTAGTACACAAAATGATTGTCTTTTTGGGTCTGGGTTACCTCACTCAATATGATGTTTTCTAGATCCATTCATTTGCCTGTAAATTTCAAGATGTCATTGTTTTATTCTGTTGTGTAGTACTCCATTGTGTAAATGTACCATATTTTCCTTATTCATTCTTTGGTCGAGGGGCATTTAGGTTGTTTCCAGGTTCTGGCTATGACAAACAATGCTGCTATGAACATAGTTGAGCACATGTCCTTGTGGTACAATTGAGCATCCTTTGGATATACACCCAAAAGTGGTATTACTGGGTCTTGAGGAAGGTTGTTTCCTAATTTTCTGAGAAATCACCACACTGATATTCAAGGGCTGTACCAGTTTGCTCTCCCACCAGCAATGCAGGAGTGTTCCCTTTACCCCACAACCTCTCCAGCATAAGTTGTCATCAGTGTTTTTGATCTTGGCCATTCTTACATGTGTAAGATGGAATCTCAGAGTTGTTTTGATTTGCATTTCTCTGATGACTAAGGATGTTGAGCATTTCCTTAAGTGCCTTTCAGATATTTTAGATTCCTCTGTTGAGAATTCTCTGTTTAGGTCTCTACTCCATTTTTTATTGGATTATATGTTCTTTTGATGACCAATTTCTTGAATTCATTGTATATTTTGGAGATCAGACCTCTGCCTGATGTGGGGTTAGTGAAGATCTTTGCACATTCTGTAGGCTGCCGTTTTGTCTTGTTGTCTGGTCAAATTCTTTAGTGTGTGATACAAGCAAGCAACAAGGGTGTAGGTCTGAAGTGTGAACAGGACTATATAGTAAAACTCTTCATATGCTGTACTAAGAACTGCATGAATTTTGAGAACTGTCAACAGTTTTAAATAATAATAGTCTTAATCTGTCTTTTAGAAAGTTATCTGTGATAGGAAAGGGAGTTGGGGTGAATTAGAATACACACACACAAAAAAAAACCATTTAAGAGGTAGTATAACTGCCCAACTTAAAGAAATGAGAGCCTTAAGCCAGCAGCCTTGTAAACAATGGTGAAAAAACTGTTACAATTCACAAGAAACGTTAATGTGTGTGTGTGAGCATGTGAGACTGTGTGTGAGTGTATGTGTGAGCATGTATGTGTATGTGAGCATGTGTGTGTGAGCATGAGAGAGAGAGAGAGAGAGAGAGAGAGAGAGAGAGAGAGAGAGAGAGAGAGAGAGAGAAAACATCTGTCTGCAGAGGTCAGGGAACTACTCATGGGAATGTTCAGCTTCTCCTACCTGTGCTGGAAGCTAAACCTGGGCTCCTAGGTTTGGAGGCAAATGCCTTCAGCCACAGAAGCATCTTGATGACCTATCATTCCTCTTTTGAAGTGAGCTGTTCAAAAAAAACTTTACTAGATTAGACCTGAGAGTCAAGGGGGAGAATTTAAAAACTGGCTAAAAAATTTATTGACTATAGATAATCAGAATGAAACCACCTTGCTCCATTAGTATAGGAAATGCTTCATGAAATAGCTAAAAGGCTACTGTAGTCTATGTGATGCAGTCAGACAGGTTGAGAAGCCGCTTGTGCCAATTTTGAAATTACTGTTGCAGGAAGAGAAATGAGGGACAAGTAACTAACACCTAACAAGGTGTGGTCTTAGCAGGAACCCGGATGTAATTTACAGATTAGCCACTAGATGGCAAGCTTGTCTTACCACTGTCCTTACTGCCCACTAGTTTCAAAGCAAAACTAATGGGATTTAAACTGTATTTAACACTGATGGAGTGCAGTTTGTTTTGCTTCCTCACATGATTAATGTTTTCATCTTATAAGAGTGAAATAATGTAGTTCACAAAAACCAGAAAATGTAAAATCTGTAATTGTGGGTGCCTAAAAAATAAGTTAAAATAAAGAATGTCAATTGTCTGACCCTGACAATTTAACTTGCATATTAATGTACTATTTTTACAGCACAGTTTGAAAAATGTCAGGAACATAGTGTTTTGTAAGCTTTCCTATAATACATGTTTTAGATTTCTTAAGGATTAGGTATTTTTGTTTGTTTTGTTTTGTTTTTCTAGTCAGGGTTTCTCTGTGTAGCCCTGGCTGTCCTGAACTCGCTTTGTAGACCAGGCTGGCCTTGAACTCACAGAGATCCGCCTGATTCTGCCTCCCGGGTGCTGAGATTAATAGTTATTGTTTTGAAATAGAATCATTGTATCATTCAGAAAATAAAATCGGAGAGCATAATTATGTAGTCTTTTGATAAATCTGACATATGTATGTATATATACACACATAAAGATTACCTGTAATTTTACATTTACTCTGTGTGATGTATAATTACATTTTCTTTTATTACTAATAAAATGAAGCATTATAGATAATAGTTGGGGGATTTCGTTTTTATGGTGTTTCTGTGTCTGCCGTGTGTACCTTCAGAGACCACAAGAGGGCGCTGCACTCCCTGGAGCTGGAGTTAAATGCATGGTGCTGGGACCTGAACTCTAGTTGGAAGAGCAGAAAATGCTCTTAATTCACTTAACCAACTCTCTAGCCCCATAAGTAATAGTTTTTAATGAATGAAAACTAATTGTTTTTAAAATAAAGGCCAAATTACATGAGTATTAGGAAGCTGTACTTAAGTCATTTATCTGGGATTCCTTAGAGTTTTTTTATTAGTGACATCTGTCAGTTTTAAGGGGAAAACTCTGCAGGGCAGATTCATTAAGCATCAGTGACCATGCTGATACTCCAGACGAAAACTAATTTGTGTCAGTGATGGAAGAGGCACGTGCAAAACTGTCTCTAATTTATCCCAGTGGTAATGAAATTCCACCGCGCCTCTAATCTCAATACCTGTCTTAATACATATGTACACTGCTGTTTCCTTCTGCAGTGTCTTGTTGAGATTCATAAAGAAGATGAAGAGCACCTCAACTACAAAAAGTAACACCCCAATTCCTAGGAGCGCTGACTAGCACACTGTCCAGCACGGAAGTGGTAATGAAGGACCGGGACTTGTCTTTTAGCATCAACTGAAGAGAATTAGATCTTTATTTCACTAGTCCACAGTAATGGCCAGAAATTGTCTGGGTCAGGACAGTAAATTATGAAGAAAATCACAAGCATTCCTGTGGATTTAAGTGCTTTCTGAGTTCTGAGTTTCGTTTTCTTTCTTTCTTTTTCCTTTTTTTCCTTTTGTATCTACACAGGAGGAGGCCTTCCTTGATCTAGCTTGCCATCTTACTGGAAATCTTTTCTGTTCTTGTTTTATCGATTCTGCACATTCAAGGGAACATTTATAAATCTTGTGTTGCTGTGACTAACACTGGCTTTCTGAATAGAACAACAGCTTGAAAGAAAGAATCACAGCTATTAAATGGCACTTTACTTTTCCTTATTTGTAGCGTAAGTGCCTAAGCCTGTAGTGGTCTTAGGCCTTCTAGAGCAGTCTTTTAGTTAGGGTATACCATTTAGCTGTCTTTAAATACATGTCTTCAATTAAGCATGAGATTTCTTGAAACTGGAGGGTTCTATAATGTCAAGCGATGCCTTGATTCCCAGCACTTACCAAGTGGCTTAAATAACCTCTGTGCCAATAATCTGAGTCATTAGCACCTCTTCTAAGTAAGTGTTTGTCTGTTATTGAGTCTACATTTATATAATCTGTCATAATGCCTTTGTTCTTCTAGAGGTACAAAAGTTAATGTTATAGGTTTCAATAGAGACTAGCATCTCAGTAGCAATGTTTTCTCAGTGACAGATTAACTGTGCTGTCTGGTACCGAGTGGGTTAACTGTGAACACCACAGCTAATTACTATGTAAGGCTAACCTTAGTTGCTGGCTCATTTTGAGACTCTTTAAAATATGAACTGTGTATTTTACCCCTATGCACTCTCTTAATGATTTGTTGTTTTAGACTGAAATCACTTCCAGCCATCAGTTATACCCTTGGTCTCTACATATGCACTTTTCCAAGCACAAATATTTCTTTTTCCTATTGGTCTGCCAGCCCTGTCAGAGCAAATTTCACTTTAAACTAAATGCTATGATACTTAAAACCTCTTGGATTACTTGGGCTGCTAGTGTGATCTATGACCTTCCAAGAATGACAGCTGAACTTTCCAATTTGCTTATACTGCTTGGGGAGCTAGAAAGCACATGCCAGAAAGGGGAATGCTTCTGATGTTGAGCAGGGAGGAGAGTTCTTGTCGGAGGAGGGTGCAGGAGACTACTGAGGACAGAAAAATACTAATAAGAAATGAAAAGAAAACAAACATGCTGTAAAGTGGAATACCTCCAACATAATTCCAAAGTTAGCACCAGCACTGAATGCTCTAGTTGGAGTTATTGTAATTTAAGCACCATGTAGAATCCTAGTTAGGCTGCACTACCGGAGTAAGTCCTAGAAATGGAACACCATCCTGATTACTACCAAATAACCAGGCTATATCAATTTCCACTTTTCTTTATAAAATAGAAACTCGAGATCTGAAAAAAATCAGAGGCAATACAGTCATATAATATGCATGCTATCCCCTTTGACATGCTACTTTCTCTTAAATGAGAAACTATTGTTAACTTCCTGCGAAGAAAATTCTTAAATAACCAATATACTTTGGGAAAATTTCCAGTATAGTTCTGGAACTTTTCTCTTTATACATCACATAAAACACAGATGAACACGTAGCTTAAAAAAACTCTAAAATGTCATAAAAATAAGGTGTTTAACAAAGTTTCCAACTTATCTGAGACTATTCACCCCTTTCTTTCCTTTATTTTGCTGAATAACAGACAAATCATATCTTTTGAAAGAAATCATTGCAATTTGTAAATAAAGACTTTTTGGAAGATAAATTGAACTAAGTAACGGTTTCCAAACTTAAGAGAAATCCATTGATTACAAAACTATAGCTAAACACGTTAAAAATCTAGTTATGTAAGTAGCTAAAAAAAGAACACCTGAAAATTTGATAATAAATAATTCTTAAATTATAAATATGCAAAAAAGCACCTTTGCCTTATTAGGCTATTTTTAACATTGAGGGCAGGAGGTGCTATTGCTACTCTGCAGCTGCTAATTCAGCCATTTCCTCAGTAAGTACAGGTAGATGCAAGATACATGCTTCAAAGCTGGCCTGCCAACCAGCCTTAAAGCAGCTCTGCATTTACTCTCCAGGCTTCCTTAGGCTGCAAGAATACACTCTGTTCCACTAGTGGTCTGTCCAAAGAGCTCCATCCATTTTCTACTTAGGTTTGAGGTTAACTGCGGATTGCATGGTTACAAGTCTTCTGATAATAAAGTAGGACGTCGCTGACTGTGTTCAAGGACTGTGTCCTTGTGTCAGGCAAATGCGGTGTAGACAGGATTCCAGTACCTGCTGCTCTGACTGACACCCTGGGACCACACCTTAAGTTGTTCTCAAAGGCATATGGAGACATTGCAAATCCTTTTCTCTATCAGTGATGCACATGGTATTTCTATTTTAGTTAAAAGATTGGTAACTGAATTTATTGAATTCAGCAAAATTAACTGGCATATGGACTTACTGACAATTCCTGAGCTTTATTAAAGCTAGTGAGGTATTACAGTGACTTCAAAACAAGGGTGTCTGGGTGAAAAGTCTCTCTTTATTGATAAAAGTTGTTTTAGTCTCTTTCTGTAACTTCTTAATTTCTTTCTTTGAAGAAGAATGACTATCACACTTTTATTCAGATCACTACATTTTCAGGTCCTTTTCAACTCTACTCCATCCTTAAGTATATATTTGGTACTGTTTGTATTTGGATTATAATGGCCATGTTATATGAAATGATTAAGGTGTGCCTAAAAATGCTTGGGAAATTCTGACTCCTACATACAATGTAGTAATGGTGAAGAGATATTCCGCCACACATGGTACGCCTCCTGCACATGCTTTCTATTGCCTTTACAAGGCTTCTGCGTAAGTCATGAAGATTTATGTCTATGCAGAGGCAAGCTAATTATTGTTGCAGTAAAATAATGTCACGGCCAATCAGACTTTCCTTTTCCCGAAGCAAGAGTAGACTGCTTGTATAAACCGGGTAATTCAATCAAACACTTAGATTCTACATCATGATAAATGCAAATGTACAACACCTTTAAGAAAACTGGACAATATCTTACTCTACATCCTGCAGGCTCATGTTAAAGGAGTAAAGCAAGGGGATTTTTAGCTATCTCATGCAAATCACTTCCCACACTGCACCTGTGCCCAGGCAACTGCTAGTGGCAGTTTCTTTAGTCAGGAGCATAGGACATGAAAACAGTTGGGGTACAGCATTTTATTCGGTGGTATCTGCTGTCTGAGGTTGAAGGGAAGCTTGACAGTCTGGGACTCACATGTAACTTGGGCAAAGACGGGAACTGTTGAGGGTGATGGGAATGTGCCCTCAGGTTGCAGTCAGTTGTTCCAATGGACATGCAGGTGCACCTACATTAGTTGTTCCAAGTCTACAGGGCCAGGAACAGCAATTCCATTAAAGACAACTCTGGACCCTGCTTGATGATGATAAACAGTACCTCTTTTTTCCAGGTGTTGAAAGCAAAAGGCAAAAAGGTGATAGTTTCTTTTCTCCATGCAGAAAATGAGGTAAATGTACAATTAATTGTATACTATTTATAAATTCCTGAAACTCAGACATACATACATACATATATACATACATACATACATACATACGTACATTTCTTTCCCCTGTTACTCTTGTGGTACCTGGCACCATTTTTTTAAATTAGTTTCTCAATCATTATCCGGAAAGAAAACATTCTGAGCAACATCATTAAAAACAGCTCTGATAAAGCACGGTCACTACTATGTATCATAAAGCAGGGACAAGCTATTTTACATTCACAGAGATATGATACAGTGCTGGCCTATATCTACAATACTGGAAGATACAATTGAAAAGGCAGGAGTTGAGACTTGATTCTACTACCTTTTCAGCAGAGGATGGCAAGACACAGAGCCAGAAACCTTCCTTAAACTTTTTTTTTTGAGACAGGGTCTCAGTATGTAGCCCTGCTGGCCTCAGAGATCTCCCTGCCTCTGCCTCCAGAGGCCTGGGATTATAGGCATGCGCCACCACACCAGGCTAACCTTTAAAAGCTGCTGTCTCCTTACCTCACAACATCTCACACCGCCTTCTGACCACCATTCTAACTTTACGGAACTTCTTGCGCTGATTTAACAGTGTCATTTCCTTGATGCTGAGGCTACCATCCAGGAGTTCATATATGTTACCACTGAGCTACATGCCCAGACCTCGAGATGACACCTGCTTTGATGTACAGTTGCAGTTTGAACTGTACTTGCCTCTGCTCACAGAAGTCCCCTCTGTCCATTCACAGCTGAGGGCTCTAAAACAGTCACATGACCCTGCAACCAATTCTGGCTTCTTTAAGGAAGCTTTGCCTTAAGCATGACAGTATGGTGGTTCTTGCTATGGATTAAAACCAAGCAAACCCTAAAATGGAAAGAACTCCTCAAAAGGTGGGATATACCAATTTTAGATACAATTTCTTTCAAAGCAAAACAAAGAAACCACAGGTTTGTGTATGATTATCTTTCATTACTTGAAACAGAATGTCAACTACACCCACAAAATTACTAATAGCTTAAGTATTGAAAACTTAAACTATTTAAGGTCTTTAACTCAAAGGGCAGAAGGAAGCACTTGCTATGTCCCTATAGTCTGAAATTATATATAAACTCTGATTGAAAATCCAACATAGAAATTGTAAATATAGATACCCATATATGTATATATTCATAATCAGCTTTAATGGAAGCATAAAGCTTAGAAATGTACTATTTTAAAATTACTCTCCTCAAGCAAAAACACAATGCAGTATTTGAAACACCTTCTATTAGAGTGCCGACCTTGACCCTCTGAGCAGGTCTGAATTCTATTGTAATCATGGAGGCTCTAGGCAGCTGGTGACAACAAGTGCATTGCCCTACCCTCTGGAAACACTTCATGCTACCTAACGTTCCTACCTGTAAACTGTACAGGAACACAGACCTCAGTTTACTTTTCTCACTGCAGACAGATTCATTTTTGAATAACCATCATGGTAATACATTCTGCTTCTTTTTAGACCTGACACATTCTAACCATCCTTCTGTAATCTAAAATTCTTTAAACGAAAAGTTGCAAGAATTTTCCAGTAACTAGGATGTCAACTGGACGCTCACCTTTCTAATCAGGCACGATGACTCATGCCTGAAGTCCCTGGAAGCAGAGGGAGGAAGTATAAGGCTACTGTGCACACATACATCAGCTGTCTGTTGAGTTCCTTCCCAGGCACCAGCACTATAAAGTAAGACCTTGTGTCTAAAAACAAATTCTGTTTTTTGTTTTTGCCATTTTTTCCCTGAGAGTGTGTGTGTTTGCGTATCTACCTATGTGACATGAAAAGTGAGTTTCCACTGGGTAGTCCTTCCCCCACAAGATGGGAGGTATTAAAATCAGCTTCTATATCATATCAGTCTCATCTCCTTGACACTCTGACGCAATAGCTACCCCAAAGCTCACACTTTTCCAAATTACATTGTATAAGACATTAACGTGTTCTTAAAGAGGCAGTGTCTCTATTGCAAAACCATAAGCTGCAATATGGTCAACTCTTTTTTGTTTGTTTGTTATGAGAAACCATCTAAAAACTCTAGCAAATTATTAAAATATATAAGCACAAGATTTTTTTTTAAGCCAATACAATTTAGGAGGCTAGATTTGGTAAAGAATATGATTCTTGGTCAAATACCATACTTCTTATTCAACACACTGGGTAACCAATTATTTTTCCCACGAGAAAATACTAAAGATCTTTATTTCTTTAGAAGTTAAACGAAAGCAACAAAGCACAGCATGCTTTTCAGAAAAAAAGTGAGGGCGGGGAAAAGGGCTTCATATTTTTTCAGATGACCTATCCATCCTTTCTAAAGATCACTAAATCTATTTCCTATGAAGATATGGTAAAGTTTAAAAACCTTTCAAAGTGTTTATTCTACTGGATGTACACACACATACAGACTTTACTCAGGGATAAGGGTAAGAGCAAACGAGAGAAGGTAAAAACTGATATCCAAGGCCTGAAAATACTACTGCCCTTTAAAAATGAACACAATAAGAAAGTTAAAGTAAGGAATAATAAACAGGGTACTTAAACATATTATAAATTATGTATTATACTGATATCTGTCCTAGGTCCTATTCAAATGCTTGTCTATTAAACAGACTACAGCTAAAAATTTAAATGATAAGACATTGAATGCATATTTTATATCTTCACCTTGATTCTATCTTTATGTTATGTTCTTTTAGATCTGAATACACTTCAGAAACTACATTGAAAAGCACCTTAGAAATCACAGACACAGTAACAACAGGACTCTGAGGCAAATGTGTGCCTTCTAATGTACTAACCAACAACTGCTCCTTAACAGAAGAGGACGGGATGAAGGGAATCGGGTAGGATTTGTTGCTGTAGAATGTCTGCTATTTGACAATGAAAGTTAATATGGGATTCCGTAATAATATCCTTGATTATATCATCATTCTCTAGAAATACAACTTTAAAATGCATGCTGCAACTTCAGCATGGACACATAACACCTTGAACAGATATTCAGAGCAAGTAACCCTAATACTTGACTACTTAGGAAATTATGTGATGTCTAAACACATTGTATTTATCTTTCTGCATGAAAACTTGTCTTTCAAATAAATGTTAACTACAGAAAAAAATGTATATAGTTCAGACAGTGTCTCATGTAGCTTTATCTGGCCTCCAATTCATAATGTAGTTCAGGATGGCCATGAACTTCTGTCCTACTTCTATCTCCAAAGTGCTGGGAGTACTGGAGACCAAACCCAGAGCATCCTGCCAGCACGCTACCTACTGAGCTGCAACCCGGAAATTCCTCTGCAAATCTAAAAGTTGGTTATAATTAACTAGACCTTTAATGCTAATACTATTCCCTTTCACCATCATGGTGAAGCTAAGCTATGTTTCTTTAGGGTGGATGAAATCAGATGGATTGCTGATGTGGTTTTATACACTCTAATTGTAATTTTGGAACGTTCTGACTTTCTTTTGGAAATAAAATGTTACAGGCTATTATGTTTTACATTCAGCACAGATGAGTACTTCTTAGTACATTTAATTTGATATATAGAAGTATTATACAGTTATACAATGAATGTTAACTAGGTCTTAATCATAAAAGCAAGTATCTAAGAGTTTAAACCT
This sequence comes from Arvicola amphibius, assembly GCF_903992535.2. Taxonomy (NCBI): domain Eukaryota; kingdom Metazoa; phylum Chordata; class Mammalia; order Rodentia; family Cricetidae; genus Arvicola; species Arvicola amphibius. The sequence goes on from NC_052058.2 coordinate 57,623,641, forward strand.
TATCTGGATTATTAAATGATTTGTTCATAAAGCAAAGTCATATGCCAACAATTTATAAATAGAAGCACATAATGATATATGCAGGATATATAGGACAATATATCATGGTAATGTGTATTTAATACATGTTTTGTATTATACTCTTGAAAGGATGACATAGAACATTAAAGCTTAAGCATAACAGTAAAAAATTATGAAAAGTTAATTCACACTGAAAATAAAATACAGCATGGGAAGTGAAATAAGTTCATTTGTGTTTAGAGACAGGCCCTGCCCTTTATAATTCATTAATTCATTCAGCAAATATTTATGAGAATCTACTGTGTGCCAGGTATTACAGACACAACTCTGAATCAGACTGTTAAAGTTCTTGTTCTTCTAGAGTCTATATTCTTGAGAAGAAGGGATTATTATTTTAGTAATCCAGATAAGGTTTAAACAAGGAAATGACCAATTAGAGCAGATGGGGTGAAGGGGTTGCTTTTATGCAGGAATAACATTTCAGTTGAGACTCAAAAGACAAAAGCTAGGTAGTTAGAAAGTCTGATGACTACTCGAGCTAAACACAAAGGTGTCAAAGTAGGAAGTACCTCTTCATGGAGGAAGGGACACAACTGGGACATAGAGGAAGCTGAAGGTGCAAAAGTGTCAGATAATGTAGAAGTGCCCAGAACATGCTGAAGAATTTGCTTTTTCTTAAAGGTGCAGGGGAGCCAGGGCTTGATTTAGGAAGATGATGTGGGATTTCCCTCTGTATGCTGTGATTACCATTAATGAATAAAGGAACTGCTTTGGGGGAACAGAGCTAGGTGGGGAAACTAAATAGAATGATGGGAGAAAGGAGGAGGGGTCAGTAGCCATGGAGCTGCTGCCAGAGACAGACACTGGGAACTTCACTCAGTAAGCCACAGCCACGTGATGATTAATGGAGATGGGTTAAATTAATATGTAAGAGTTAGCCAATAAGAAGCTAGAGCTAATGGGCCAAGCAGTGATTTGTTTAATACAGTTTCTGTGTGATTATTTTGGGGTTAACCAGCCAGGAACAAACTAATGGCCTCCTTACTACAGGAAAACTGCAGAGACTACCGTGAAAAAAGAGTGACATGAAATGAGAGGAACATGAGGTGAGGTGGCTGCAGAATCTAGGTAATTAATTAGGAGGCTACTGGGTAGCTCAGCAATGCTGGTAGTAGCATCATGGACTAGACTGGGTAGCTTAGTAATGCTGGTAGTAGCATCATGGACTAGACTGGGTAGCCTAGTAATGCCGGTAGTAGCATCATGGACTAGAGTGGATAGCTTAGTAATGCTGGTGGTAGCATCATGGACTAGAGTGGGTAGCTTAGTAATGCTGGTGGTAGCATCATGGACTAGAGTGCTAGCTGTAAACTGTAAGAAAAGTTCAAATATGAGACACTGCCCCAAGTGAAAAAAGGACCAGGAGATGGACTGAATATTAGAGAGGGACTAGTGGGGAAGAGGAAAAATCAAGGAAGAGTCCACAATTCATGACTTGACTACATGGTGAATGGTTGTAACATCTATTAAGATAGGACAGAGTTCACATAGATGCAACAGTTTTACAATCTTACAAGTATTTAATTGGCTATGTCAACTAGGAAGAGAGAAAAGGATAGTGTTCAAGTAAGTCTCTAAGAATAAGATGACAGATACTATTGAAAACCAACAGGATCTGCTTTATATCCTGTAAACAGTGGGAATGAAAAGATACTCTCAAATAGGGCCAGGCTGAAGTGCCCAACATTTACAGGTGGGGAAGAAAGGCGGTTACAATTCAAGGAAAGTGGGAAGGAGTGAAGAAGGGCTGATGAGAAAGACCAGAAAATGGTATGATTTGAATTGAAGTAAGGGATCTTTCAAGGAGCAGGGCTTAGACAATGGTGTTAAGCACAGATAGATGAACTAAAAATGAGAAAAGCCTACTGCTTCAGTAATACAAAACCTACTCGCAATTTTGGCAAGAAAACTGGAGAAGCACAAAATAGAATTGAAAGATTTTTAAATTTATTTTTAATTTCCCCTCCTCTCTCTGTGTATGTGTGCATGCATTTTGTGTGTGCATGTTTGTATTTGAATGCATGCATGTACCAAGTTCAGTCAGAAGAGGGCATTCAAATCCCCTGGAACTGCAGTTACAGATAGCTTGTGACCCACCATGTGGGTGCGGGCGAAGCCCAAGTCATCTGCAAAAGCACCAGTGCTCTTACTGCTGGTCCATCTCTCTTACCCAGAACTGGGTATTTTTGGAGAAGTTCTGAGTATGAGAAAAGCAAGCAGGAGTTGAAATGTAATATGAAGGTCAAGTGGAGTTTACATGGTGACAGGATGAGAGCCAGTAGAGGGAAGGGTGTGACATGAAAATCGTCTTCAGGAAGGTAGAGGATTGGGTCCAGAGGGTTAGGTGAAACATTTAAAACAAAGGTCACTTCCATCATTTAACAAGGTGAAGACAGGAAGATGAGAAAAATATGAGTTTCTGGATTGTTCTGGGTAACCAGCTTTCTTTGTATGCTTTACAAACAGAATGTCTGCTTTCAGTTGTGAACATTAAATTAATAAGGGCAGCAACCAATAGAAATTAGCACACTCCTTCCTACGCCTCTGGGGCATGTTAGTAAATGCCTAACCATCACCATTAATGGCTATGAAAGATAGCAGACTGGAAAGCCATTAATGGAATAACCTTTCAAATGCTCCAGTCTGAATAAAGAATTACTCTGGCGTGGCATCGACACCAGCATTGCTTCTGTTGTTCTGCAACGTTATCTTATCATTTTGAACCATTTCTGGACTTCTCAGTCACACAGAAATGAGCTCCTGTGTAAAAATTTCACTTGTCTAAGATGTAGTTTTCCTTTTAAAGAGCTAATAAAATTGTAAAAAAAAATGTTTATCTTAGGGAGAAATGTTCTGTAGACTTTCAATATCAGAATTCTGGGTGGACCTAAATTGGAAAAAGACCACCCACAATTCTCGAACAGCTTGAGAAGACGGTAGCCCTGTTTGAAAGCTAGGTGAGAGTTGGACCCGTAGGCTTCCCAGCTCACCATTGCTACACGGTACCAACAATCTGGAAGCCAAGGACAAGTACCTACTGTACTTCTTCCTTAAAATGCCAATCACTCTTCTTTCAAAGTCTTCTTTCTTAAAAAAAAAAGTGTGGGCTGGGTGGTGGTGGTGCTTGCCTTTATCATCATCACTCCGGAGGAAGGCCCATCTCTGTTAGTTTTAGGAGTAGTCAAGTTTACAGAGCAAGTTCCAGGAATGGCTCTATAACTACTGGGAAAACCTGTCTCAAAAAACCAAAAAGAAAAAAAAAAAAGAAAGGAAAACAAAAGAAATTGTGTGTGCACAGGCTTGCGTGCATACCCACATGTGTTTCTGTGTGTATGTGTGTGTAGTGTATGCATATGCATTTGGAGGTCAGGTCAAGAGACATTTGGGTGTAGGGAGTTAATTCTTTCCCTCTACTATATGGGTTTCAGAGATCCAATTAGGTTATCAGGCTTGGTGGCACTGCCTTTACTAATGAACCACTTTGCTGGCCAACTACTACCCTCTTTTTAAAAATAGAGCAGCCAATTAGTATTTTCCAAAGGTGAATCCTCTACATTCAAGAGATTTGATTGGATGGTCTCTAATTCAGAAATATTCTCCTCAATTCTCAATCTGCTTTTAAGCACTGCTTTATGATTAGCTGAATCAGTGAACGGGCATTATACACTACTCACTCATTCATTCCCACGTTCTGATTTTTATGGAAATTATTTACTCTATGAATGATTATTATAAACAGTAAACTGCAAATTCAGTGATGCGAAATGTACAAACACTGATGTTAAGTTTTATCTTTCTAATAATATTCATACATAAGGTCCATATGAACACATAATATATTATTTTGGCTATCATTCAAAATTGCCATAGGAGGGTAAATTTCATGATACAGACAAGTTGCTAATAACCAACTGCCAATCATAACAGGGCAATATAAAAAGGTAAAAAAGAACAATAAACTCCATATACAATAATTGAGTTATCATATAAAAGGAAATGTTTGTACTTTACTATGAAGATGCCTTTCTTTTTTTCTTTTTCCTTTTTTCTTTTTGGTTTTGTCCAGACTAAAGGCAGCGCCACCACCACCGGTAAAGATACACTCTTAATATAGAAAATTCAGTTACTTAAAGGTAATTTTTGAAAGTCTACAGATTTACTGAATATTGTAATATTTTTTCTACGAGTATAGAGATAATTTTATCACCGATAAAATGGCTGAGTGGGTTTAATAATGTATTTTTGTTCTACAGAGTAGCTCTTATAATGTGAAATGAAGATTTCTGAGTCTTCGAACTCCCTTGGTACAACGTGATCATTTCTGTCCCTGGAGTAAGAAAATAATGTTCTTACTCATTAAACTAATTAGCTATAAGTTTATATTCACACACTAAAGATATAGTCTAAACCCAAAGGGGACAGAAAGGTTTTGGTTGTTTAAAAGCCTTCTAGTGGACCAATTTAAAACCTTAATGGCAGCATGTCAACCCACTACTGCCCTAACCCCAGACCAAACTCTTGGACTATTCATGTCCTAAAATTTTTCTTTCAGTTTTGGTCTTGCAACCATGTGACTGGATAAAAAGTAGGTCACTTGAAAAGGAAAAAGCTCAATAAAATGAAGTTACAAGACAACAAGATTAACTGATTGCACTGTTTTTCATACACCCTCGCTGAACCGTGCAAATAGGCAGTTGGCTGTGGTTTGGCATCTAGCAGCATGTGACCAGTAAGGAGGAGGAAATTTTATTCTCATTAACTGTTGCAGATTTACTGCAGTGAAAAAGGGCTATGTAACCCGAGATGTGACAGTACAGAAAGATCAAAGCCTCGGACTGGAAACTAAATAAACCCTCTGGCTACTTCCTGCAAGGAAAATTCACTTTGGCAATGTAAAACAGAGCCCAGTTAAAAACTACTCTCAGCTTTATGAGCTGTCATAGCAGCCCAAGCAGTTTGGGCTGGCTGAGTTTAGAACATTATATTTCCTTGTTTTTGTCTTAGATACTTCTATAAGGAGGTTTATAGACTAACTCCCCACCCCAGCACAACAAGAAACTTCTTGTAGTCGGAACAGCACAGCCACTAAGCATATTAAAGCAGGTCTTCATTTGTAAATACCTTTCCATTCATTAGAACTTAGTATTTTACTCTTAGATTTACTGGGGAAATGAGATTTACTTTTGACATCTCACCTACAACCTGTACAAATTCCTATTCAAACTAAATGAAAAATCAGCTACATAGCCCACATGGCTTTTATCTGATTAGTAAGCTATTTGTACAGCACATCCAGAGTGACTATGGGAAACATGGAGAATAAGGCAATTAATATCACATTAATAAAAGGCCTATGGCCCAGCATTGAGTTTCAGCTGTTCTTTAACAATTATTTGAAGAAAAAAATGTCCTGTTTGATGTTTTTAATATATGAAGAACTTAAAAACTGTTCATAACAGGTCACATCAAAACTGACAGGGCTGGAATGAATAACTAACTCTACCTTGAATTACACAATACTCTCCTTCCTCCATTAAGACTTTCATTTAGGATAAAAAATGGTATAATTGAATCTAGACTAAAATAATAGGGCTAAATCCTGGTAAAAATGTTAGCACATCAATGTGTATAGCCTTGTATTCAAAGGCATGATACGGACGTTAGTGCTGAGAGAGTAAGCTAATACCACTGACTCCAGACGTCAAAAGCATAATGACTGCTCCACTGCTCTCATTTTAAAGGGGTGATATTGCTTATACATTTATATATTCATTTATAATATGAATAAAGAAGCAAAAAAGAAGCATTTGAAGTGATAATTTGCATTGCAATAAAAATATGTTTTTTTTTAATGCGAGCACTACCTAGGTCAAACATCTCCTATGAGCATTCATCTATGCTGAAAGACTTTAGACAGTTTCCGATTTATACCTACAATTATTTTAGTTTGTGAAACAGGGTCTGACCTGCCTTTAGATTCTCCGGCCTCCGCTTCCTGATTTTCTGGGATTACAGATATAGACCAATATACCTGATTAAATTCATTCTTAATTGTTTTTATCTGTAGAATCCACATACACTTGAAAAGACATGAAACTTTAACAATAGACACTCACTCTGAAAAGGTGCCTATGTGTTTAATTTCCCAGTCATGCCAGCACTAACACCCGTATCATGTCTTTGAATACAAGCTATACACATTTGATGTGCTAACATTTTTACAGGATTTAGCCCTATTATTTTATGTCTAGGTTCAATTATACTTTTTTTTTAAATCCTAAATGAAAGTCTTAATGAGAGAATAATGTGGTTTTTGTTGTTGTTTTCTGAGACAAAGGTTCACTGTGTTGTTGTAGCCTTGTGTGTCCTGGATCTCACTATGCAGACCACCAGGCTGGCCTCCAACTCACAGGGATCCGCCTGTTCTCTGCATCTCCAGTGCCTGGGATAAAGGTGCGCACCACCACTGCCTGGCTTATAAATGTGGTTTAGTTATACACAGCTAATGTGCATGCTGCCAAGGAACCTTGCTCCTGGCAACCAGAAAAATAATGGCACTACACCGAAGACAGCAGTTCTACTGTCAAGTTCTCTGGCCGCTAAATTTGCAAAGGAAAGTAAATAACTGAAAATACCTTTCCAACTAAGCACTACGACCTCTCTAGGATAAAACATCTTCCAAGTTTCCAGTGATTTTTTGGCTTGCACTTTGGCTTGCACTGTATTTCTCAGTAAAGGTTATAGTTTGCTAATGCTTATGTGTGATAATTCTAATAAAATCTACCTTAAGGTTATAGGGCCCAATTTACTAATAAATCTAATTCAATTTTCCATGGAAATGCAGATTAGTATCCAAGCAGCAGAATAGAGGCCTTTCTCTGCTAGAAAGAACTGTCTGGGTACACAGTTGAAATAAATGACAAGTAAGGCTGAAGTACAGCAAATTCATAAGGAGTATTTACCAGAAAAACCAGAGCCATCATGTAGAAAATACTTTACACGGTTAGTTAGCTGAATAAATGATTTGCACAAGGCGTTTATCCTTCAACACTGAGATAATCTCATTCAATTTCACTCTCACTTTAACAACAAACTGCTTTAATTTTTAGAGAGAATTTAAAGGTAATGAACTAATTACTTAATGTGTTTAATAAACTCACAGCAGCTTGCCTCCCAAGTAAATGTAATTACCCAATTTGCAAAAAAACATGTCGCAAATGTATTAAGGCAAAATAGGTTATGATTTGTCCTACTGAGAAATGAATGCCCACATCTCTCTTAAAAAGCGCTCTAAAACTTCCCCAAAAAGGTTCACGGTGATTAATGTATCTCCTTGTCATCTGGGCGCAGTAACTGTTGCAAAACCAAGGCTGCTGCCTTAAGGACTTCAGTGTTTATTACCACCCAGTCGCTTCCCTAAAAATCTCCTGAACCTTAATTTCCATTTCCACTCTTTGCCCTCTCTTCCTCACGTACATGATTTTGATCGAATGTGATATGTGAAATTACAGAGATTAACGGAATCCAAGTTATTTGCTTTTGTGTACTTAGATTTAGATTTTTAAAAAGTCTTAAGCATTTTATTCTTTGAGAAACTTAAAGGCTCCTAGGAATATTTATTTTGAAAAATGAAACTGGTAATATCCAGAAAGATAAATACAATTTCTCCTAAGGATTACCTTATATCACAAGTCTCCTAATGTGAAAATCTTCCTTTGTTTCATGCAACACCACTGTCGTGAGTTACCGTCACTCACGCGCAACAGATTCACATCCTACAGGTTTAAAAGTACGATGACCACATCACTACTATCTTAGGCATAATATCCTCTGTCATAAAGCTTATGAATGATTGTTAATTTCAAGAAATTTTGTGACATATTTCTACTCTCTTAATACAAAACTAGAAAGAGGTTAGAATTATTTCTCTGGGTTAGGCCTGGACAGCACATATTACTGGGTTATAGATGAATTTTTACATATGTTAAAAATGTCCTTTGGATAAATGAATATCTATTTATAATTAATTTATAATGTATTATAGAAGTCTGCATAGATTTGGGTATTTAGATAGAAACATGCATAATTCTAAAACAGCATTTTTAAAGTAAATGGGAGTAATACTAAACCTTGCTGTTGAAGTCTGATATACATACACATGTATTTAAAAATAAGTTGCTTTTGAAAAAACTATTTTTTTATTTCTATATATGAGTGTTTTATCTGAACCTGTGTGCCATTTGTGTGGCCTTGTGCCATGGGGCCAGAAAAGGGCATCAAATCTCTTGGAAGATGGTTCTGAGTAGCACATGGTGGGGTCCTCTGAAAGATCAGCTAGTGCTATTAACTGTGAAGCCATCTTTCCAGTCCCTCTTCTATATTTCTTTTAATCAAGACTTAAAAACTCTAGAAGTTGGTCCTTTTAAACCTAGAAGCGGCCCTTTTAAACATCCCTGCAAATATCGCAGAACTAGGACGAGTCTAGTAGGTACCAAGGTCCATTCATGTCAAGAACTCATATTAAGAAGTTTAACAAGCGCATGGAATATGGAATATAAAGATATTGAATGGTTTTGTTTACTTTATTTTTAAAGATGGTAATTGCTTGATAATGGCCTAGTAAGCTAGGTTGTGATGGAGGATGACAAAGGTTGCCTTATAGTAAAAGAAATTTATATATATAACTCCTAGTCTTAGGAAAAGCAATACATGAAAAATGAATGGGGCTGGGTAAGATGGCTCAGTGTAGTAAGAATGCTATCTGGCAAGACGGACAACCCGAGTCTAATACCTCGGATCCACGATGGAAGAGAGAACTGATGCCTGCGAGTTGTCCTCTGCCCTCCATATCCATGCCATGGCATGCACTTCTACTCAATAAATATATAAGTGCAAATTATACTTAAAGTTACTATAAAGTATTATATATTTTATTTAGAGAAATAATATTCTATTCATTATGATCTTGCAACTAACATTTCAGCTGTTATTGAACAATTCACAAAATAAAGAGACTTCGGCAAAAGGCATGCATGTATAGTATACAAGCTTATGTGCAGAACAAATAGTAAACTACTCCAAGAATGAAAACAAAAGGGTACAACTAAACACACAGAAAAAAGGAAGGCACAGGAGACAGAGAGAGCTCCTGTGCACGTCAGTCCACTTTGACCTCAGCGAGACGGTCAGTGACTGACATCTCTCTACCAACCACAAAGAATGCCAGGCTCTCTGAAATTATTTTTCAAAGCCCGAAGGAACTTAGCGACTCTGTAGTTTTTTTTCCAGTTTATGAAAATTGGATTCCTATAAAAGGAAAAATGGACCGTTTTTACTGCAACAAAACCTGATTTGTAAACCTGGAAGCAGTTTAAGGATACTCTTAACATGAGGTTCTTGTTAGTCTTGAAAGTAGAGTTATAATAAAAAAGCTCCAAAAATATGGCACGAATACATAGTACATAATAGGAAAAAAATCACCCTCGCCTGTGCTCCATTATTTTTAATTAGCTTCAATACCAAGTCCCACTCTACCCCCAACACCAGTTCAGACTTGGGAGATTGCATTTGACACTGTGATTGGCAACCCCCACAGCTAAGGCCTGGAGCCCTAATGCATTTTGCATTAGCTCTAAATGTCGGGAAATCCCTGGGCCAAGAGGTTCAAACCAATAGTGACCACATGTCTAAAGCCAAGGATTTGCTGTCCAACTGCCAGTATCTATTTTAATCAAACGTCTGGTCTCTCTGTAGACTGAGATAGATGAGTTTAACAGCTTTCACTGTTTCCAATTAAACTGCCTCACCTATTACAAAGATGCCGGCATTAGGACTATGAAGCACCTTTGACTTGGACTTTAGGAAAAACAAAACAATATAGATAGGTTTTAACACGTCTTTCAATTTGACTTAGTTTCTCAGATTTTAATATATATATTTACTTACTAAACATCAAAAAAGGAAAAAAGAAAATCATTCTTTGAGCAATTAAAAAATATATATGTCATATAATTTAGTAATTTATTCTTTACCAGAAGTCACTTGGGATCAACTACTTTACAGGAATCGACTCAAATTGAAATGTTCCCATAACAAAGCCTGAAAAGCCATAAGAGTTGGATTGCAGTTTGGCGCTTCCCACTGCTGTAATCTGTCTCATGCACTGTCCCACATACCGCTGGCAATCATTAAAAACAATGCTGGTGATACGTTTTTACCTTTTATACATTAATCTTCTATTATTCTTCCCCTGGATAACTTTGCTAGGCTTATCTATGCAAATAATAATGAAGAAGCAGGAGAGAATTTGTGAATCCTCTGGGTATTTCCCTGACTTAGGGGGAAGCACCACAGATGCAACACTCACCCCCTTTAAAGGTATTTAGAGAGTCAGGACTGTCAGGGTTTAAATCCATAAGGACAATATTTGTTCAAAGCCTAGGTTCTTCTTTTCAATTCCAGGAGAAGTGAAAGTAAGAATTCAACAATTTCAGGTTAGTGAATGGGACATTTATTGAAATATTCTTATATTATTTGAAATCAGTTAATAACATGGAAATTTTTATAATCAGCATTTGAATGGATGTTCTTTGATGAGTTTTAAAATCTACCTACTAGATATTAGAAACCGAAAGCTAGCCAGTAGTATAATTTTCAGATCAGGAACATTACACACCAAAATCACCGTAGCAAAATATGTGAATAATTATATAGCAATTCAATATGTCTAAATATTTCCAGAATCAAAGTAAGTACACCTAACTGAAGATCCATCATTTGCTATTATCAAAGGAGAAAACAGCTATATTCAAAAGCGAATCCTATTTTTGAGGAGTTGTAGGGAGGAAGAAGAGGGTGAAGACAATCAAAACACAACTCATGTATCTACAAAATTCTCAAAGAATAGACAATTATGAAAAATCTTAAATAGGTGAAAAAGTAAATTATTCCAGAATAAAATGTGTTTAACTAAGAATTATTCCAGAATAACTCCAACAGAATGTACAAAAGGTCAATGACAAGCCCACAGACACTGTATCTCCACTGAAGCAGTGAGCATCTTTTTCATTTGATTTATTAGCTACAAAAAGTCAACAGTAAATTATTTCTTCTGCAAATAAAAATAAAAAGTGATATGCTTATAGGATTTAAAGCTTATAAAGTTATAAAAGATGATAAAAGACAAATTTTCTTAGGGAAAGTTCTTTTTAAAGGACAAGCAATTCTCAAATCAAGATAGTTATAGTAAGTATATTACTTTTTTGATTATAAAGGAGTCTCTCCAGATTCTTTTCAAGGGTAAACATATTTAAGTGGCTTCTTTACTTCATAAAAGAATTTATCACAGTAATTTTCAATAAAAAGTCCTACCTGGATATTCCCAGTCATTAAAATGTAAAAGAAATAAAAAATACTGAAATACTTAAACATTAAACTTTATCATTAAATATCTCTCAATAAAGCTATGTTCTTTTATAAAACTATCATTAAAAAATGATAGTCATTGTTGAATTGGTCTCAGATTTATTGACTTGTAGCATTCCAATCAATTATCATATTGGTATTTTTTGAGACTGGGTCTTAACCATATGACCCCAACTGGCCTAGAAGCATTTGACTGTATGTCCCCAAGGGCTGAGGTCATAGGTTATATCCATAGTCCTGACTATTTATTCAATATTAATCAAAAGTTTAATTTCTTTAAAGGCATATAATTACATAAAAATGAAGATAAGTTATTTAAGAAAGGCAAAATTAGTAGCAGTTTGCTTTATTTAGATTGGCAGTATTTATAGCATGATATAGGATGATAAGAAACATACAGGGAAGAATAATTACAATGGTAGAACAATTAGGTTTATAAATGATATAAGCAATTTTTTGCTATAAATATTAAGACCATATGCCCAAATTATCTTTCACTTTAAATTTTATGAAAAAATTGATACTATGAATTGTTATATGATATAATTATAATTAAACAGAGACTGTATTTAAATATTTATAACTGGAATGTCAGACACTTCAGAAATAATCAAAAGTCAAATGTCTTTTGTATTTAGCCATGGTTAGCTTTTGTCTTGAGGCAAGGGATTTCCTATTATGTTAATCCAGCACCAGGACAAAATTATTTCCTGGGCTATTTGTCACTGAGAAACTACTACAGAACGCCAAACCACATTTCATGGATATATCACTTAAATAAGAGGCAGTAAGTGTTAATATAATTTAAAGAAAAAAATTGCACTTATGTATAAAGGCAGTATTTCCATGTAGTGTACCCATGTGCATTAGATCACCTCATTGGTTACTTCAATTAGCTGTGATTTCTTTATCTAGAAGATGGATATAACTGCTACTTTAAATTTTAGAGTGGAACTTAAAAATCAAAAGATAGCTATCTGTAAACTAGATTGTATACAATAGATGATGAATAATATTTATATCAACTATTATAATTATAGTTGTATTAAAAAGTTTATTTCAACTGATCATTGATAATTATAACATACTGGCCAGGAGAAGACAGATAATGAATCACTTAAATCAATTTAGCCTTTGCTATTGATTACCCTCCATAGCTTCAGAGTAAGATGGTATTGCTGAAATATCACTCACTTACACCACTGACCATGGAGAAACTGAGCCATTGCCCCACTGGACACTTCACTGCTATTCACTCCCATAGCACTCATGGCGCTGGAAGGTTCTTTGCAGGCTACTTGGGAGGGAGAAATCTTCAGTATTACCTAGCTACTAACTCTACAACCTACAATAGCAACCTTTCTGCAGATCACACTGGTACAATAGAGGCACAAGCGTTATAGGAATAACTGCCACTTTTTGATTAGATTCAAAGACCGTCCATGAATGGAACCCATACCTGACACTGACAAAATGGCCAAGAACCTGAGAACAGGTAATTCACAGGCCTTAGGAGAAAACATGCTCTTATTATGCTAAAGAAATACAGCAATAAAATGATTCCTAAAGGATATCACTCAACCCTTTCAGACAAACTCCTTGCAATTGATGATAATTAACACAGAAACTCACAACTGGGCAAGGTATAGAGCCCTTCACCCTACACCAAAAGTAGTTATCAAACCCCTACTCTTAGGGCTTGGGGATCTTCTTGGAGGAAGAGGCTTAGGTGGTGGATGACTCCCAGGAAACAAGAATCTGTATTACAGAGACTATAGGGCTGACACACATGTGAATGCACAGAGACTGACAGACAGCGTGCAAAAGACTTGCACGGGACCAAATCCCAGCACAGGGAAGGGGACAGGGACACACAGTCCCACCCTTAATCAAGCAGTCACTTTCAATTAACACCTGCTGGGGAAAGGGAGATTTCAGTTGAAAGTCAACAGTCAGACTGAAGGAAAGCATTAAACCTTAGTGATGGCATAAGGAAGAAAATGTTCACATATTTTAGCAATAGTTTAAAAATCTGTAACAACATGATTGATGAAGCTGGACGGCTGCTGTAGTGAACTTTATTACTACTGTAAAGCCATGCTGTCTTATGAGATATTGTTTTCCTTATGTATTTTACTTACTGCTAATCCTATAGGTATAAGTCTTCTACTGCTGTGCAGTGTTGTTGCACACCTTTAATCCCAGCACTCAGGAGGCAGAGACAGGTGGATCTCTGTGAGTTCAAGGCCAGCCTGGTCTATGAGGTCCAGGACAGACAGGGTACATAGATAAACCACGTCTTGATACCTCCCAATAAACAAACAAACAGATAAATAAAGTCTTCTACTAATTGAGACAGAGCTTTTTAGCAGACTGCTCTATGAATGTTAAACTATATGCCGTATGTTTTCATATTTTGTTTTGGACACACCAGGAAATACACCAGGAAACACACCTAGAAACAACTGAGTTTGTTAGTTTGCAAACTACTGTCTATTTCAAAGGACAGTGAATATTTTTCAAAGTAATAAAACATTATTTTTTAATAAACTATCTGAAAAATAATCACTCTCCTAGAGAAATCGAAGGTTTTTTATCCTCCTTGTAATAACAAAGGCAGAGATATTGAGGACTGAAGAAAATCCTAGCTTTTCAAAACAAAGGAGATGCCACGCCTGAGTTCTCTCTTGGAACATGGCTTACCTGCCAGGGAATGAGTGCTGCCCAACCACATCTCCATTCTGGAGGTGAAAATCATTGAAGAAATCTGGGCTTATGGCTCCTTCAGCAGCAATCAATCCATCTAGAAAAAAGTCAAAGCAGTAACTAGTGAAACACACTTACAGGGAATAAAATAGAATTACCTTATTGAGCAACACATCAGAAACCTATTTATTTAGTCTGGAAAGAAAAATGTCAGAAAGCCATGCTTTTGTCCTGAGAGTATAGAGTATGCACAGAAGGCAATACAACAAAAGTGGTCACCACATTTTATCACCATAATAGAGCTGTCACCTAGTACCTACTGTGTGCTAGGTAATACAGTGTCAGCAGACTTTCCCCAGGGGACTTAAAGTACTGTGGGTAAGAAAAGGTAGAAAAAGATAAAGGCATTCTTTATGATAGTCAGGGACAGGCTAACAAAAGATCATGGCTAGAGGTAAAGGAGGCATGGAACACCACAATGCTGGTAAACAGTAATACTTCAGCATGCTTCTCATCTTATAACCAAATAGCTTTAATTACATAGCATGCTTGGGGAATATATCAAAAATAATTTGCTGATACTAAACACTTAACAATTTAAATGGCAAACATTAAAGCAAACACAGACATGTATTTAATTTTTAAATAAATGTGATTTGCACATTCTGTGTGAAATGGGTAAGCTATATAAAATGTAAATACTTCTTGATGACTTGGTCTTTATTAGGTATTTATTAGTATACAGCTATGCCATCAGGTTATCAGATATATCTGATTTCCTGAAGAGCTCTACACTGCTATATTTTTGCTTATAAACATTTATTCTTCTAAATCTCAGCCTGTTAGTATTTCTTAAAAATGATTTAAGAGTTTTATCACTTTCTCAGTTGCCCCAAGACTCTAAATGATCTGCTATTTGTAGGATTATGCAGAGGAATAACAGTTATTTGGGAATAAGAGATGTGTGTTATGGCTTCAGGTTGTCCTAAGCCTAGAACAAACCTTCAGTATAAGCCTTAGGATAAGCTGTTTGCAAGACTCTGAGGACTCTGTGAGTCACTTGTGATGTATCATTGAATGTAGAAATACTGGTCAGGTCATACTGATCAGGCTAATGAAAAATATGGCAAATAACTGGCATATTATTTAGTTACCAAATGACTATTTTCTATATAATACTTTCATGATAATAGTGTGATCAATTTTGTGAAAAATATACACAATTATAACATACAATTTCCTTACAAAAGAATTTTTCTTTGGATACAACAAAATTATTTATAAATTATAGACAACAGTAAATATATGTACCATGTGAGTATTAGCACAATAAAATATAGAGGAATTACTGTTTATAGGGGTTAGAATATCCAACTTGGGGAGGGGAAGAATCAAAGGTATAACTGATTTGAGTCTTCAAATATCAGTAGGACTTAAATGACATTAGGATGAGGGGCAGTGAGATGGCTCAGTGGGCAAAGGCCCTTGCGGACAGCCTGATGGCCCGATGACCTGAGTGACACACTTGGTGAGAAAGAACCAGCTCAGGCAAGTTGTTCTCTGGCTTCTACACACATACTACAACATACATATAAATAAATATACAAAAGTTATTTGAGATAAAAGTGTATTCAAGGGAGAATCAACATACCACTCTGCAATTGTTTTACTTATTTGCATATTGTTTGTCTCCCAACTCTTCCTAGAATGATAGCTCTAGAAGGACAAAGACCTTGCCTTATTCACTGACACATCATTGGTACCTAGTAACCCCATTGTTATCCTCTTAAAATACTTGATTGAGAACATCTCACTTCTTCTGCTTTGTGCTGCCAAGATGTGAACAGCTCTCCTACACCATGCCTTCCCCACCATAAAAGCCCTGAAAGCATGAGCCAAATAAACATTTTCTTCCACTGAAAACAAAAGTGTATTCGAAATTGCTCAAATTCTAAATTTAACTAATATAGTTAGCAAAAGAGCAGGCATAGTGCTTTGTACTTTAATTCAACTTCCACACTAGTAACTTGGTACAAATAATGAATTAATGGCTTTGGTGATTATTTAATTGTTGAGTTGTTAGTGTATAAATGCAGGATAGTCCTCTATACTGTGTGATTTATATTACCATGATTGGCTTAATATAGAAGTTGACTGACCAATAGCTGGCCAGGTAGAGATTAGACAGGACTTGAAGGTAAAAAGAGTGCAAAGAAGAAAAGGAGGAGTCACAGGGTTGTGAGCCAGATGCAGAAAGAGCGACATGGGAAGTTCATAGATGAGGTAAACGCGCCTCATGGTAGCACATAAATAAATATAAATAGGTTTATTTAAGTTGTAAGAGTTGTTTGGAGACAAGCTTAAGGTATCTGCTGAGCATTCGTAATTAATAAGTCTTTGTGTGGTTATTTGGGGAGTAGTTGGCAGGACAGAGCTGATCAGTGGTCTAAATGGAAAACTCTACCTACATACATAATGGGTATTAATCTTATTATTTTACTAAATTTAAAGTACTTGAACTTCAACTAAAAGTAACATTTGGTTCTGATTTTACATCTGCTAGAAGTTAAAGATTCTATGAATCAAATACTAGGTAATCATTGAGAAGACACAAAAACAAAATCATGGGGAAATCTAACACAACAGAATGAGAGGAAAAAAGCTAAAAAGATAAAAACTCAAATTTGTATTTAGTATTTTGTGGCAATCTGGTTAATGTTAACAAGGTTAAGATTAAAAAACTTGCCGGGCGGCGGTGGCGCATGCCTTTAATCCCAGCACTCGGGAGGCAGAGGCAGGCGGATCTCTGTGAGTTCGAGACCAGCCTGGTCTACAAGAGCTAGTTCCAGGACAGGCTCCAAAGCTACAGAGAAACCCTGTCTCGAAAAACCAAAAAAAAAAAAAAAAAAAAAAAAGATTAAAAAACTCAAGTTACTTTGCAAAATGAAAACCAAAATAACTCAGGATAAGAATTTGAGAAACCTGTCAATTGTAGAATAAAATACCAAATGATGTTAATTCTACACTTAAGACCAACACAAGGAAATTACCTGATGTTTCTGAAATATAGCTGTACACAATAAAAGGGAGAGACATTGTCTAGATCTCTCTCCAATACATCAAGAAATGACACAGAGGTTCATCTAATCCCTGGTGGACTTCATGGAAACAAATGGCAAAAACTCATAAAATAAAAAGTATTGAGAACTTGTCTGGAGGAATCCAAATCTCCAAACTCACAACATAAAGCCTGCACTGCTAAAAGCTCAGCGTCTTCTGTCAGATGACAAAGGATGTCTAGGGACGGTCAAATAGTCACAACTTATTTTGCCAGCAGTAGTCACTGTTTCCAAATTTCAGTATACAAGATACATACATACACATACATGTGTGTCTTGGATAGATACATAAAACATATATACACGTGTGTGTGTAACTTCAAAGATGCTATGATTAAATTCTAAAGAGTCTTGCAGAAAATACCAACTTACATTCTAAGACACTGATTTAAATCAATTAATTTTAGAAATGTGGTATAACTTAATGATGTGTTCTGACATTTTAATTGTATTAAAAACCAAAGTTGAAGATACTATGAATAATGATTATCGGTGTGGGAGGTCCTTCTCTTTATGTGCTGCTTCTATTGGTTAATGAATAAAGAACTGGCTTGACCCAGCATGGTAGGAGGAAACCATGAATCAGCCTCCTGAGACAGACGCTGGGAACTTTATCTGGTAAGCCACAGCCAGGTGGTGAAATAAGATTAATCGAAATGAGTTAAATTAAGCTAGAACTAATGGGCCAAGTAGTGTTTTAATTAATATATAGTGGTTATTTTGGTTCTGGGCAGCCAGGACGAACATGTGGCCCCTCCTCCAACAATGATCTTTCAATATTGAGAACTGATTGATGCTGACATGTAGCTATCAATCTTCAAAGCAAGAAACTTGATTCTATAAATATTAGGATTCCTCTGAATCATATACTTTGCATTATTTCCTTCATGAATTCTGAACATGGAAAGGAGTTACATGCTGTTAGTGAGAAACCCAGGTTGGCTGGAGCACATGACCTACAGGCTGGAAAGAAGCAGCCCTTTCTAACTGCTGTAGAGTTTGGTTAGGAGGGAAGCTATTCCATTTGCAAACTGGAGCAGAAAAGTTTTGGAATTCAGGTGCCTTTATTAAATACAAAATGGTATGTAATGGTGAAAAATTTCAATATGCATTTATTAAATGCATAAGTGAATATATGAACAGTATACTGATTAATATATCAATTATTAGTGATTAGACATAATGGCAAGTTATATTAGCATTCAATCACTGATCGTACACAAATTGCCATTAATTTGGTTAGGATTACTTGAATTCTTTCTTTCTTCTGTTGGTAACAGACAAGAGCCCATGGTCTTGTGCATGTTAGAAAAGCTTTCTGTGACCCAGTGCCCTCCAGTACAGCTAACACTTTCATTTTTTTTAAGTCTTTCACAAATCTTTACTGGAAATCTTCTCTTTTGTCTCCTCAAGTATAAATGATTTCAACACGTTATTTTTAATATTGGTGATAATGTAAAACATTTAAAGCAAAATATAGAAAAGTTTACTGTCTCTTTGCCAAACTCATTACCCCTGGAAACAGCCATGCTCAACAGTGTTATAATAGATACAACATTTGTGTAATTTTGAGTAATATCTTTTTTAAATTTTGGTCTTTTGAGACAGGATTTCTCTGTGTAGCCCTGTCTGTCCTGGAACTTGCTCTGTAGACCAGGTTGGCTTCAAACTCAGAGATTCACCTTCCCCTGCCTCCCAAGTGCTGGGATTAAAGGTGTGTGCCACCATTGCCTGGTTAGGCTATTATCTTAAAAGTATTAGCAGGGCTTAGAAGGGAAAGCTCTAAATATTCCCAATTATCACCATATGTAATCCAATAGTCTAGAATTAAAACAAAGTGATGGTAACATTAAACTGCTTAGATAAAATAAGAAAACAAAATAAAATTAATAAATTATATATTTAATAGATGTAGAACACAGAACAATGAGTGTCACATTGCTAACTAGAAGTCAGAAATTCTGAAGATGTTTAACTTACACATCCTAGAAAATAGGAAGCTTCTAACAGCTATTTAACTATCCTGGCTACACATACTTTAAATGGAAGTTATACCAAAGACTAACTGGGAAAAAAAAATCTTACTAGTTTTGTGTGTGCAGGCACTATTATCTGAAATTCTTAACAGAAGACTGCTTGCATACTAAAAAATGTGATTACAAAGTTTGGGAGCATGCTTGACTGGCAAATAAAAGCCCCTTTTTATAGCACACAAATGAAGCATGTGTTTTTGCTTTGTTTATCACCTTACCTGAGTTGTAGAAAAGGTCAGGCCTTTCAAGAATGTCCCCTTCATGGATGTATGGCTCAATTCGATCATCACCATACAAGTACTGTTCGCTCTCATCCATCTGGCGACTCTCAACCATCTCCAGCCACTGAGAGTTATGCCAGCGAAACTTCTCACTCTGAATTTTCTTTGCCCATTCTTCATCATATTCCTATTACACACAAACAACAACTGTTACCATGTAAGTCTACTTGCTTGCTGCTCAGAAATATTTTGCTAAGAGGGCCTTCATTTGGGTCAAAGGAAAATTAAAAATACCTGCTTAGAATTGTGTTTCAGTCATAAAGACACAACTAAGTATATGCCAACAGGTCCACTGAATAGGTGACTTGGCTTTTCTTTTATCCCTAAAAGATGACTTAGTTACAAGTCACCCATAGTCCAAGAATAAACCTTATAACACCAAAAATCCTATTAATTCCACAAGAAATGCCAGAACTAAATGTTCCTGATCTTTTATTTTAGCTTTTATAAACAAGTGGCATTCTTAAAAAAAAAAGTTGATTAGTAGCTTATTTCATTTGGCAAAAAAGCTAAAACTAACTTTTGGTTTTGATTAAAAAATGAAAATATCTTATTGAATTATTTGAACAAAGAGCTATTCAAGGGAAACATACAATCTGATTGTTTTATTAGAATTTAAGTTTCAAGCACATGAGTTGAGTTGTTGGTGTAAAAATAGTAATTGAAATTCAGTTGTGGCCACGGCATATAAAACCACGGCTGAGCCATACCACTAAAAGCAAAACTGGCTTCCTAATAGTAATTGTGGGATGTTACAGTTACAGATAAAAGATACACTCCCTAATATATTCATAAAGTTTATTTACTATAGCTATACTCTGAAAAAAGAAAAAAACCTTATTTAATTGTACCATTTTATAGTATTTTATTATCCTAACTCAAAACAAAAATCCACTTGGGCTGGCAACATGGCTCAAAAGGCAAAGGCACCGCATCACCGCCTGATGACCCAAGTCCAGTCACTCGGGCCCACACAGTGAAAGGAAAGAAATGACTATTGTCCTCTGACCTCCATATGTGTACTGTGGCACACACACACACACATATTAAAAGTTAAAAAATTAAAAATATATCTAACAAATGTATAAGCAGAAGGCTCATCACGAGCCCAAAAACTTTAGCTTCCTTTTTCCTTATATACACTTAAGGTATTTGTGTGTATGTATATTTTCTGTGTGTCTTCATGTTCACATGTGCGGGTGCATGTGCATATGGAAGGTCAGCCTTGAGTGTTGTTACTCATGCTGTCTACCTTGTTTTGGGGGACATGGTCATTCTCCAGCCTAGAACTCAATGAGCGGTCTAGGCTGGCTCACCAGTGAGCCACAGGGACTCTCCTTCCCTGCTGACCCAGTGGTGGGATAATAGGTGCCTTGACCTAGTTTTTAAAAAGTGGATGCTAGAGATTTGAATTCAGGTCTTCATGCTACCTGAGCCATCTCCCCATCCTTCCTCTTCAGCAGTATAACAATTAATGAACTTGGATGTAAAATATGAGTTTTTAGTAAGAAGACTGACAAGACTGCAAACACAGAAACCAAGAATATCCATGAATATCCATGACTGCCTTGAAATTCTTCTAGTAAAATAATTTTTTTAATGCAGTGAGCATAAAAGTTAGCAGCAAATATGACAAGGTCATGCCATGCATTCCTTTAAAAATCTTGCCCTTCTCTTTTTTTCAAGATCAGTTTATGACCGAATTGTCCTCTCAGCCTGATGCATCAGAACAATATGAGTAAATACATATACATCAGGAATGACAGACTATACTGTAATTTTCTTTAAAAATAAGCACTGCTGAGATGGCTCAATAGACAAAAGATGCTTGCAGCTAAGCCTGATGTCCTGAGTTTGATCTCTGGGACCCACAGAGCAGAAGAAAACTGCCCACAGCAAGGTGTCCTCTAACCTCTGCATGCACACTGGGACACGTGCATGCTACACACATGTAAAATAAAACTAAAAGAAGCCTTTTCTGATTTCAAGTATATATTTTTAATAACTAAAATGGCCTTTGACCCTCAGCACTGCACTCAAAACAGGGATAATCTCTACGACTAGCATAATGACTGACGTGTATTATTGCCAAAAGGGTCACAACAAAAACACTCTGGGGAAAAAGACAAAATTAGAAGGTAAAAGGAGGGAAGTTACTCAGTAGTAAGCTGTTACCACTTAGGAAATAGAAAATTACATCTTACAAAGCTTCAGCAATATTTACAGAATCCTGCTACCAAAAACATTTGGCCATATTCAGCAGAGCTAGCATGAGCGGTGCCTTGAGCTTTAATAGATACGTATACTTCTATGTTGTAACAACGTATTATGAATTCAAAGGACAAGAAATCTCCATCAAGGTGATCAAGTCTTTAAAAGAGTTTTTTTAGAAATCTAAATGAGCTATAACCTCACTTTTTGAAAATATTTTGATCTTGCAAAAGTATTTTTATTGAACCATGAACATTATTAAAAAATACAGTATCTTTATGTCGAGAAAACTGCCTTACATCCCAGTGTATGTGTGCATGTGTGTATGGGTTTTTAATGTGTCTCTAAACTTCAAGCTTATTCCCTTATTTATTCACTGTGGGTGGGTACATTAGTGCCATGGCGTGCACTCATGGGGGTCAGGGGACAACCTTGCTTCTGGCTCTCCTTCTACCATGTGGGTCCTGTGGATAGAGCTCAGGTCAGTAGGCTGGGTGGTCAGTGTCTTTATGTGTGAGTCATTTACCACACATAGCTGATGTTGAAAATTATCATCTTTTTAATTTAGAGGCTAAGTATGACACATTTTAAAAACAATGAATCTGTGTTAGTTTCTTCTAATGAGTGATAACCTAAACTCATGTTTTCTAATATTTACCAAATAAAATGTTTTAGAACTAAGTATCTCTTTTGTGACATACAATTCATTTAACACTTTAAATTGACTCCTCAAATAGCAGTCAAGAGATATAGATCTCAGTCATACTTCTGCAGCTAACTGAAGTATACATCTTCTAAAAGATATTATTTGTAGTCTCGGGTTTTTCACTTGTAAAAAATACAAATTTAGGAATTACTTAAGTGCTAACATTCTGTAAATACAACCCTATAATAAATATTTTTTACTTCATAAAGGTATTAAAGAATTACCCCAAATAACTAAGAGTGGTGGCAGTACATAGCCTGGAAACCCCAAATGAGTAGAGTCAAAAATGATTACAGTCAAGCTATTACTATCAATTTCCTATGGCATCGCTCTGTGATTCCTAAATGCCCACTTTCCATCCCACATCAGGAAACGGCCATGCGAACATAAGCGGTTCAGTCACAGCTAGCACACATGATCATCCAGCTCTCCCAGCCTCTGTAGGAACGCTTGAGGGAGACACTTCTCATGGCTGAAACGCTCTTTTCATGAGGGGTGTATCCCTGGGTTCTGTCTTCAAGTTTCGATTTTACCCTGAATTTAAAAGAAAACATGGTTTGTCTTTCATTTTCTTCTCTTCTCAGTTTCTGACATTAGGATCTTAAGCACTCAGGTTCCATAAACTCAAACGTGTCACAAAAGACTTATGGTTTGATTTTACATGGAATGTGCCATCCTTTTTGAAGTCCTACATCACGTTGTTTACTAGTTAACCACTGAAACATTCTGAAGGCTTCCCCAGCCTATTATCAGAGTCTGGGCACTCTCAGGGAGACCCTTGTCACTGGCTTCCGTCACACCTTGTATCTGATTAACACACTCTAGGATAACACAGAGCTACACAGATCTGCTTTGTGTTCTGGAGCTATTGATGGGAAACAGATTTTTTTCCCTTCTTTAATCTGGCAGTCCCCTAATTGAGACTGCAATATGGTTTATTTAATAAAATTTTTCATACTAAATTAAAACAAGTCTAGGATAGTCCAGCTTTTTGTTAAGGCTAAGTAGCTCCAAAAAAGAGGCTTTTTATAGTTAAAAAATATTTTTCCCAAAATACACACATATATACTTATAGTAAACATACATTTAATAAAGTTGTTGGGTTTTGTATATATACTAGCTCTTTTCCAACATGGTTTCCCTAGTATGGACCTTTATATAGTCTGGACTGAGACAAAATTTAAAGCAGACCATTAGGTACGATTACCTCCGCAGACAAACTTTTTCCTAAAGTACTGAGAAGACTAACCTGTACAACAGCATTTCAAACATGCCATCTTAAACCTCAGAGTGAAATATACAGATGAATAAAATTTAAATAAGAAATCATGATATCTTTTATGCTCTGTTTGGGTTTCAAGTCCAACTGTGATCAATTAAATGAAAAAAGAAAGATATGTAAGTATCAAGGAAGGAATATACAAACATTTATGTATATGTATTTTATTTTGTTTGTTTAATTTCTAACAAGCTGGAAAAATATCTGAAATTTCTGCTTTTGCTTATGTGATACAATAATGAACTACAAAATAGGGTCAACCAAACTTTTGGCATTATGTATAATTTCACTACATAGAATTAAGAAAATAAATTTTTAAAATGTACTTACATTGATACATTAAAAATGATCATGTCTGTAACCAATCAGAAACCAGATCTAGCTTTTGGCAAGGTTGTTGTACACGCTCCAGCAACAACTCATTTGGAAAGTCTCTGCTCTGCATCCACAACCAAGCTACACGCCAATGAAAGTGCAGGTGAGGCTGGGGGATGCCTGGGTGGTAAAGGCTCCCTCCTCTGTGTGAGACCCAACTTCAGAGCCCAGAGGACATAAAGCTGACAGCCACTGCGTGCCTCTGCTATCCAGTGCTCCCACAGCAAGATGGGAGGCAGACATGGGACAATAACCAAAGGCTCATGGGCTAGCTAGTGTGGCATGTGACACAGTGAACACATCTTTAAGAAGGTGAAACGTGAGGACCAGCAACATAGGTTATCCTGACCAACAAAGGTACCTCCACTTATTTTACACATCACACACAGGGGTGGGAAGAGGTAAAGGGAGAGAGATTCTTAAAAGTTAACTGTCACGTACCCATTTTATTCAATTCTTAAGCATTTTATGATGCTTGAATGCCTGATTTCTAATCTTAACCCAATGCATTTTTTCTTTGTAATTTTAAGTATTTTCAGATATATTTTAAAGTATTCTCCTTGGTAGCAAGATTATTAAAAAAGCAGCTTTTCCATCTGATAGGCCTTCTTGGAAATCTTTGTGAGGAAAGTTAACAATGTATAGAGACTGCATTTATACCTGGAATAGTTTATCTCATTTAAATAGGTCATCAATCCTATGCAATATAAAATTTTCTGTACTTATAATACCTTACTTTTCCAAGTTAAAATACTAAAGCTGAGTTTTAACTTGATTATTGAAACACATTCATTCCATCCATGATCATAATTAGTTGCAGAAAAAAGAACTACTCTTCAAAATCTCAATAGCCCAGCAGCACCTTAGTACGAGAGGACAACAAGGACACTGGTGGCAGAAGGACAGAGCTATTGTAGCAGAGGACATAATTACACCTCTGCTGTAAGCACCATGGACATAGCACAGGACATGTGTTAATGGGCCATGGCACACTACCGTTCTGGGATGACTAGCTTCCGTGTTTAGATGGCAGCTCTCAGTGCTCTCCAGAGTCTAGCCTGTAAACTTCAATACTCAAGGGCTTTGCACTGCTGAGTTCTATATGCCAGTAGTTACATCAGTGTCTGGCAGACACTATGTGCACAGTAAACATATCTTAAGTGTATGACAACTCAACCATGTCTGAAGAGGTATTTGTCTGCCAGTTTGAAATTTTTAAGGTTCTCAAACACTTCACATGAAGTTGAAGCCATACTAAGGACACAAGTGGAATTGAGTTTTAGAAGCCTTGAGGAAGTCTGTGTAGGTTCTCTTTCTTTCTTGAGTCCCAAGGCCTGGAGTCTTAAAACAGAAGTCCAAGTACCTATTTTTTCTTATATGGCCTCCCTGCTCGCCCCCACACTGGTACCATTTCATGCCTCTCTAAGCTATAAGCAACCTCAGTTGGACAGCAATACTTACTGTTACCACCAGAGAGACTGTAGTATGCAGCATGTAACCCTCTTTGGTTTACAAAGAACCATCACACATATGTTTCAATTCATGAATTCAGGATTCTGCACCAACTACATTAAACAAATCATCACTATAACAGTATTTGCAAAATATTGCAAAATTTGGGGATCAAATACTTTACTGAAGATGGCATATTTTCAAGGCATTCAGTGTTTAATGTTTTTTTTACTGTTATCCACATTATATTTCTTGAGCTGCAAATAAGCTTTTTCTTTAGATATGAATGGCCTTCAGCTATAAATAGTCCCATATATATGGTTATTTTAAAATTATGATATAATAGCTATTGTAGGAAACCAAAATCTAGTAGTGAAAGCATCTTAAAAGGTCATCCACTCCTGTCATAGGCAAGTTTCTAACGAAGTCCTCACAGAATGAATTACTTAGCCATTATTACTTAGCACTGCCAGAGATTTCACACTGTCTCTTGATAGCTTTCTTTAGTGCTTTGCCACACTTGCTGTTTCCAGTCACTGTTTCTCTTACTTCAAATTATGCCATGCTTCTTTTCCTTCAATTCTGAGACAGATTTAGGATGGACAATTTGCACCCTCTACTGTGATCAGTAACACTGTCCGGCCTCAATGAACCAAAGCCTGACAGCTCTTGTGAGGGTAGAACCGTGCGTTAAGATGGCTTCCTGCAGATCACTGCAAAAGGGGCAGAGGACTGTGAGCCAGAGATGGTGCCAACTCCAGAAGTAGCATTTTTAGGACACAATAGCACAGTTGTAATTATGTGCTCAATGCTGGGACAGCATGCACAAGACCTGTACAAGTTCAAGTCAGACAAAATGCCAGGATGAGGGACACAAAATTTCATCCCTAACTGAGAAGCTATTGGTAAAGGATAGAAAGGGAGCAATGATTTACTTAAGGGTGTAGCCTTGGAAGATCTAACACCCTTAGTAGATGGCCCCAAACCCAAGCATATATAGGCAGCACTAATGAGTCGTGGTGGGTTTTAAGAAAGTAAATGAGGAGCTGGGCGGTGGTGGCACACGCCTTTAATCCCAGCACTCGGGAGGCAGAGGCAGGCGGATCTCTGAGTTCGA
The DNA here is from genome assembly GCF_903992535.2 of Arvicola amphibius. Taxonomy (NCBI): domain Eukaryota; kingdom Metazoa; phylum Chordata; class Mammalia; order Rodentia; family Cricetidae; genus Arvicola; species Arvicola amphibius. The sequence continues at coordinate 57,650,425 of NC_052058.2, forward strand.
GGCCAGCCTGGTCTCCAAGAGCTAGTTCCAGGACAGACTCTAGAAACTACAGGGAAACCCTGTCTCGAAAAACCAAAAAAAAAAAAAAAAATTGAATCTAAATTAAGTTATAAAATCAGAATATGGATCATTTAACAAATAAGATATTTCCACAGTAGAAAAAGCAATTTCCCTTTTATTATTTAAAGGTCCTAAAAAAACCTTTTTCAGGCAATTGTCATAGCATGGAACATTAAAAAATTTCCAAATTCATTCATTCTGTGGGATAAATTCAAATATAAACTATGAACACTAATATATCTGTCCAAAGTACATATGTAGAATAATTTTGGGTTAATTAAAAGTAAACAGGTTATCTTCTTATGTCACTTAAAAATCAAAATGAAAACAAATAATATAGTTATTAGTTGTCCCAAGGAAGGGAAATGTTGGTCCAAATAATTTACTAAACACATGACCACCATGAGCATTTTTTTCTAGTCCTCACAGCAAGTCTCTAAGGATCAGAAACGCCACTGAAAACCGGGTGGTCACTATTTTAAGTGGTTCATTGAGATTATTTACCGTATCTGTAAAAAAACAAAACAAAACAAAAATTGGTTGAATTATAAATGTAGTAGATCAAGTTGCCACTTTCAGAAAGTCAAAGATTGAATTATGATCAGAATGTCTACCTAAGCGAGGGGAAGCATGTTTTTCGGGCCTGCTATAGTTCTCTACTGTCTGGCTAGAGCTGAACCTTATAGTTTACAGCAGAAAGGTAAGACAGATAAGTTTTCAGTGGAATAGCTTGTTTCCACACCCTCATGCCTTTCCATTGGTTCTACAGTGTTTCACTTCTAAAAAGCACAACTTGTATATGAGCCAGTCGGACAGCACAGTAGGGCTTCCAAATTACACAAATCATCCACATGAGTATCTTTAAATACTTTAGTCTATTTAAAAATAAGTTATTCAAATGAATGTTTTCCAATGTGAATAGACAACTACCACATGCCATCATATCAAATACTGATTTTATACACCCAGTGCAGAGAGATGTGCAGAGAAATCAAGTGAACTAAGTCTTTTAATCCATGTTTGGGTTTTCTTTTTATACTAACTTGAAAGAAATCTGATGACACTGTGGAGAGCCACATAAACATGGCAAGCGGTTACATCACAGCTTAATTATACTGATTCTTCTTGTTATTTTCACGACAAGAAAGCTCTTTACAATAATATCTAACACTGTTCTCTTTGTGGCTTTAATTTTAGTGCTGACTAGAATTTATAAGTCTCTCGAGGGAGGATGGAATCAACAGTAAAATGAAGGCTTGGAATGTTCACTGGGCTTTGACAAATGAATGCCTTTTTTTTTTAAATGAGCACCATTTCAATACAGTCTTGGAAGCCAAAGTCAAGATTAACATTAATTGTAAGGATGTTATGGGAAGTAATAGACCTTAAGAAAACACCAACACAAAACTGGCTGCAAAAAGGAAGGGTGGCTGCAGTATCTAGGAAAAATTGTGTATGAGAGGGAGGCACCTCCAAGTATAAGATAAAAAGTCAACTCAGATTGCTTATTAAACTACAATAAAATATTTTATCCTATACCATATTTGTATTTGTGCCAAATATTTTTACATTAAAGCTGAGGCTACTGCCAGGCAGTGGTGACACACACCCTTAATCCCAGCACTTGGAAGATAAAAGCTGGTGGATCTCTGAGTTCGAGGCCAGCCTGGTCTTCAGAGTGAGTTCCAGGACAGCCAACGCTACAAAGAGAAACTCTGTCTCAAAAAAGACTGAAGTTATTGTTAGAGCTACCATTCATTTACATTCTAAAGGAAAACACCTAATATACCAATCTAGACATATCTTCCATTTCTCAGTGAGGGGAGCTGGAGCACACGAAGGTCATGCACAACACTGATGGATGGCTCACGGCTGTCCTCACTGTTTAAGCAGACTCACACGTAGAACTTTTTTTTTTTTTTAAATATTTATTTATTATGTATACAATATTCTGTGTGTATGCCTGCAGGCCAGAAGAGGGCAGCAGACCCCATTACAGATGGTTGTGAGCCACCATGTGGTTGCTGGGAATTGAACTCAGGACCTTTGGAAGAGCAGGCAATGCTCTTAACCTCTGAGCCATCTCTCCAGCCCCTCACACGTAGAACTTTATGATGCCTCTTATTCCCATGGAACAAATTTTATCAGCACTGACATTGTGATATATTTGAAAATGGTAAATATGCCATTAAATTGTTCCCTAAGAGTATTAAGTATTTTATGTTTATTAGTTCCATTTTTATCAAGATATGATATACTGGTAAAGATTCTCTCTATATATACCATCTACCTCTATCTATCTATCTATCTATCTATCTATCTATCTATCTATCTATCTATCTATCTATCTATCTATCATTTCTCTACTCTGACTTAGATCAAAGCTAAAACAACATTGTATCAATAATTCAAAATCACAGTGAGGTAGTCTAATCTAAAAAGCAGCTGGCGTCAAATATGATGAATTTCCAAAATAAAATCTGGGAAATTAACAAGAAAGTTCCTGATGTTAATTGTCTACTTCACAATGACACCACTGACAGAAATGTTAACCCAGTTTATTTTCAATGAACTAGTTAATTGATTTCTAAAAATGTTTATCGATTTTTTTAAAAGAGGTTGCTAAGCTCCCAAGACTACTGAAGGTGGCAAGCGGGCTGTATCGGCAGTACATAGCTAAGGTTCACACTAACCTAAGGTTCAAGTCCCAAAGAACTCTACAGCAGCACCCTAAGTTTCCGAGAAAAATATTTAGGATTAGCCAGTTTCCAACCTAAAATGTAGATCATCCCTCTACTTGTGCATACTTAAAACGTCCCAGCATCAACAATAACGCGAAGACATTTGTATCTCCTCTTTATTAAGTACCTCATAAAACTAATCTATATATAGAACAAAAATGATCAAACAACTGAAAAAAATCATTTGCATGAAATTTGATTCATTTTATAGACATTGACAGCAATTTTCCTTCTTCTACATGTTTCTAAAAATGAAATGATTCTTGGATGGCACAGAGATCAGCCTGTGTTCTGTGGTGATTTACAAACCTCTCTCAAGAGCCTTGGGTTAAAAGTTGAAAGCCAAAGGATCTACACTTAGATAACAAAAGTTTCTAGATCTTCACAGAATACAAATATTGTGTTGCCACTCAATAGTTCAAATTAGGTTTACATATTTTTTTCATATTTCATAAAATAAAATCAGATTTTTTTTGTAGAGAGAATACTTACTGCGATAATATCTAATGTGTTATCACAGACTTTCCGGATTTCATTATTCTTATCATGCATCAGGTCTATGAGATATGCTGGAGCTTCTGAATAAAAGTGGTTAAAGACAAAAAATGAACTGAGATTGTAGCTCTTCAGTTATACAGAAATTGCAAACATCATTATGGCAGCACAATTGCTTTCTTGATCTGTCATGTCCATGATATTCAGGGAAATATTTCATATGAAAGTGAATAACATCAAATAATCACTTGAATCTCATATAGTTGCTATAGTAAAAAGAACTGGAAAATTATGTCATTTTAAATAAGGCATTTTAAAACAGAATTTAAAGAAATAGTAAAATATATATGACAAATATAAATCAGAATTAGAAAACCCAAGGAAACAAAAGTTCAATAAAGAACATGAAAGAGAAAATGAACATAAAAATAAACACAACAGACTCTTAAGAGAAGTATAAGACAGAGAATAAGACAACTTATATATAAAAACTAAATGGACAAAAAGGTTAGAAAATTTAAAACACAGTAAGGATAGGCAAGGGGGTTAGGAAGACAGCTCACAGTAGAGTGCTAGCTTTGCAAACTTGAGAACCTAAACTCATTTTCTAGAAACTATATTTAAAAAGTGGGTGTGAAGGTGTGAGCTTGTAACCTCAGTGCTGGGAAGGAGGTAGTGAACCGGGACTCACTGACCAGTCAGCCCGTCTACTTGCTGAGTTTCAGGGTAATGAGAGGTCCTGCATGGAAGAGTAAGAGAGACGGTTCTTGAGGAAGGACAGCTGAGGTCATCCCCTGGCCTCCACACACATACACAGGTGCCCATCCACTTGCACAGACACATGCACCTGTACACACAGGAACATGTAGACACAATAAACAATAAGTAAAAAATAGATAAGGAACTGCAAAATCCAAAGCAATAGAATATAATAGATAATAGAAACTAAAGTTCAAGAGAACATTCCAGGGGGTCAGGGAAACTTTATATGTGAAAAGTACATTTGTAAGATTTTACTGAGGTTTCTAAGTCTACTAACAGTAAAACAACTTGATGTTAAAGAAAGTAAACATTCTTTTAGTTTTTCTGACCAAAAGACCTAATCACTCCAGGACAAAGTGTGGGAGAGTCTTCTGTTTGTGTTGATTTCATTCGTTAATAAAGAAACTGCCTTGGCCCATTTAATAGGCCCTCCCTTAGGTGGGTGGAGTAGACAGAACAGGAAGAAGGAAGTGAGGTAGATGGCTCAGTCAGATGCCACGCCTCTCCTAATTGAGACAGATGCCATGCCTCTTCTCTCTGAGCCAGACGCGATGAAGCTCTGGCCCAAGATGGATGTACGCTAGAATCTTCCCGGTAAGGCACCACTTCGTGGTGCTACACAGATTATTAGATATGGGTTAATCAAGATATGAGTAAGAGGCTGAAACTAATGGGCCAGGCAGTGTTTAAATGAATGCAGTTTGTGTGTTGTTATTTTGGGGCATAAGTTAGCGAGGCGGCCAAGATCCGGGCGGGATGAAAAACAGGCCTGCCCGCAGGCTCTCACTACAGACAAAGGAAATTAAACTGTTCTCAGAATTAGGATAGTAAGTACTTTACAGAGCTCTCCTTGGAAGCAATGCAAAATGGATGGCAAATGCCTCTAAACTGCTAAAGGGAGTGTCAACCCAGAATTCGATATTTAGCTAAATTATCAGTAAAATGAGAAGCTGTTATTTTCAGATAACCCTATTTTATTATTTATATATATTACTACATATAAAAATAGCTCATTATAGGTGGAAGTCAGTTCAAGAGCATAACAACATAGAATGCAAGCAGAGATAGGAGCCAAGGAAATGAAACAAATATATAAATTTCCGGTAAGCACTCATTTTTAAAAAGTAATAATTAAAACGTTAAGTTGTATGGAAATATTTTACAACATACACCCACACGAATTTGAAGGGAGACTCTCTGAACATCTACCACAATGTTGCTTCTAGATGCAGTGAGTTACTAAATAAAATTCCCAATGTCATGTGGGAGACCTCCTGATTTGTTTTTGGTCAGGGAGACAAACCACGGAGGCCTCCAAAACAATACATGTTCTTGTCATTACTGTTGATGGTCCACAAAAACCAGATGATAAGACCTTAACTGCATAAGACAAAACACAACTTGGTTGCAAGACACAGAGAAGCTGAGTGGCAACTGAGGTGGGAAGCATCTCCTTGCTGGCTAGCCTTCAGAGTGCCAGAAGGTGCTACAATGGCTGCCAGGAGAAAAACGGTATCAAAGGGCTTACCTCTTTCTCAGCTCTGCGAACTACAAAATCAACTTGCCAGGCAAGATGAGCCCACCTGTGTAGCAGTCATGACTGTTACGGGGGACACCAAACACTGTCTTCTTGGATTTGAGGCCTGCTTCATAGGAGAGAACTCATGCCAGACACTGCAAACTCAGTCAAAAACCCAAGCCTGGAAGGATTATGGGCCCTAGAGAATACTGACTACTGTTGTTTAGATAAATGGACACAGCATCAATCAGCCTTCTAAGCATCTATGTTTATACACAGAGGTAAATGCTAGTTTTAGCCCCTGTAAGTGAAGCCCTTTTTAGAATTCACAAAAATCTTTAAGATAAAATAGGTTGTCTTTCCAAGAAGTCCCCTAGTAACACTTGTCTAGTAACACTAGTAAGACTTGTCATTCTGTTTTATGTCTTAACTTTTCATAAACAATTTTTATGGGCTAAAGAGACACCTTAGTCTTTCAAGGCTATACTCACTACCAAAACTTCAAGAATACTTTGATGTTTTGTCTGTGTCCTGAAAATTTGAGTGAGGGAGAATTCAAAGTTAATGGACTAATTATTTTGTGGAGGATTCAGGCTGAGAAAACTTTCTGCTTTTTTTAGCTGCTTTTGCTTCTTTTGTTTTGTTTGTGTGTTTGTTTTGGAGCAAATAGCAAAGCTGTGGAAAAGATACAGAGTAGGAGTGCAATTACAGCTTAACATAGAGAGGCTCTGGGTGTTAAAGAGATCAATAGTATTAAGAAAAAGTGAAGTAATTTTCAGTCAGACAACAGAACAATAGGAGAGGAGCTTTGAGGCATTTCTATGGACTCCATCCATTACAGGTTCTACAGTGCAAAACTTCAAACTAAGACTTTCCTCTGAAAATAGCAAGTCTCCAGGACACCCTCTTGAAAAAACAGAGATTGCTGCACCACCAGTGCAAGGGGGCTATACTAGCATTCAAGTGGATGTGTGCCCTGGCATTGTCCACATGGACTTTTTTTTTTTTTTGCAAATGTGCAAAATGAGGATTTAAGGGCTTATGGAGGGTTGCACCAAGGTTCCAGAGAGAGTCCATGAAGGCAAGCAGGGTGTGGATGTCTTGGACGTCCTGCAGGAAGCCCCTCTGAGGCTTGTGCATGAAGCTGTGAGAGAAGAGCTGAAATGGAGACCCTTAGGTGCTGGAGACGGCGGGAATGCCACGAGCACCATTTTCTAGGCTTGTTTGGTCTGAGGTCTGTTAGCTGAAGTGGAGGTTTACACTGGTGGCATTTACAGAGGTTCTGATTCTGGAATACTGCCGATTTCAGATTTCCTTTATCCCGTACTACTTTCATGCAAACAATTACCATAGAAGAGAAACTGCCATTTAAATTCATTTCTAAGTCTGCTGTTTTCTACAGCATTTCAACATTTGAAAGAAAATACCAAAACCGAATGTCTCTGCAATTGTAAATGGTCAAATATTTTACACATTGAAAGGATACGTGTTTCCTTGATTATGACATCTCTTGTGGCCTGATGGAAAACCATCTGGTAGAAGACATAAATTATCTGACACACAAATTCATCATCTTCTTGCTGAGCTGAAAGGAAACAGAAGCTTCCATGACAGAATTCTGTATTTATCCACGGAACTAAAACATCTGGGAAACAACAGAGTGACAGTGGCAGGCAGACAAACAGCAGCACCTGAGCAATCACCACCCCATGGTGATCCCACATGGGAAAAGCACTGACAAAAGGATGCCTTCTAGAGTTGAAGTCTAATTAGGAATTGGACTACTGGCGTAGAATGCAGCTCAGTGATAAAGCACTTGCCTAGTATTATGACAACCTGGGTTTGACCCCCAGAAGCTCAAGAAAAGAAAAAGAAAATGGACTATTATAAAAAGACATTTTGTTGAATAATATTCACCAAGTTAAACTTTACATATATTGGCCTAAAAGAGGTATTTTTATTTCAATCCAATTATTGTGATAAAATGCAATCATAAAGGCTATTTTTATTTATATTTTATGATGATAATAAATAATATAATAAATGTTTAATATGACAAACTTGTAATTTAACAGTAAATGTGATTTACTGATAGAGTAATTTCGCCATATACTCTTGGCAACAGTTCAGTGACATGTTAGAAACATATTTCCTGGCTAACAGTGTCGAACTGGCCATGTGTACTAAAGTGTGAGCCTCTTCAGGTCTAACCTGTCTAAGATGATTTCCATCACTAACTTCCAAAATTACTCAGGCTGTCCACCAATCTCTTTCCATGTAGGCTTTGCTCTACAAGGCTTTAAACACTAAAAGTGTACATGATCCTTTTCTCCTATTTAGTTAAGAAAATTCTACATATCACCTTGCGGTAGGTGCATATTAGAGAACCTGCAACACAGTGAAACTGAGCTGCTGCTATCGTAAACACTCAGCACTCTCGGCTAAGCTGCAGCAGAGCACTGACACGCGTCATTTTCTAACTCTGCAGCTTCACGAGATCTTCACCTTCTGTCCACTGCACTGTCTTCATTTTCACAACCCAACTATCTAGTGTCTTTTAATTAGCTCTAATCTATGAACTTCTGGCTGTGGGAAGGGTATATTAGAGTAAATATGTACATATTACATTTTTGAGATGGAATAATTTGAAATATGACTATATTATTAGATGGTCTTGTAAAATATTAAATTACAAAGCAAATTAAAAAATCAGAAAAGAAAATATACAATAGACCTATATAGTAATTCATCTTACTGGCCATGCCTAACCTAAATGAACAGTAAACACAAATTAGAGTTCAATTTCATTGATTACTGGGGAAAGTTAAATTAACAACACAAGAAGATAATGGTAGGAAGGCTTCACCTAATGGACTGCCAGTGCAGAGGGTGGCGGTGGCTGAGTAGCTTTAACTGTCCTGCACTGGGAACTGGACCTGAAACCGACACAACCACACTGGGAAACAGACTGCACCATTTACTGAAAGCTAAACATAATGCCAACTCTCTGACCAGCAAGTCTCAGATACACACCTGATAGAAACGAGCACAAACATTAATGGTCAAAGAAAAGACTTTAGAAACATTATTTGTAATAGTTACTGTTCCGTATGCCCCATATCACAAAACCCTTCAATGACACAAAAGATACATATATTTATAATACTATATATGACAATGGAAAAGAGAAAGTCTATAAGTAACATAGATGGATCTCATAAATCAGCCCAATTTCATGTACACAGTTAAAATCCAAGCAAAGTCAAATTATCAGTGATATAACCCAAGACCAGAAAGCTAAATATTTCTTTTCTGATATGGATACTAGCTTCAACTCTTGTGTTTTAACATGCAGCGCAAATGGAAGCCAGAAAACTAGAAAGGGTCTTGTGGGGACATGTAAAGGGAGAGGAAACAATAGATTACAGGTGACACCAAAGCAGTGAGTGAATACAGGAGTGGAAAGACCTAGCAGGGAGGGACATAGGGTGGCGGGAAGCCATGGAGTAAAGAGCAGGCTAATGAAAGGAAAGAGATATGAAAAGCCACATGGAAACCTACTGTTCACAGCACAACAGCAAACATAAGTGGAGGTGCAGCAGTACACACATGCAATGGAAGAAGAGGTCTGAACACTGGGGGTTAGAGGAGAAAGTGAGGAGGGGGTGAGGGCATAGGCAAGAGAAGCAGGTAAACCAAAATGAAGGATGTATGAAACCCTTTATGGAAAGTCACTAGTTACTCTGCTAATTTCAAAATATAACTTAAAGAACAAAAAGAGAATAAAATTACCCTACATGGGTCCCAGAAGACAGATTAATAGCTAAAAATTGTAGTAGAAGGCACAGAATATCTCCCAGTGAGTTATTGGTTCCCAAAGGTCTCTAAAAATACAGGCTATTGTTATTGCTCTTTGTTACCCACCATAACTACATGGTAAGACTCTACTGCTAAAGACAGTGTACATTTTGGATTCAGGACACTAAATCTAATCTCCAACTGACCGGGAAACTTCCTGTTGTCTAGTTTTCACAGAGCCAAAGTGCTATGAAGGCTACTGGGAGAGAAAAGACATCAGTGAACTCACCTAACACCAGACACTGCATAGAAAGTACAACACCAATCTGCCAGAAAAGATGTGTCTCTTGATACATAGTGGCAATAATGTTGTGAGATAACTAACCACCTTCTTGCTGAGTTTGAGGTCTGTTCCATAAGAATGAATTTCATGCCTGGTACTATAATCCTAGTCAAAGCTCACAGTTAGGGAGATCACAGACCCTCGGCTAAATGGTCATGCTGTCGAATAGCCTTCTAAGTATTTATGCTTATGCCATAGACCTGGTTCTTGTCAGCTTTGGTCAGAGAAGCTCACTCCTGCACTGAACAGCAGGCAACAGAGAGATGCAGAACTGATCAAAGTCTGAGAAAAAGAGACTTAAGTGCTTCACCTTAATGGGACATCTCAATTTCCTGGATTACTAACATGGCTCAGGTAACACTATGGAAGCAGAGGTGAAAAGAACATCAAGAGCCAAGTGATGGGGAGGGGTGCTGTGCAATGCTGTCTTCTGGACATTGCACGCCTAGTGCAATAATGCATACATAGTAGCCATGGTTGCCTGTCTAAGACCCACCACATCCAGCTAGCTCCACCCCTTACTGAGGAGATACTAGCAGTGAACAGCTGCTGGAAAGGGAACAGTTGCTCACTCTTTTGAGGAATAGCCATTGCTAGGTTTCTCAGTGGATGGCCACACCTATGCACATAGGGGCAGCACTTACTGGATTTAATGGGTTATAAAAAAAAATGAAGTTGGAAAATGTGGTACATTTACACAATGGAGTACTACACAGCAGAAAAAAAATGACATCTTGAATTTTGCAGGAAAATGGATGGAGCTAGAATACATCATTTAGAGTGAGGTAATCCAGACCCAGAAAGACAATTATCACATGTACTCACTCATAAGTGGCTTTTAACATAAAGCAAAGAAAACCAGACCACAAATTACAATCCCAGAGAACTTAGACAACATTGAGGACCCTAAGAGAGACATACATAGATCTAATCTACATGGGAAGTAGAAAAAGACAAGATCTCCTGAGTAAATTGGGGAGAGGGTTGAAGGGGAGGGGAGAGGCAGGGAGGGGAGCAGAGAAAATGTAGAGCTCAATAAAATCAATAAAATAAAATAAAAAATGAAGTTGGAAAGAGAGTGTCTTGAGAAGGGTATGGAAAAAGCTAGACGGGAAAAATAGGATGATCATATTTTATTGTACAGATATGTGAAATTCTCAAAAAGAATGTTCAGAAGATAGAAATCTCTCAATGGAAACATTAATGATTGGGAAAACAGCAGATGCACTTCTAGAGTGCCAGTAATATTTACCTCCCTACATAGGTAATGCAGTATGGCTATGCTTACTTTGAGAGTTCACTGAATATAAACCTATAATTTGTGGATTTTCTTTATGCATAGTATACTTCAAAATGTCTACTAAAATTAATAAAATGTATATACATATATATCTTATAAATGGCCCTGGAAGGACTGAGAATAAGAAATGTGCTTTTTTTAGATGTCTCACACTAGCAAGTTTAATTTTATATAATTAGCTAGTTTTAATCTCTAAGATGGAATAGAAAATTACCCCAATGAAACAATGCTAATTTCAGATAAATATGATCTGAAATGGGAAACTAATGAGCCCTAGACCCTTAAGAGCAATACGGAGTAAGGGAAGACTCAAGTTCCCCACTAATATTGTACCCTCACACTACTGTAGCTAGTTCAATTTAAATTAAATTGAAAATTCAGGTTCTCAGTCCTGACAACTTCATTTCAAGTGTTCAATGGATATATGCGTTCGGCAGGGAAGATAGATATAGGACATTTATTTTTCTGACAGGTTCAGAGGGCAATATCCTGTGAATCTAAAAGAAAATATGATGCTTAGAATCAGCTTCCAAGTTAATGTTCTTACTGAGAAGTTAAGATACAAAAAGAAAGGGTTGCACAACAGAAAAGACCAAACTCAAACCAAGATAAAGTTAGACAGAAAGAAGTGATTCAGTAATACTTGTTGAATCTGGGAAAGGAGGGAAATGCACATGAAATTGGTACAGAATTGCTTCATAGTAATGTCCTTAGCAGCAACCTCAAGTCCTTTCATATTATTCTATCCTATCCTAGTTAGTAGCTTATTTAGTTCATCTTTGTTACTACATAATTTAGTTAATCCTATGATTAAAGAAAGAAAATACTGCAGAGATGGCAAAGCACCCTGTGTTCGTGTACTCATTTCACCTTCCAGACATCCCAGATTCGAGATCCACTTCTCTGCTGAGGCTGGTCCCCAGCAAAACACATATAACATTGTGGATTCTTTATTTTACATTTTAAATTTAAAATAATATCCTTTACACATTGACATGAAAATGAGAATTACCATTCAGCAGTTCAATGAGTGCCGGGATTATTCCAGATTTAGCTAGCAGTGCAGCGCAAGAATCATCCATAGATACAGTTCCGATCATTATAACCACTTCTAAAACAAGGTCATCCTCTGCAGCACCTGGCAAAATGAAGACATGGAAGGTTTTCATTGAGTGTCTTGAGGAAAGCCATTTGTTCTGTCAAATTTAAGTGCACAGAAAAGATACTAAAAGATGTTAAACCCATCCAATGGATATCTGACATGCTTATAAACTTGTCGTTTTATTTCAGATTTTTCATGTTTCTCCATGAGAGCCTGTAGTACTGGTGAGACAATAGGATGCTGTAAATATTATATTTGAAAGTACAACTGAAAGATAATGTAAGCAGACGGTAAAAGACTCTTTACTGTGTGTGTGTTTCCACATCTGCATGTATACATGGGGGGACACTTGTTAATAAAGAGACAGTAAAAATCTAAAATCAAAAATAAATAGGGAAGAGAAACTAATGTTAAGAAATTACTCTTAGCTGGGTAGTGGCGATGCACACATTTTTAATCTCGGCACTTGGGAGGCAGAGGCAGGCAGATCTCAGTGAGTTCAAGGCCAGCCTGGTCTAAAGAGTGAGTTCCAGGACAGGCTCCAAAGCTACAGAGAAACCCTGTCTCAAAAAACCAAAAAAATCTCCCCCCAAAACAAACAAACAAACAAACAAACAAACCAAAAACAAAAAAAAAAAAAAAGAAGAAAGAAAGAAGAAAAGAAGAAAAAAAAGAAAAGAAAGAAATCATTTTATGACAACTTAGGACAAATGAGGACTTACAGAAAATAGGGGGTTTGGTAATAATCTTTCTAAAAACAACACTGTTGGAATAGTGTGCTGCCTAGAACAACGGACTCATACAATACTTGGTAAGCAACCCTATCCAAAACCCAGAGCTTAAGCAAAAAATCTATAACATGGACACAGACCTGGCTTCAGCTTATCTTTGAGGAATGGAACTAGCTTGTACTCCTTCAGAACCAGCTCCCAGTCTAGGTCTGGGATGGTCAGATTTGCCAGAGTTCCCAAACACTCAATTACAAACTCCTCCTCTTCATCACTGGAAATCTGAGCTGCAAGGTCCCCAACATAATCCTGAGGAAGCAGAATCGCAACAGAGTTAAAATGTAGGAAAGGATCTAATCTAATAACTGGTAAAAAAAAAAAAAAAGCAAAACAAAACATAGTTCTCAATTTAACTGAGTTAACTTGTTAAGGATCTGATGGTAAGCTCCAGAGAGGGTATGCTGACTGGACAGTTGCAACATTACAATGAGAAGTGGGGTTTCCTTTCCTTTCTTTCTTTTTTTCCAGCATGTTGAAATAGTGATTGTGGTAATTGTGTACAAAGGACCATCAATAAGGGAAGAAGGGATGTTTTCTCCTCTTTGGTCAAAACCTGCAGACCCTTGATTCAGGAAGACTTGATCTCAACTCACAGATCTATCATTTACTTGCTGTGAACCTTAAGGAAACTACAATTTCTGAAAATAGGATGATGCCTTTTAAGAATATAATGTTGGAACTATCATCTACACAGTAGCCACTTCACACATATTAAAGCAATTATTGTCATTGCTTTGAAATAAATCTTAATATCTTATGGCTGGAAGTTAGATTTCAAGTCAAAGAGAATTTATTTAATACTAATATACTCAAATATTAAGTACCTGCTAAATGTGAATAATATTGTGGCAGAAATGTTGGGAAAAATATAAATCTTGTTCTCACAATGCCTTCAATAAGTCATTAACAACATTCTGAGACTATGTGGCAAGCAAATAAAGAAATCAAAGTGGTTAAGTTTTCACTTTTGTACCTGGATAAACTGGACACTTTTGAAAACATGGTGTGGGAGGTCCTTCTGTCTTTGTGTTGCTTTTATTGGTTAATGAATAAACAAACTGCCTTGGCCTGTTGATAGGGCAGAACTTAGCTAGGTGGGGAAAACTAAACTGAATGCTGGGAGAAAGGAGGCAGAGGCAGAGAGAAGCCTTGTATTCCCGGCCCGAGACTGACGCCGATCCTTGCCCATAAGCCACAGCCATGTGGTAATACACAGATTAATGGAGATGGGTTAAATTAAGAGTTAGCCAATAAGAAATTAGAGCTAGTGGGCCAAGCAGTGACTTAAATAATATAGTCTCTGTGTGAGTATTTTGGGGCCAAGCGACCGAACGATCAAGCAGCCTTCATTACAACAGAAAGAACATTTAGATAAATTTGCTTCTAATGGAAGTACCAAGCTGATCTACCATCTTTAAGATTTTATAGCCTATTACTGCAGAGTATAGGGATGTGGTATCTGGCAAGTTGTGGTAGGTAATGGAGAAAGAATTCTGGATTAAGCAGGTACAGATGAATAAGAAGGTCTGAACATAAGCCTGGATCATGGGAATGTGGATATATTGTTTATGCTCTCTGTTGAAGACACGGATTTCTAACATCAGCTATCCACTGATGTCCAGATGTCAGTACAGACACATTTTCAGAGAAACAAACAGATAACAAAATGACCCTCACTCCGGGAAGCAGCACTCAAGCAACAGTTGGCGCAACTGTCCAAATATGGGAAGCAAAGTGGCTTGGGCTGGAGCAGCCAGGAGGTAGGAAGATTAATTTCTGTCCTTGTTCCTGACATACATGGTGCTGGGCCCTGCATTCACTTGGAGCAGCGATGTACTTCCTGGTTGTACAATACAACCACTTGTGAAGATTTAGCAAATGCATGCTCAGTCATTTCACTCCCATATGAAGTAAATTAAAGCTCACTAGTTGACCAGTAGAATCGTTTGATGAAGACACAACATAGCTGGGCAAGGCTCTTTCAGGCTCTCTTACATCTGGGTTATTGGACCTTAAATTACCTCAGAAATCCTGACTCTCATAAGGTCACATAACAGTAGGAATGACTGATCAATAACCATCCTACCAACTTTAGCAGGATGCCAACTACACAGTAACTTCTTACTGTAGCTTAAATTGTACTGTTCAGAAAATCTCTGGGTCCAAATTCCCTATTTTGGGCTAGTTCATGATCAGAGAATTTAGGCACTAGGGATATCTGATTACCTCCTTTCTTCTCTTTTTTGTTTGTTTCATCTTTTGAAGTATTTACAAATTGATGATGTGTGTTCTATAATAGGCACGTGACTAAAGCTTTAACTCTGGAATGGATTTTAAGTAAAGTAATCATGGCAGCTAATTTGTCTCAGCACTCAGTTACAGCAGGAGTTTCTCAACACTTCATTATTATCATGGCTCCTTGAGAATGGGGCTCTTTATGTAATCTACAGGAGAGACAGTGAGGTTCATGGAGGTTAAAATACTTGCCCAAGCATCTGTGTCAGACCTTGGGTTCTTTACTATTCTGCTCGCTAGCTTTCTCCTTCAGAACTCTGGAGAAACAGTGACATAGTAACAGGAAGCACACCTTTGGCAATGCACATATGTCTGCCATGCTGGGCCTTTGCACTGTATGTTCATCAAAGCAGAGGACAGCAAACTAGGGGCTCCAACTACTTTTTGAAGCTAAAGAATTTTTGTTTGTTTTTGTCCCATATTTTTATCATTTATTGCTTACATTTGTGGTGTGTATGTGTGCATATGGAAGTTAGAGGACAACTTGAAGGAGAAAATGTACCAAACTCATGCAAAATATTAATATGGAAATAGATATGTATGCATGCATACATGTGCAGACAACTGCATATGCATGGAGGTCAGAGACCAACTTAAGGAGTCGGTTCTTTCCAGTGTGTAGGTCTTGGGATTAAACTCAGGTTGTCAGAGAGTAATTTAATTAAGTTAAATCACTGTTTTTAACTGTTCACATTAATGGGCTTTGTTATAACACAGTTATGCACATACATAACAATTCTGACTATATCCACTCCTGTCATTACCTTACTCCTGTCACCTTCCTTTTCCTAAAGGCTTTTTCAAGGGTCCTTTTTTTTTTCTTGCAAACACTGTAGACTGAGGAAACCAAGACTCAGAAAGAGAGATGCCCCTTGTACTCTTTTTGTGGATACTGGCTCTGAATATTTTCCTTCATTTAATCTTTTGAGAATTTTACTCATTACTGCCATTAAGTTAAGCTCATAAAGGTTCTCCCAAGTGCAGAGGTTGCTTGAGTCCTGAGTAAATGTTTGAAGAGAACCCAGAAAGAGCTGTCTCCCCAAATGCAGCAACTTAACACTGGGATCTCAAGGTTTTAGGATGGAAGCTACTCACGATGAACAAACTTTTGGTGGGTCCATCATGCTGGGAGACATTTCTGATCATCTTCATCAGCAGGGGGTCCTTGAGCTTCAAAGCTCTTTTCATGAGCATCTTTAGCCCATTTCCTAAAACAGAAATTTCTGGATCACACTGAGGTGACATTAAGCTTAAATGGCTTTTGTTTGGGGTACATCTAATACAATACAGAATCCTTAAGTGTACAATCTGAATCAGACAAATGTATGTGCTGTGTAACCCAAACCACACACCATAGAAACTACGCATAGAATATGCTTGTTCATTCCTGTGCCCTGCCTTTCAATTTTATCCTCCCACACAACTATTTTCCTTTACCCCTTCTTTTACTTCTCTTGTTTATCTTTTTAGACATAGTTAAGCTTTATGATCTAGAGCTTTATCAAAATAGGCTCATATAGTATATGCTTTCTTGGCTTTGGATTATGTTCCACAAATAAAAAACACTTTTGAAAAATATTATACTTCTAGGACTTCTAAAAATACAAAACTGGAAACATAGAAAGAGCTAGAGAAAGGATAGTTTCTACAGCACTGTTTAAGCTTGAAAGGAAGAGCAACAAGTTAACTATGCAAAAGAAGTAGACAATGGCAAAATCACAGCTCAATTATGCTTTGAGTTTTAAAATGTTTGCTAATATTATTTTTGTGTATGTGTGAACATGATGTTTGCGTGTTTGTGTGTGTTATGGCATGCATGTGGAGGTAAGAGGACAACTTTGAGTAGTCAGATCTTATATGGATTGAACTTAGGTCAAAAGGTTTGTGTGTCAAGCTCCTTTATCTACCAAGCCCTCTTGTTAGCCCACTTTTATAAAAGCATTTTATTATATGGAATGATAGTTAAAATATTATTTTTAGAAGACCATTTTATAAGGTACAGAGAGAAAAATCACATTTTTATTCAAAATTTTATAGAAGCATTATACAAAAATTGATTAATTTCTGAGTGATAAGAATAAAGATTTAAGGTTTTGTGCTTGCTCATTTATATTTTTTATAATGAACATGTACTCCTCAGAAGTAAAAACTGATGGCCAGTAGCCATTGAAGCATCCTGAGTAAGGTAGGTCATTTTATCAGGATACTATAGAAACAATATCCTCATATTCTTATAGTTCATTACCTTTAAAATAAATACAAGCTGATTTGTGTATGAAATATTACCAAAAGTATAACCATCAGAAATGGATATCCTATGAGGCCCATAAGAAGTATAAGCATACTGAAGAAACTTAGAAGAATATATGTTTACATTGTATTCTTTCTCCCTTTTATTACCTATTTCTCATTATATGCAAGTTACCATATGTTTAAACGGCTACTTGTGAAGCTCTGTGCACTGACCTTCACAGATGAGCTGGACATTTCTCTTGTTAGCAGCAAGATTAATGCAGAAAGAAATCAGCTCCAAGTCAATTCGTTCATCTGAACACTCAAAGAGCATCTTCATTAACTAGCAAGAAACAAAGTTATATATTATTCAAAACACCAAAACAAATCCCAGAAGTAGAAGTATTAAGTATTCTCTTAAATTATACATTGGAAATAAGGTAATCTACAGTTTATTATAAATTGGAAAGCTTTAACTGTTAAACAGCCACAATGAGTAAATAGGTGGTAACAAATAACTAAATGGCCAGTAGTAAACAGGAATTTCCAAGGAGTGTAGAGAACGCTAGGAAACATCAAGCAACACCTCAGCACATTAAGGAACTAAAAATATTGCCTGGAAGCTGGGCAGTCCAAATGAAGAAAACAACTCATATAAAAGTGACAAAGGAGCAAAGAACACAACTGTTCTGAAGAACTGAAGGAAGCCAGGCACAGCTGATGAAAAGGGGGCTAAGAAGGCTAGAGCTAGATCCTGCAGCTCCTGTAACACGTTAAGGACTCTGGGCTTCATCCTAAGGACACACCAAAATTACTTAACGTTTCTGAGGACAAGTGTCAGGAAATAAAGTATAAATCAGGACAAACTGTTTTGTATCACACAGAGATTAGAGTCACATTTTATTTAAATTTACACAGAAAGATTACACAAAAATAAATAAATGAGTAAAAAACATATATGCAGAGGGAAAACTCAACTAAAATGATAGCTACCTGTGCCAGCTATGTTGAGCAATTGGGGTAGAAATAAAAGAACTGATTAGATATATATTTAGAGAAGAGAATCAAAGTGGGACTTAATAACTGACTAGATAGTGGGGCTAATGGAGGAAAGGAACCAAAGATGACTCCTGGGATCCTGAATTGAGAATGTTAGGGATGGTGTTGCCAACATCTAGTAAAAATGTTGGAAGCTAAAAAGGGAAAAAAGTACTTAGGGTTTGACACTGGTGGAATTTAAGCTGCCGAGTCTAACTACAGGTACTCAGTAAGAAACTATAATCAAGGCCTAAGCTTACGTCTTTATTGGATGTATGTTAGAAACTGCTACATATGGCTGATTTCTAAAGCTGTAGACTAGATACTGAAACTTGTCCATCGATATAAAATGAGAAAAGAAAATCAGATAGACAGATATGAAGAGAAGGTTTGAGAAGTAACAGAAGTCAGGAAAGAAGAGACAAGCTATGTATGCTAATAGTGATTTAGTTATTATGTATATAAACGTGTGTTTCTTTGGGTGTGTGTGCAGGTGCATGGAGGTCACATGACAACCTTGTGATTTCTTCTTCAGGTGCTGCCTATCTTGTCTCTTATTGGAACCTGGAATTCACAAGTGGCCCAGTCTGGCTGACCAGCATCTCCCCACAGCTTCCCTAAAGCTTGGCCATCACTCCAGGCCTTTTTTCGTTAAAATATGGTTGCTGGGAATCAAAGCCGGGACTTTCTGAGTGTGTGGAAGACATTTTACTGACTGGGCTATCTCCCCAGCTCCATGCCACTAGGTGTAAGTGAACAGACGTACACAATTCAGAAAACACTCTTCTATTATGGGGAAATCAACAAGCTAAATTAGTACATATTAAGTAAAGATATTTTTGGTAAGTCAAAACTGCTTATAAGAGATAAAGATATGAACATATAAGCTTTATAACATAGATATAATAAAGATAAAACATTTAAAACATTCTAAGACATATAACCTAAATATTTCCATGTTGTATTTTAGGAAAATATCTTTTAGAACCATACACTTTCATTAATAAAGTTTATGCTATTTCTATTATATTTTTATTTTTTGAGATTAAAATTGCATTATTTCCACCATTTCCTTCCCTTCCTCTAATTCTTTCCATGTACTCCACCCCCACCACAATACTCTCTCAAATTCATGGCTTAATTTTTTAAAAATTATTATTTTGTATATAGTAAAGTGAATAAGTTTTTATTTTAGAATCTGGCCTGCAAGCTATGGTTTTAATTACTTTCTGTGTTAGCTCCAGATATCTACAAAAAGGACATACAATCAATACAGTCAAAATCAATAAACCTTTCTTGTGAGCAACCAATAGCTTGAGAACAAAATTAACTAAAAGTACTATTCTATTCCAATTGTCATGCACAACTCTAATAACATGGTGGTAATTTATATGCAGAAACTACATAACACTGGCATGTATCATGTCCTCCCCAGAGGGCAGGTCACAAACCACAAACGTGTCACTAATGAATCTCTGAGTAAAAGATCATTAACACATAGTAATGTTGTACTATAAAGAGACTCTAAGCCAAAAATAAAATTATCTTAATTTACTGGATGTGTATTTAACAGATATTCTGTCAGCAAATTAAAAAATAAACAAATTAGCAAAAATGCAGGCAATTATCCACTAATTATCATGATTACATTTTCATAATATAATTCAAAATCTGTTACTGCTATCTTCCTTTAGAACTTTTACTAAATTAAACTTTTTATAATGAAAATCTATTACATTGAAGCAATGCTTTAAGAAGGTAAAATATTATAATAAATATTTACTTCAAATTAGCCCTGAAGTATAAAAATTACCCTTGAAAAACGAGGTTGCAGATGACATATTTAGAAGCTATGGATTAAAAAAAATAATTTCCTTGCTAAATCTCTTGTAGAAACAATCAGATATGTTTTTAAAATAACGTCTGGTTTGAAAAATTTATTATCCCATCTGCAAAACTGAGAGAAAATTTAAGCATGAGTGAAATGTATCCTAATAGAAAATCATTGCTTCATCATAATGAGAACACTTCCATTTTAAAGCACTCAAGTCTAAAACCAGCTTAATTCAAACTCCAAGAGCCACAGTGCAGTTGTCTTTAATTTGATTGCTACCCATGGTACTTCAAACACAAGGGTAATTACTGACAACTAGGAAATATTAAAACTAGATTTGTTCTGTTTTAACTGTCTGTTTTCATCTTTTACTAATCTAACAGGAAAGCACTAAAAGGTCTTCAGCCTGCGCAATGAAGAAGCAATAGTGTTCAATCAGACAAGTCCCATATTGAGTATCAGATACCAAAGACCCAAGACTGAAATCACTGTGTCTAGACTCTCTGGCACCTGACTTCACTTATTTACCAGTGACCAGAGGCCAACCCCCACAGCTCTCTGTATTCTCATACACCTCCACCACCCCACCCCCCTACTCAAACATCTTTGAATGATTATGCCAGAACTGTGCATGCCGCAGGAATCTCTTCTGACTGGCTACTCCCTAGCTCTCCTGTTTGAAGTGATGCTCTGGTTTCTGAACTCAGCAGATAATGGCAGCAAGAGCAGAGAGGGCTGTCAGAAAGGACGTTTACCAGCATTCAGCTAAAAAGAAGCATGCAGATCAAAGTGGGGCCAAACAGGACAACTGCGGTGGAAAACATGTGGATCACTCTGATGACTCTTGCATGCTGTTCTAGGGCAAAATATTAAATAACACCATGACATCACTACCTAACCATGTACTTTGATTGGCCGTTCTATTACCAATAAATACTTTTATAAGCATCTGGATGGCATTTGCACCTATTTAAACAAAACATGCAGCTCAGAGGTCTAAATAACAATGAACTGTTAATGTGTACTTTTAACTATTATTAGACTACAACCATTAACTCCTGGTTATCCAAATATGCTTACCTGAAACAATCCACCCACTGAGCCCATTAAGATCATACATAAAAAAGATGACCTGAACTCAAATTTTGAGGAATAATTACAAATAGGGAAAGAAAATGAGAACACATTGAATAATTATAGGCAATAAAGTACAAAGGAAGAAAAGTGACGCAATACTGGGTGAGATTATGAGGAATGTTGCATGCACACTCACCTATTCTGGACATTTAATATTTTCAGAATGTGAACTCTACCCTAATTACAGGTTTATCCTGTAAAACACTGTACAACACTGCACTATGAATGAGTCAGAAATGATGAGAATGATTCACATTTTACAAGCCATACTTTTATTTGCAATCTAGACAGCACATACATATCATCTTATGTAATTAAGATTATAATCATATTAACTATTCTCTCTGATTACTAAAATAGATGTGAATTATTGCTGAGCCACTGCATTTCTGCCTTCAGAGTTACTATTGTCTCCTCTGAAAAATCAAGTGTAATACTTCAAGATCTTTATTTTTAATATTTAATGAAAAAATATTATCAGTAATTCAAAAAGAACAAAACTTCCATTGACCTGTGGACACTGCCACCATGATAGGGCTTTCTCTAATACATAGGTCAATTGGTGTGCTGCCCCCAGAAAGTTTAAAGTCCACTGGAAACACAAATGCTACCCTGGACAGGAGGACATTTCTAATTTCTGAAGGGTATATTCTGTTTTCATTTAACTTTTGTTTTCCTTTCTATTATTCTTTTATTTTGCAATGAACAATGGTTGACAACAAAGGCATGCAAGCTTTTATCTAAGTATGCCCAAACTGGACAGTGTGAAATAAAATTTATAGGCCTTAAATGTACTTAAGTATATATTCTAGACTACTTGGTTTTATTAAAGTAACTAAAAGTTCCAATATAATATAATTTCGTATTCCTTCAACAATCAAAATTTCAGAAAGATAAAAGAAGAGAAATAATAAAAACCTTAAAAACTGTCAAAAATTCATGATCTGACAAAACTGGGAGCATGGGGGTGGGGGAAGGAAGGGAGGGTGGAAGGGGAGGAAGAGGGGAGAAAAGGAGGGGGGAGGAGAACTTGAGGGAACTGGATGGTCGAGAAGGGGAAGAACAGAGATGGAGAGTAAGGATATTTTGATTGAGGGAGCCATTATGGAGCTAGCAAGAAACCTGGCACTAAAGAAATTCCCAGGAATTCACAAGGATGACCCCAGTCAAGACCCTAAACAATGGAGGGGGGGCAGGCAATCTGGCCTTGCCCTGTAGGCAGACTGATGAATATCTTAAATGTCACCATAAAACCTTCATTCAGATGGAAACTGATGGAAACAGATGGAAACAGAGGCACAGATCTGCGTGGAGCATTGGGCTGAGCTCCCAAAGTACAGTTGAAGAGATGGAGGAGTGAGAATATGAGCAAAGGGGTCAAGACCATGATGGGGACACCCACTGAAATAGTTTACCTGAGCTAATGGGAGCTCATCAACTCTAGCTGGGCAGGGAAAGAATAAGCCTGGGACCAAACTAGACCCTCTGAATGTGGGTGACAGTTGTATGGCAGACTGATGGGCCACCGGCAGTGGCACCAGGATTTATCTCTATTGCTTGTATTGGCTTTTTGGAACCCATTCTCTTTGGATGGATTCCTTGTTTAGCCTAGATATAGTAAGGAGGGCCTTGGTCCTTCCTCAAAGCAATGTGCCTTACCCTCTCTAGAAGTAGATAGTGAGTTGGGTGGAGCAGGAGGGGATGGGAGGATGGGAGGGAGTGGGAATTGGAATTGGTATGTAAAATGTAAAAAGATAGTTTGCTTTTTTAAAAAAATAAAAAAAATTGTCAAAACTTGAATGGGTTTGGAGAATTTGGCTCATGAAACACAGATGACAAATGTTTTAAAAATTCCATCATTGACATGTGTGATATTAGAACACTCTGTCAAGTATACATGGAAGAAGACTGCTTTGGTAAGGATGGGGGAACTTTTGTAGACACCAAGTTTTAAGCTGCACTTACAGCCATGTCTAAAAATTACTCTAAATGGGCTCTTCTTTTTGAGTCATTTGAAGTTTCATATTTTATTTTTGAGACTATACATTCTGTAAGAGTAGGATAACTCCAAATTTAATATTCAATGCAACAAGTTTTCCACCCCTTCCTGGTTTATATTTATTTCTCTCTTAATGCTATTATTTAAAAAAATTTAAATCTGGGTAAAAAGTCATTCTTTGAGAGATTTTTTTTGGCTGCTTTTCAACTAATATCCTGAAGTCAGTAAAGGTCTGACACTGAAGAAGGAGAAGGTACTCCCTTTGAAACTACAAAGCAGAACCTCTGGAACCCTTGGAGCCAGGCTGCAGTGAATCACCTGTAATCTCCCCTGGACAGGGCTACTGTAACATGCTGGACAGCTTGGTCACAGCGCACAGGCTGTGTGTGGACACAGGTCAGCACATGAGGGTATGTCTTAATGAAAGGATGTGCTCTACCTTCTGGGAAGAATGCCTATCTGCTGCAAGCACTCACAGGGACCCCTACAGTGCAAGAGGAATGACCCTTTGGAAGAGCACCAGGTTTTAAATACATGCAAGGAAAACCTTAAAATCCCTGAAAACAGATTGTTAAATTCTGACTCACTGATTGAGAGTGAATAGAGGGACAGTCAGAATAACAAGAAGAGAAATCTGAGTCTGTTCTCTTAGAGAAACAAGGAGATGTGCAGCATTAGAGTTAAGAATGACTGTATTAAGTGTGAGGCAGTCTTGTGCTCAAGTGTCCTCGCAGCCTTTTATTTTAGCTATAGATCTTGTAAATTTTCTTTTGCTATTTTAGAAAACTTTTCCATACAAATACAGTAAAAAGATCAATCATTGTTGTGAGCATCCAGGACTCACATTATTGGAGTTTCACTCACAGGCGACTAACGGACACAAGAGTGAGTCCATGAGTGTAATGTCCCCGAGCCACTACATCTCCAGACTTATATAATAGATTAAAAGCAAAAATACTTCTTTGAGACCTACAGACCTAGCAGGAGATATATCACACAGATGAAGCAAAGAAAACCCATGAGAACAGCACTATAAAACCAAAAGAATCTGGATAAGGCATTTTGCTATCACAGAATACAAAGTACTTCAAACTGTCAACCACATGAATTTTTTATTTATTATGCATACGATGTTCTGCTGGCATGTATAGGCCAGAAGAGGGCACCAGGTCTCATTACAAATTGTTGTGAAACACCATGTGGTTGGTGGGAACTGAACTCAGGACCTCTGCAAGAGTAGCCAGTGCTCTTAACCTCTGAGCCATCTCTCCAGCCCCCCTTGTGTGTTATGAAAGTAATAATATATTAAGTCATATCACATAAAACATTTTCATACATGAGTTACTTACTGAATAGATCGAGTATACTATTAGTACTAAGAAGTATTTTAAGGAATAGGAGATCTAAGAGACAGCAGTGAAAGTACTGAAATTTCCTTTAAAAAGATTTAATATTTTGTCCTTTTAACTAGGTCTTTGAGGATTTTGTACAATGTGTTTTAATCATAGTCACCCACTTCCCCTAACTCCTCTCAGGCCCACACACCTTCCCTAGCCACATAACTTTGTGTTCTCTTTATTTTCATTCATCAACTCCAATTGTGTTGCTCACTTGTTCTTCAATGCACGACCTTCTAGAGGAATACAGTCAACTATTGGGGCAACATTTTCAAAGAAAAGTGGCTCTCTTCCAGCAGCTATCAATTGCTCATGGATCCCTGGCTAGGGACAGACCTTCATCTCTACCTTACCTCTCTATAATGAGATCTGGTCTGGTTGAAATTGTACAGGGCTGTATATACCCACATAGCTGTGAGTTCATACGTACACCTGTTCTGCTGGGCCTGCAGGACGCTTCCCCAAAGTCATCCACTGCTTCTGACTACTAGTCTTCTCACCCCCGCTTCCAAAATGATCCCTGAGCCTTGCGGAGTGGGGATTCAATACAGATGTCCAATTTAGGAATGAGCATATTTCTTAAATGTCTTTCTCACTTAAGCCTCTTACCTGTGGTATGCAGTCAGTATATGCAAACATTGATTTAAAGCGGTCATCCATGCTTATATGGTAAAGCACACACATTGCTATTTGTTTGTAGTTTTCATTGCCTGATCACAAAAAAAAAATCATGGTTATAATGAAAGATGCCATACATGTATATATACCATACTCATGTTAGTAAAGTTATATACTAAAAACTTTTAAACTGCTAAATTAAATACTTATATAACCTTGATCAGGAAAACATTTGGAGATCCTAATTTCAGATCTGAATTTTTAATCACACTTATATTAGTTGGAAAGTATAAAGACAGATGTCAATTTTACATGATATAATTTGGGGAAAAATAATTCAATTTCTAGAAATTTACTGTCCTCAGTAGCCTAGTATAAAACAGATTGGGTCATTAGTCTCCCCTCTCTTACAAATGAATAAAACTACAAGATTAATTCGGTTGATTTGCAGTCATGAGGTAAAAGATACTCCAAACAAGTATATGTGAGTTCTAAGTACTGAAGCTGGGTAATCAGCGAATTGCTGAAACAAGTAGAATAACATGAGTTCCATCACGAACTGCTAGGACCACAAACCCATTACAGTCTGGGAATGTCCCTGCAGTTCTGGGGTAATAATATTCTGGGCTAGGGATTTCACTCAGTATAGAGGGCTTGCCCAGCATGTATAAGTGACTTAGTCTGATTCCAAGATTAGCATGTATAACAAGGTAATAATAACAATAGTGACTAACAGTAATTACGCATTAAGCTTTTAGCATGCAAAAGAGCCATACTTTATTTTATTTTTTTTTCTTTCTCATGGTTTAT
The DNA here is from genome assembly GCF_903992535.2 of Arvicola amphibius. Classification (NCBI taxonomy): domain Eukaryota; kingdom Metazoa; phylum Chordata; class Mammalia; order Rodentia; family Cricetidae; genus Arvicola; species Arvicola amphibius. Next base: position 57,676,693 of record NC_052058.2, read on the forward strand.
TTTTTTTTTATATATTTAAAAATTTCCATCTCCTTCCCTCCTCCTCCCCCTCCCTCCGCTCCTCCTCCCCCTTCCGGCCCCTCCTTCTCCCCCTTCCCTCCCCTTCCCTCCACCCATACCTCCCCTCCCTCCCTCTCAAGGCCAGGGAGCCATCAGGGTTCCCCACTCTATGCTAAGTCCAAGGTCCTCCCAACTCCCCCCAGGTCCAGGAAGGTGATCGACCAAGCTGAGAAGGCTCCCACAGAGCCCGTCTGGGCTCTGATTCTTCTGCAAGAGCCATACTTTAAACAGATGGCACAGCACTGAACCTTCAGAATCGTCTTCAGTTGACCTTATTATCCGTCACATGAGGAACCTCAAGCTTAGAGAAAGTAGATACTGATCATATAGCCTTGGAAACATTGGGCAGAGATTTAAAACAGGCCTTTTTGCCCTCAAAATCTTTCCCCAGTTATAATAGTTTTAAACATTTTTATATCATAGGGAGGAAAATTTTTACCACATAAGGTATTATCAGGTGCCAAGAATTTTAAACACTATTAGATGATCAAATAAAGTTATTTCTTAAGTAGAATTTTTTTAAATTGAGAAAACATATCTTGTAAAATTGGTTGATTTTTAGCAACTGTGACAAGGGTCATATTATTTCCAACTTTTCCAGGAAGCCATGGCAGGAAGATCACAAATTCAAATCCTGCCCTACATAGTTGAGTTCAAGGCCAGCCTGAAAATTTAGTAAGAACTTGTTTAATTTAAACAAACAAACATAAAAAAAAAGTAGGCCTGAAAGTGTAGTCCCTTGGTAGAATGCCTGATTAGCACGTGTACAAGCCTCAGTCCAATTTCTAGTTATGCCAAAACAATGTATACCAGCAAGAAAAATAACTCTAAAGCCAGATTAATATATATTACATGCTTTAAATATGAAAAGATCAGTAAATATTTTTACCTTGAATAAGACTACGAATTAATAATTCAACTGCTTAGAACAGAATGCATGTGGGAAAGAAAAGTATTTTGTACCTGAAATATTTACTTTTTCTTTATAACATTATAAGAAGTTGAAATCTGACTGCAGGAGAGAGTGCAATTTGTGTTGTTGTTTTCAGGCAGGATTTTCTTTGCAGTCAAGGATGTCCAGGCTGTCATGTCATGTCATGTCACAGCGATCCACCTGCCTCTCTCTCCCAGTTCTAGGATTAAAGGCACACGCTACCACACCTAGCTAGTTTGGATTATTTTAAGGGAAATTTCAGATATCTTATTGGAAAGTGAGAAGAGAAGAGTTGAAGACCTTGAAAAATGAGTGGTATGAATAGAGAACATCATCTTAATGGTACAGTTAGGAAACAGTAATGGAGGAGGAGGTAGTATTTAAACTCTTAAGATGGAGGCCAGTAATCCAATGGCTATGCAAAACATAGTATTTATAACTATTATTTATTTGAGAGCATGAATTTGGAGAGAAGTATGGTGTAAAATTTGTGACATTCTTCCAAATAATATAAAAGCAGGCATTTCTGATGCCAGCAATTTGAGACCACAGCAATCTCTAATTCATAGATTTTAAGAATTGTATTTTATATTTTGACATTTAATGATGCTTACCTGCCACAGAAAATGTTCACATGGGTTTTATGGTATATATGTGCAAAGGAAACCCATTTCAAATCCTGTTTCCTCTGAAGGCAGGTATCTCTTAGTTTAGCACCTAGCCCAAGGGACTGAGCAATTACAGCATCTTTTAAACTAGACCCTAGGGGAACTCTCATACTCTGTAAAGGCCACCATCTCTTGGTTTTCCAGTTATTTTCTACAAGAAACATGGGCTGGGTGGTATAATTTTCTCATCAGGATTCTTGAACTGTAAACTCTACCTAACCTAGTACAGCCTTCTATACACATGGCAGGTCTTCCACACAGACACTCCTTTAAGAGTTATTTATAGCAATTATCCCTAATGGCATCACAAGCAAAAATAGGCTTCTAGGTATTGGTATGTTGGTGTGATGCTCAGGGCTCTGCGAATTTTGAGCACAGGAAAGGACAGATGGAATATTTTGAGAAGTATGTCATTTATCTCTCTCTCTCTCTCTCTCTCTCTCTCTCTGTCTGTCTGTTTGTTTATTTATTGTGTATACAGCATTTCTTCCATGTATGTCTGCAGGCCAGAAGAGGGCACCAGACCCCATTACAGATAGTTGTGAGCCACCATATGGTTGCTGGGAATTGAACTCAGGACCTCTGGAAGAGTAGGCAATGCTCTTAACCTCTGAGCCATCTCTCCAGCCCCTGAGAAGTATGTCTTAATAACTGGATGTGAATTAGCCAAATCTGTTCAAGTAATAAGGGTAGGTTTGAAAAAAATAGCCCAGGTATTATGATTTCTATGGTATTATGGCTATAAACATGAATCATGATGAGCTCACTTGGTATTAAATGCAGAGGGTATAAGCACTTTGATCGGATTTCCTCAGAAATTCACTGTTAACTAGCTGGGTCATTATCTGAATGCGTTACTGAGTTATCTTAGTATTTGAGCAGCCATTCACCCTCAAACTGTTCACTCCTACCTGAACAGTGTTAATACCTTAACAAACAGGTCATTAACTCCAGTAACTGGTTTTGTGGGAATTCCTGCACTTACAAAGTATAGCAAGAGTTTATAAGAAGTATTGCCCCCCCCCCAACCTTCTTTTTAAAGAAATTTACAGCTGTAGCTCAGCTGAAGCAGCTGAAGTCAGAAGAAAATAAGTTTTCTGGGCCACGCTCACAATTGATTTTCTGCCAACTAAAGAGAAAAACACATGGTGATCAGTTTTGAGTTTTAAAATGTTTTCATTTGTTTATCGCTGAAGTGATCAGTAGAAACACTACTCAGTCACTAATCTTGTAAGACACTGGAGATTTTCCACTCACAGATCACTCAGGAAGAAATGTGAGCTTTGAACATTAGAATAGAAACCCAAATGTCTGCTCTTGTGACAGACCCAGTTCTACACCAAAGAAGAGAGTGAGAATACACATTATGAGCCATGTTATTAGCCAGGCTCTCATTCCCTTCTATACCCCATGTCATCTTTGTTCAAAGCAGAACACTCCAAGCAGAGAAAAATAGGAACAGAAGCACATACAGCACAGCATTAGGTGATATTTTATCCTGAAAATGCCCTTTGAATATAGCATGCTGAAAATGTCTAAGATTAATACAGCATTAGTGCTCTTAATTCCTATTAACAATAGAGTATAAAGTAAATGCCACAGGCTAACATCCTCTCAGAAATTGTCTGCAGCAATTATTGAATACACTTATCTTCTATATCAAAATATACTAAAATATATTTAAGATTATCATTAAAAATTATTTTCTGGTATTGGGGATGGAATCCAGAACCTTTATCATGCTGGATAAACACTTTACCAATGAGTTACATCTTCAGTTCCAAAACATCTTTATATCTCCATATAATTTACTCTTAATTTATTACAGTAAATATATAAAGATTAAGATTAAGTAGATTTGGTTTAAATTGGAATTTGGACAAACTAATTTTTAGGACTGCAGCTCTACTGGTCGCTCCTTTATTTTACAACAGACTTATCGACAGCAGACACATGAAGACCTGTACAGATACAACACAATAACTTGAAAAGGAGTTAAGTGGGGAAAGCAGAAACATCTCTACGTCCCAATGATCAGCATGAAAGCCCAGCAAGAGTTATGTGGTGAAACTGCTGTATTCAGTTACGTATCACAATGAGAAGCAAAACTGAAAATCTATCATTAAACTAAACACTAATTTAATTATACATTAATGACTGTTTCAAGTACTCTAATATTCAAAACTGATAAATTTTCATTATTTTAAATATGTTCAACTAGTTTTTTTCAACAGGTCTTCAATAAGTTTATTGCCTTGTTTATAAATTTTTATTGTGCCCCGAGAATACTATAGCAACTTGTTTGTAATAAACCTTACAATATGGCCAACTTCAGATACAAATGACATAGACCAAAATAAAGCCCTTAACAAGGACTGATTTCCAGCTCAGAGTCCACACTACCCACTTAATGTGCTTTGGCCAAATTTCACCATGTAGGATGGAGACACCCCAGGCAATATTCACACACACAATATTAGAACCAGCTGGTGATAGAAGAATCTTAGGAAAAAAAGGCTCCTCGATTTAATTGGGAAAACAGGAGGAAGCATAAATTTTACTGCCATTAATAACTTCAAGCATCGTGATATGGTTCTACCCCAGCCTGAAGGGGACATGTGCTTTTTGTTAAAGTGTTTGCCACATCTGACCCCTATTGGTTGCTCACTTGATCAGGTAAGAAAATATAGGTTTATTTACAGGATAAATGAGGCCTATTAAAATTGAACAATGCAGTAGTCTATGAGGAGCTAGGTTCTGAAACAGATGTGTGAAATTCCCTAACAGTTTGGTAATAATAATAAGGCAAACCCAAGTTACTCTTTTTTTCTTTCTAAATTGCCTTTAATTTTCTTAAAGAAAAATATCATAAAAGCAAACTAGTCTCAAATAACTAGGTTGGAAAAACATTAATCTGACCATTTCCAGTTTTTAATACGCCTAAAAGGCCACTCCCAAGGCACTGCTGCTCTTTCACAAAATAGACAAGTTTCATTCATTCATTTATTAAGTTGTTGGTAAATTAAAAATTAAGCACACACACAAACACACACACACACACATTTAACTTGGTGAGAGAACGTCAAAAAATGGTTGGAACATAACTTTGCCAGCTTTCTTTAAGGCATATATATATATATATATATATATATATATATATATATATATATATATATATATATATGAGAGAATGGACATAAGAAATAACTTTTGGTGTCTATGTGGTCAATGTTTATACCATAACAGTACCTGCTGGTGATCTCCAACAATAAGGGGAACCAGGATTGTGTAAATCAGAATAGTCAAACATCTATCACTTAACTCTTGACCTGGATTAACTTCCTTCATGCTGATGAATTTTTCTACAACCCAAGAAAATGCTCTGAATCTCAGACATTAAACACAATCCAGGAAAAATAAACCAGGCAGTGCTGTCACCCTCAAACCCAGGTTTGAGTCTGCTCATAGAGCGAAAACCACTGTATCAGTTAAGACCCCTGATAATGTCTGTCCATGAAGACTATGATCTGACACCACTCTCACTGAAACTATGCAGAAGGCTCAACAGAAGCTTTGGAACCTAGGACCTAGTAAAGTTAGTTCATGCACAAACCAACCTAATAACTACCTAGTTAAACTTTAAACTTTGAAAAACCAAGATTTGTGCAGATAGAAATTTTATTCAAGACTTAAATTTTGAAGGAAAAGAGAGGGGCAAAAACAGCCATTATTCTGGGTGCAATGGCATAGCCTGTAATGCAACAATTAGAGGCCTGTGGTAGGAGGCCTAGTCTTGGCAGAAAGCAAGACTCGATCTTAAGAAAGGAAGGAGGGACGGAAGGGAGGAAAGAAGGACAGAAGACACAGAGAGAAAACATACATATGTATGTAAAATAGATTAAAAGCTTCATGCAAATAGCACTGAGTGCCACACCTGGACCAGAGACAGTGCAGCCCTGATGATTAAAGGAGAAAATGTTTGAGTTAATTTTTTTAAGTTAACTTACCTATAGGTTCATAAATATGTGAAAATGCTTAATAAATGCTAGTCTCAAATTCAGAAAATATGAATCCAATTCTTCACTTTTAAGAGAAACATTCTAATTTTTGCTTATAAATGAGTTAATGGCTATCCCAGGCATTAGTTAAGCACTGTAACTTCTAAATAATTATTTTTATAATTATTTTTAACTATGTGTCTCTGTGTTTCTGTGGGGTTAAAAACACAAAAGTGCAGGTGCCCCAGAGCCAGAGGCATCTGATCCCTGGGAGCTGGTGTTATGAGCATATGTGAGCCACCTGACATGGGACTAGGAATGGAACTTGGGTTCTTTGCAAGAACAGTATGTGCTCTTAACCCCTGCCCCACTTTTGAGTTGTTTTAAAGAACATTTTGCTACCCAGGAAGGTGGTGCACACCTTTAATACTAGCACTGGAGAGGAAGAGGCAGGTGGAGCTCTGTAAGTTCGAGGCCAGCCTGGTCTACAGAGCTAGTTCCAGGACAACCAACACTACACAAAGAAACCCTGTCTCAGAAGGATCTCTGTGAATTCAAGGCCAGCCTGGTCTACAGGGTAAGTTCCAGGACAGGCTCCAAAGCTGCATTACTTAGACACTGGACAAAATTTTATGTACTTATGTGTAGAGTATACTGAAACACTGATTAATTCATTTGTTATAGTTTTGGTGATTAATATAGGATTTTTCAAATAAAAGATTATATAATTTGGAAATAAAAACGATTTTTACTTTAAAGAAGCTAGAGAAATCCTGTCTTGAAAGACCAAAAAAGAAAAACCCAAACACCCTATCTCAAAAAAACCGTGAGGAGTGCGTTTACCCATTGAGACAGTGGGACAGATCTAACGGGAGACCACCAAGTCCAGTTGGAATGGGACTGATGGAACAGGAGACCAAACCGGACTCTCTGAATGTGGCTGACGGTGGAGGAGGACTGAGAAACCAAGGACAACGGCAATGAACATGAACTCTACAGCATGGACGGGCTCACTGTGAGCCTTGTCAGTTTGGTTGCTCACCCTCCTGGACTTAGGGGGAGCTGGGAGGACCTTGGACTTAACATAGTGAAGGGAACCCTGATGGCTCTTTGTCTTGGAGAGGGGTGGAGTGGGGATATGGGTGGAAGGGAGGGGAAGGAAGGGGGAGGAGAAGGGAAGGAGATGGAAATCTTTAATAAAAAAAAATGAGGAAAGAAAAAAACCAATGAGAGAGAAAAAGAGAGAGAAAGAGAGAAAGAGAAGTTGAGAGGGAGAGAGTTACCTGTGGGGGTTGAGCCATGATTTTATTTTCTCTCCAATGTGTTAAAAACCAATATTTGAGTAAAATATAATAAAAAGAAAAAATTTTTAAAAGATATACAATACAAAATAAATGTAAAATATTGTTACTACATTTAGGCCACAATATTTAATTTAGTCAAACTGTTAGATATGTAGTTTCAATTTCTGGGCTTACTCATTAAGGACTGGTAATAGATTAAAAGACTAATAAATAGATTAAATTGTTCAGTGGACCACACTTGGAATATAACTCCTGTCCTAATGAATAACAATTCATTAATGGAAGTTATGCGAGTGAAATCAAGGTACTATCCTAATGCTAACTAAAGAAGGCAGATGATGAAAATGGTTTTGGTTCTACCATATCTCATTGTGCTATCACTACCTCCTTCTCTTTCTTCATCTTTATCACAATGAACATGTGTGAGGCTTTCTAGTTACCGAATTAATAGAAAGCAATTCTCACACCAGATACTCTGAACAAGCTTTTGGGATAGGTCCTACTTTGCTTCCCATTTTCTAAATAAGACAAAAGGTTGAGCGAAGATCAACTGATTCACCCAATTATCACTCAGTCAATAAGGGGAAAGGGAAAGTGAGTGCATATTTCTTGATGTGTGTTTCTTTCATCCATTTACCCACCTAACTACACACCAAATACTGACAGCCTACAATCTGCCTGGCCACGTTCTAGGCCCTGGGGACACAGAAATGAGGAAAAGTAATACAACTTTATTTTCATGAAACTTACAGTATGGGAGCCATGATGGGTAGTGGTGGTGGTAATTATGGTTAATAGTGCAGCAAGAAAACACAAGATAATTATATAAAATATATAAGAAAGACAGAGAAAAATAAAGCAAGAGCAAAGTGACATCAGGATTCAAAGTTTAAAAATGTCATTAAAATTAACAAGATACTGAAGCATGACAGAGACAAGGCAATAGGCCATGCAAAAATAGTAGGAACTGACATTTCAGGTAAAAGGACCAAGAACCAGTAAAGGAGTAGTGCTTCTTGTTGTGTTCAAGCAACAACCAAGGAAGTCAATGAGGGATCAGCAGAAGGAAGAAAGAAAATACTAGGGGATGCAGCAAAAGAAGTGAGGAGACAATATTCAACACAAATATCTTGGAGGACATTTAATGGGCTCTGATGCCTTGGGATGTGTAAAGTTATTGGAGGTTTCTGTTTAATTTCTTTTTTATTCTATTTCTTGTTTTATGCGTGTGAGTGTTTTGCCTGCTTTTATGTATGTGCACCATGTGTGTCTGGCACTTGTGGAGGTCAGAAAAGTGTGTTGAGTTTCTTGGAACTGGAATTACAAACAGTTGTAAGCCACTATGAGGGTGAAGAGAACTGAACTTCAGTCCCTTGCAAGAGCAACAGATGGTCTTATGAACCCTGCCTCTCTCCAGTCCCCAGTGGTGGGTTCTGAGTAGAGAAGATTTTAACTTGGTCAACAGGATCACTCTGCATGCTGTGTTAACAGACTGTAGGACAAGAGAGGAAACACAAGGACCAATGAGAATGTTATTACTTTGTTAAAGCAGGAGAGAGTGTTGTGTCTGGGACAAGGTCATAGTGGTTCTATTCTGAAAAGAGAGCAGACAGTTTGGATGCAGAGAGGGAGAAAATAAAGGACTCAAGGACAAATGTCCCAGTTTGGTCATATTTAACTAAAAAGATGAAGTAACATTTGCTATAATGAAAAAAGATTGGAAATGCTGAGTTTTATTTACAGGTTCGGTAGAGATCATGAACATAATTCTGAACTCAGTAGCCTTTAGTGCTAACAAAATTTATAAATTATGACAATAGGAGTCAAGGCATCAAGAGGATGCTGGTACCATGTATTATTTTACTAATATTCAGGGTCATCCTTACAGGCAGAGTATTTATATGGAATGGACAAGTTACCAGAGTAATAAAACAGCTAGAAAATAAAGTCCAAAGTAAGAACTGAGACACATTCCAATGTGTAGAATGTGTACAGACTGGGAGAAAAGGGGGAAGCAGGAGACCGAACGTGACTGGGAACCTAGGTCGCAGGAAAAGACTTAAAGGTACCAACCGTATCCTGGAAAACAAATGATAACAACTCCAGGAGGAGGCAACTGCAGAAATGCTGTCCAATAGTCTAGGAGCCAGGGTGTGTGAGGGAGGCTGTAGGAGGAGAGAAGCAGGGAGGGCAGGAGGAGTGAGGTACAACCAGCTTCCTGCATCTGCCTTTCCAAATCTCAGGGATGAACGAGCCAGCCAGTGTGTCCTCTGCCCTGTCCTGTCCCTTCCACTCCAGACACGTGCTCAGGAGGGGTTGTTGATGATGAGGTGGAGAAGGAGAATGCTCACCTAGTAGTATGTTAGTCATCCAGAATTTACTGTATGATGCTGAGCCATTGTGCTTAGGACCTCCGGTCTCTTTCAGTTCCATACCCACCAAATAAATTGGGAAAACATGAATAGAGAATAAGGCAGGTGATCTAACAATGTCTAAATGTAAAATGCCTGGGTCAAATGAGAGGTTTGTGGCCTTACCTACATACAAATATAAAATTATTAGTAAGAACATGGGACATAAAAGAATAAATAGCCGGGCGGTGGTGGCGCACGCCTTTAATCCCAGCACTGGGAGGCAGAGGCAGGTGGATCTCTGTGAGTTCGAGGCCAGCCTGGTCTACAAGAGCTAGTTCCAGGACAGGCTCTAAAAAAGCTGCAGAGAAACCCTGTCTCGAAAAACCAAAAAAAAAGGAATGAATAAACAAATAAATAAATGTAATAACAAACCCATCAAAATCTAAGAAAACCCACATACATAAAAACCTAGAAAATATATTCTGGCAAAACTCAAAAATGTCTTTTTTTCTGCTTAAAATCACAAGCTTTATTTTTAGTTATTGAGAATTCCCAAGTCCTCATAGCATTATGACATTATTAGTTTTCTACTTTATTAATAAGGTTAAGTATGGCAGGACAAGATGAATTAGTGTGGGACAAACCCAGAAAAAATCTAGGTCACCCCCGTGATGTCACTTACACGAATGCAGAAAGCTTCAGTTAACATGTTGGACAGTAACCCCATATTTGAGAACATTACAAAGTGTCTTCTTTCATTTCAATATTTAATTAATACTTATTATGGTTCTTTTATGGCTGTTCATTCTATAGCTTTTCTTTTGTTCTCTTTCATACAATTTTGTTTTATTGGTGCTGGTAGAGGAACTTTTTAGTAAGATTTGAACTGCTAATCTAAAATTCATGCATGACTCTACGGGATCACGAGCATGACATGAGAGTGGCAGCTGTAAAGCCAAGCTCCGGTGCACCAGCTTCCCAGTGTGGTCATCACAAGACTCCGTAAGGAGGACTCAATATCACATCACTCTAGTGAAACCTCTAATGCAGTACTTTCCTACTTCATTAAGAAATAGTTTTTAATTTTTCATTTTTATAGGCTTAAAGCTGATTTAAATAATATATGATACCAGAGAAGAGTCTGAGGGAGGTATTAGAGTTAGCTCTGTGTACTGAGGCTGAATGAATCTACAGAGATGTGCAAATGCAAAACAGGGCCACTCTTCTCACTACTAGGGGCACGTGTGAAAATAAAATTAAGTTAACAGGTGGCAGGTTTATTTATTTTCACAAATGCAAAGATTCACATGTTTAAGATGAGACTTGTGTATTTGTGTAAGTTTTTTAAACTTGAATTTAACTTTGTTTGAAAATGAAGTTAACATTTTAAAAGCTGATGTTAGAACACTGCTCAATTTCAAATGTATGCCAAAGCACCAATGAAGCTATAACTTTACACAACAGTGCACTCTGCCAAAGTGTGGTTATTACTATGATGATGAAGTGCACACTTCTGACACTGAATCAGGAGGTGGTTTTTCACAAGAACCACTGTCATGATCAGCTAGCCTCTTCAAATAGTCAAATTTAGTCGGGTATCTGAGCTTGTTTCTGTGTTAATGATAGTCTCTGACATATCAGTCTTTAACTTAGAAAACTCCTATGAAAAAGTCACAGAGAACCTCAGCAAACACTTGCCTGGTACAGCAGTAAAACCTTAGGCAGTGTCCCCAGAACACTGATGGATGAGTGTACTGTGACAGGAATTTCCATGTCACTCCAAAGCTTGAATGCTCTGACAGAAGGAAGCACTCTGGAGACACATCAATGAAAATGTCATAAGGAGTTTTGACAGATTCTTCCGTGAGCCAAAAACAACAACAAAAAAAATCTTTAAACCCTTTTAGAAAGTTAACACTACTCAAAGCCAGAAAACATCATGCAAGTAAAGCCAAACTTTCTAAGTCACTCAGTTTGCATAGAATCCCAGTCACTGAGAGAGCAGCATGAAATCCACCCTCCGAGACGGTCAAGTAAGCAGACCCAGAAGCTCTGCTCAGAGTGTGTAGGGAGCACAGAACACGAAGGCTGCTAACTGGCATGGCTGAACAGGAATAAAAAAGGGGTCCTTATGAAACACCAGTAAATCTGATAGCAGCCAAGAAAAGGAAGACAAAGGGATCTTATTTATACACAAGGTTTTCTATAGAGCCAAACAAAATTTTGTAACCATTTAAGAATTAATGCCTTCTTTTCTCCACAGTTAGTAACAGGATGAAACTAGTCAAACAAACCAATTTCAGCAAAGACAGAAAAAAAAATCTAATAATTGTTTTTAACATTCCTTATAAATTCCTTTGTGTGTCTTTGGTATTAAAAAGGAAAAGCAAAAAAAGAAAGAAAAAAGAAAAAAGAAAGAAAAAATTAACTTTAAAATTCCTAAACTAAATAATTTATATAATAAAGTAATATTAAAATAACTTTTGATTCTATTTAATTTTTGATTCTCTCAGAGACACACATACTAAAAGAGCTGAGGTCTAACACAATCTCTCCTTTGCCTTTAATAATTATTCAAACTATACAACATTTTAAGTGTTTGTGTTATTTCAGTTCATTTCTCACCTACACTAAAAAGTGCGCAGCCTTTAAGGCCAATCTCACAAGAGCTGGGGTTGCAGTGCACGAGTCACACAGCCAGAAATGCGCGGTGTGAGCAGGGCTCTTAGACCCATATTCATTGTACTGTAGTTAAATCTATTATTAACAAGATGAAGAAGCTTAAATTATGGAGCCCTCAATTAATAAAAAGAAAATGCACTTAAAATTGATAATATTTCTACCAAAACAGCATAAAAACCACTCTGGAAACTTCCACTACAAGCATGGCCCTATGAAAGTGTCAAAACAAGGGTTTTCCATCTTTCTTTCAATTTCTAGTTCATGGAAATCACTCTTAGGACACTCCAAAACATAACCTAAAGTAACTTAGTTTATAAAAAGCCTAACACGTTAAAATTATTTGAAAATAAAAGAAACTTAGGGAAAGCTCAGAAACAGTGACAATTTCTGAAGTCTAGAGGAGAAAAAGTCTAATTACTTCCCCTTGTTAAACATGTTTTGGGGCTGAACATTACATCAATCAATGAACATAAAATTAATGAGTACAAAATAATTATTATGTAAAAAATGAGTAAAGTATATACTGCATACAGAGGAGATAAATATTGCTTTGTAAATGTTAAATTACATACACCAAATGAAATATATTTCATACATATACATGCAGATATATACAAATGCTTGTATACATATCATATATTCATTTGGGCACTGCATTGCACCAATGTTAAATACAGCTTACTCTGAGTCTAAAGTACCTTTTCAAACCACAACTTTTGTAACACTATCTTTTCCTTTTGGAGACACGGTTTCTCTATGTAACCCCAGCTGTACTGAACTTGCACTGTAGACCAGGCTGGCATCTAACTCACAGAGACCACCTGCCTCTGTCTCCTGAGTGCTGGGATTAAAGATGTGCACCACCACTGCCCAGCTACCACTTTCTTACTATACTTTTTACATAAGCTTCATGGCCAAACATCAAACATGTTAAATATATCACTAAAGATTCCGCTGGGAAGGTTAGTTTATTGAATTAGGAACTGAAGATTCAATTTTCTACACATAAACCAATATGCTAACAAACGTAATATCAGAAAATCAAGTATATGTGAAATGCAATTTTTATGAACAAAGCAGAGAGGGACAATAATGGAAGCAGGTTTGTTCATTTCAAAATGTTACAAGTCCATGCAGAAAGCATCAGAGTATTATTACCAGAATGGAAACCCCTGAGGAATTAATTTGGGATTCATTTAAAAGTATACAATTCAAATAAGTTCAGTGGTCAGTTTCCAAAGTCTCGGGAGATGAGAAATAACACATTGTTATATAAGAGGGAAATGCTGCTATCCACACGCTCCTGGTAGCAAAGAATGAGACAGGATGGCCAAGCAGAGGGGTAAGGAAACTACATTAAACGAAAACACACAACATCTTGAAGTCAGTCAGAAAGAGACAACTCTTGAGTATACTAATAATATTTATAGCCTTGTACTAAAAATTATCTTCAGAATTGTACACTTGAATAAAGGATAATGATAGCTACGCATATACAGTACAGCCAGCACCATGAAACTGCTTTTGCTAAAACATACTAACTTCTACTCAGCCCACAGGGTAACTAAAGCTGGGTTTGAGTGTTGAGTCACTGTCCTAAAGACAATGTTTCCTGGGATTATAGAAACAAGAGGATCAGTCAGTGAGCACCTTTATGATAGCATAAGAATCCCAAAGCACCCCCAAATAACTGGCAGCCACCAGACTACCATGCAAACGAGAACAATTATTTATGATAGTGTGAAATCCCACCTCAACCCTGGGGAACAAAAGAAATGATCCTGTGGAAACCATTGTACTCCCATGAGGACAGAAACGAGACAATGATCAACAAGACCACAGCTTGCCCAAGACCGCTTATTAATGTCTATGTCTTCCCTTCCCCTGACGTGGGTCACTGAACTCCTTCATCTCTTCCCAGTGCACTGCACTGACTGCATCCTGTCACTGGTCTCCCCAGTCACCCACAGATCAGCCAGGTAAGTTTTGAGAGCCAGGGCTCTTGCCCTAAAACTTCGCTCACAGCTCTTGATCACGGTCCTTCAGTTCACACTGTCAATCAACATTACTGCTTTAATAGTACGTGAAAGAAAATGTTTCAGAAAATATAGCTGTAATTGACTTTAAGAGACTTGTTATAAACTGAAAGACTATATTCCTCACACACCAGACACTAAAACCTGACCTTCAGGGTGCAGATGTTTCAGGGTGGGACTCTTGGGAGGCGAGTACATCATTAGGTGGAGTGCTGTCTGGGATGGACCGTAACGAGAATGCAGAACACATCGTGGGTAAAGAGTCCAGCGGCAGTCTTCCCACACACACCACTCACACACACACTCATGAGTGAAGGGCACAGGTGAGAGATCACAGCACTCAGTTTAGAGTAATAATCATGCAGATACACTGGAGAAAGAAAAAAAGCAAAGTTGCTGTGTCTCAGTTTCCCCCAACACAAGCAATGCTGTATCCAAGGAAACATCTTCCACTTTCGGAGGAAAGGGGATTCTCTCTAGGCCTTAAAGCAAGAGCCTCCCCCATGTGAGCACCATGTGAAACAGCACTGAACAGCGGTCCACGGCTGGTGCCCCGGCCAGGGGCCTTAAACAGACCCCCTGGCCTATGTCTGCTTGTCAATCAGTGGACTGCTTCCATGGCCCTTGGTCTTACAGAACAGAGAAAGACTCTACTTTCTGGCGGGCAGAGGATAAATGAAGAGCAGTTCAGTTCTAAGTGAGTGAAATCCAGCATCAGTGGCCCCAACAGTCCTTGACTCCAGGCTAATGTCTACAGACAGAGCCTCCAGGCCTGCCTGTTGGCATATTGAGACCCAAGTCTCCAATGAGACAGAAATGCGTTCTGGCCATCATCCCCTGCAGCTGGTTACAGAAGTCTCAGGTTGGGTCTTGGTTGCACAATGCTCCCAAGAGGCTCTGGGTCCTGGTGTAACCCAGCGTTATGGTGTAGGTGATGAGAAGACTGCCAGCTTCAAACCATCTCTAAACCAAGGCATCATAACAGAAAGAATCAAGGTCTACTTGGGAGGAGAAGGAGAAGCAAGGAGATACCACTCTTTCTGCATTTAGGATTGGTCCTTCCATGTTAACTACCAAGAAAAATCCCACTGAGCCTGAATGCAAGAAATGAATAAAGATGAACATTTGTGTCTGCCTTCGCCCCAATAAAGGCTTGAAGTGGTAAATTATCCTGTTAGGGTACTCATGCACTCATGCACTCCATCTTAAACAATACATTAAGTTTGCACTTGGCTTTGAGTTTGTTTTCTACAGCAGAAACAATGAAGGCACACCAGGTACTGACACACTGTAAACTTGTACTTAGGGCACCACCTAGTGGTGACACAGCAACAGTGAACACAAGCACAGAGAAAATAGGCATCCTGATTTAGGAGTCCTGGAAGGAATGAACAGATGACAGAGAATGGATTTTATCTAAACGTTAAAAGAATAGGCATTCAGGCTATTCCTGAATACAACCAACACGAGTAGAATTTCAGAGACCTATTTTCTCTCCACATGAGCATAGCATAATAATGTGCCAGAAATTGAGCAACTGATGTTTATGAACTCAGAAAACTTAAAACTGCTATTCTCTGACAACTCAAATTCAAGTAAACGCGCAGAAAGAAATCAATAAGAATTTATCAGGCAAATGAGAAGAGGGAATAAAGTAACAAAATCCAAGCAAATCCTTGAGCTGGAAATCATGCTAAATGATATGAAAAATGTGACAGAAGGCATCAACAGAGGAACTGATCAGAGTTCAGAGACAGGGTATGGAAAATACAGTCACAGGGGTGAACAAAGGGCTAAGATGAACAGAATACATCGCAAAAGAGGAACTGTTAGGTTACCAGACTGAATTATACTTGAGAAGCCACAGCAGTAGAAAGTTTATTCAAATACAATAACAGAACACCTCTAAACTCAGAAACAAATTCAGATAGCTAAATACAGAAAGCTCAAAGGTTACAAGTCAAATTCACAGTCTGGGTTTAAGAGAGAGGAAATATTAAGAAGAGGTAAAATAAAATATCAAAAATTCAAAATGCAGGAAGAGTTAGAATACAAGCATACTGTTTTATTTGAAAACAAGATAGGAATTACAAAGGAAACAAAAACAAAACAAAACAAAAAAACCCAAACAAGTTATATAATGGTTATAGGAAATGCTGACATGAAGAATGACATTAAATTTAAACCAATTAAATTCTCCAAGTAAAATGCAGAGCAACAAGGGAGAGCTGGAGGACTGGCTAACCCTGCGACTACCCAGGTTCAGAAACAGGTTTGAGTTCAACATCTACCTCACCAATGATCTGCAGGAGCATGTGAAGCGGCCAGTCCAGCAGACCCAAAACTGCAAAATCTCCCTGACATAGGGCAACAACAGGATATCCAACAGGAGTCCCAGTGAGTGCTCAGCATCAATAGTGTAGCAGAAACTAGAGGCCTCGAATCAGACCAATGACCTTTGCAAAGAACACTTGCAAATAAAGATATATGGACAAAAGGGTTTACTATGTGACTCACTTGACGTCACACTACAGATTCTAGGACGAGATTGATTTTTTTTCTCATTTTTCATCTTTCCCATTTTTCTCTCTTAAATTTTATTTTTGGGAGACTGCAAAGGCAGAAAGCAGATATGAAGGGACAGAGAAATGAATGGGATTGAGATACATGATGTGAAAGAGACAAAGAATAAATAAAAAGAAATTTAAACAAACAAACAACAACAAATGCCTGGGTAATAATCTAATGAACACAGATGAAAAAATACTTCCTACCAAAATATTAATTCACTAGCATATAAAAAATGTTCACTACCATTAAGTGATATTCATGTCAGAAATGCAAGGATGGTTTAATGTACCCAAATCAATAAACATGATATAACACATAAATAGAATGAAAACTCTATCTAATTAGACAAAAACAAAGCAAAGTAAAGCATTTAACAGAATAAAATATCCCTTAATGAAAGAAAACTCTGAGCAAATTATGTGTCAGGGCATTGTACCTAAATATAATAAAAGCGACATACAACAAACCCATAGATAATATACTGAACAGACAACACCTAGATTTCCTTCTAAATTGAGATCATTTGCAAATTATATGCTCTCATTTGTAGAAAACTTCCAAAATTCTACCCTATTTAAGTTAATTTTAAAAACTCAACAAAATTTCAATATACAAAATGAACATATGCAAGTTAATGGGACTCCTACATAACAAATAGTGAGTTACAAAAAGTAGACATGGTGGATGCAATCTTATTTTTAAAAGGTAAAAAGAAGTGCCTGGTAATGAAGTTTAACCAAAATCAGCGCGCTCCATAATATCTATAGAATACCGATGAGTGACACTGAACACTGAAGGAAATACATACGCACACACACACCTTCACACACTCACGAAATGCATTATGTGTTCATGTAATGCAAAAACAAATACTACTAAAAATCCGTGTTGTCCAAAGCAATTTACAGATTCTATACAATAGTTATCAAATACCAATGACATTCTCCATAGAACTAATAAAAACAATACTAAAGTTCATATGAAACCACAAAATGCTGACCAATCAAAGCAATTTTGAGGAAAATAAAAGGTAGAGATATTACTTGTTTTCAAAATCTATTAGATGACACAATAATTTGACAGGACAGGTGCTGGAACAAAAATCAGACAGAAAAGTGAAGCAGAAGATAGAACTAGGAACAACCCCAAATCTCCATGAAACTGATGTCCAACAAAGGGTGCTGAGCCAGGTATCAGATAAGGACTAACTCCCCAAGAGATGGCTACAAGAACATCACATACGTACAGAAGAAACTAGACATTTTTAATCATTATACATAAAAAATCAAGTTAAAATGTATTAAAGGCTTAAATATAAGATGTCTAACTATGATAATATTGGACAAATCTACATGAGAAATGTTTTGAGATATTACTTTTGGAAAAGATTCAAAAAGCTTAGAGACAATCTACGGAATGGAAAAAAAAGTTTTTATTTTTCCAATTCATAGGGCATTAAAATCCAGAAGATAGAAGAAACTCTAAAATTTCAGTGTTAAAAGTGTGCAACAAATCTAAACAGATATTTCTTTAAAATGGCAGGGCAGTGAGATCAGAAGAGCTGGTCATGCATTGACAGTCAGGAAGCAGAGAGTGGGAGGGAGGTGGGACTGAACTATAAATCTTCACGACCTGCCCCCAGTGACCACTTCCTCCAGTAAGCATCACATCTTAAAGGATCTACAAGGACTTCCCAACCAGTACCAGGGCACCAAGTGTTCAGGCACATGCGTCTATGAGGGGCTTTTCACAAAGTAGTAGTAAAGTCCAATGGTTTAAGTGTCCTATTCCAGTTTATTCTACAACTAGGAAATCCTGGGGTAGGCTGTATTTTATTAATCCGCTTTTTTTTTAACTATTCAATATGTAGTTGAAGAACTTATAAGGGATGATTTTTCTCAGAAGTCTCTTCTACACAAAGTTCAACTTTCCATTAATGCTGGAAATGTCAAGAACTATCATCATCAATGTAAAGCATACCTAGGAGTGCGGTGAGCTTTGGGAGAAGCCCGACTTGTACCATCTTGTTCCTCAGGCCTGTGTCAAACGAGAGGTTTAATAAAAGCCGGAGGGTGATATTCAGGAGATCTTCATGCTCACAGGGTATCATTTTCACCAGTTTTTCAACAATATCCATCTCCACCTATAGTAAAAAAATAAAACACATTTACATTAGATTGCAAAATAAGATATAAAAGGTTACACAGCCTGTTTTTATATGAATGAATAACTATTTCCTAAGTATGTATTAGCTTATATTCTCATTTCAACCTATAAATCAAACTTTTAAGGAGGAAATATGCACTCCTATATCACCCATTCCCTTCCCTCATTTATCTGTCATCAACATGATAACAAATTGCATTTAATCCTTGAAAACTGCAAATTGAGCACGGCCCACTAACATTCCAGAATTCTACAAGAACAAACAAGGTTTCATTTGGTTTTCAAGAATTCCTACGTCTGAAATAAGTGGACAAACAAAACAAGTAGTAAATATACAATGTGATAAACAATTAGTAAATATACAATGTGATAAATAAAACTAGTATATATACAATGTGATAACTAGTATATATATATATATATATATATATATACACACACAATGTGATAAACGAATGTGCAGAGGGCTCTGGAAGCAGCGCGAAAAAAGTCGTTATTGCATCAAGAAGAGAGAACTTCAAATTAAGAACAAAGTCTTAATGAATATGAATTTGTTTTCTGATTAAAAAAAAAAGTACTGTCAGTACAGACCAAAAGAAGCCAGTAAGCAGAAATGCATTACCTAGGTAATAATTAGTGCTTTGCTATGGTCCCAAGATAAAGTCTCTAGAGATTAGCAGAAGTTTAAGGACAACCCTTAGACAGATTATGGAGGTGCTGCTAGTTTGGCTCAGGAAGTCAACCTTATCTTATACATAGCAGACTTTTCCTTGAAATTTTAAGTCCGAGGGGTGATAGGTCAGAGGTTTTTGGCATGGAACCCATGTGAAATCAAGGTTCTAGATGATAGCCAAAAGACTAGTGTTTGTAAGAAGGTATACACCTAACAAAAGAGGTCTCAGGCCCTTTATCTACACAGCTAAGGTAACTGCCGACGCCATTGACAAAAAATAGCAAATGTAAATACAAGTCTGGGACACTGAAGATAAAACATCAACTTTTGTTATGTTTAATTAAAGGATATTTTGAAATTTTATGAAAATTGGGAATGACTCTAGACTACAAGAATGAACTAAAATTTTAGATTGAGGCTCAGTTTACAGGCTAGCAAGACTAATTTGACCATTGTTTTAACACAACCCATGAATTAATATTTTTCTTTGCTTTTTTATTTGCAGTTTAAAAAAACCCACCCAAATACTCCTGCTCCTAAAATATATCCTTAGTTAATTACATTTTTATAACTGAAAAAATAAAATCAAATAAAGACTATTTTATGATCCATTAAATTAAATTTAGAACTCCCTAAGGTTTCACTGAGATAGATCTATGTTTATTAGTTTACAGTCAATGGCTCCTCCAGTGTCAGATGCAACAGAGACCATATGATATGCAGAGTATAAAATATCAATTGCCTTTTAAAGCAAAAATTTGCTGATGTCTACTCTAGAAAAATTATAACACTGCATCAAGAGACCTTGTGCTATAGTGGGAAGTTACAAACAGAATTACCATATTTATCTGGTAATAGAAGTCCTATGTTAAGATTTTTCTTTTAAGTTAGCAACCATAAAAATCTGGTTGTAAAATACCTCATATATAAAATTAGAAATTGTATAAAAGTTCATCTACTTTAGAAAAAATGAAATATTGACAAATATCACAAACCAAGCTTTTGGGCTGACACTAAAATTAACAGGAGATATAAATAATATAGAAAGCAGAACAAATAGAGAAGGAATAACACTAGGCTCTGCACTGCTTGATGCCAAAGCTTACAAAGTTCCAATAATCAAGAAAAAGGTGTAAATGAAATAATCACACACACACACACACACACACACACACACACACACACAAAGCATGAACGCATGTATACAGATACGCGTGTATGTGTACTGGAATGTAGTGGGAAATCTTTAACAGAACAACAGATAAACAGATAACTGTCTTATAGTGCAAAACAGTAACATGAAAAGACAACTTAATGACGAAAAAGCATCCTTTAACATCACTTCTGAAACAAGACTGAAGTTGAAAATATTCAAAAGTAAATTTTTAAAAGATTTTTATCTTATGTGTCTGCTGGTCTGTATGAGCATGGAATGCATACAGATGCCTAAAGAGGTTGTCAGATCCCCTGGGACCACAGCACCACGTGTTGTGAGCTGCTCAGTATAATGCTGGGAGTGGAATGATGGTCCTCTGCAAGGGAAGCACATGTTCTTCTTGTTTGTTTGTTTTGTTTTGTTTTTTTAAGTTTTTGAGATAGAGTTTCTCTGTACAGCTCTGACTGTCCTGGAACTCACTCTTTAGGACCAGGATGGCCTTGAACTCACAGAGATCCACCTGCCTCTGCCTCTTGAGTGCTGGGATTAAAGGCATGTACCACCATCGCCCACAGCATGTGTTCTTAACCCAAAAAGTACATTTTTTTGTTTTTTTGAGATAGGGTATCTCTGTGTAGGCCTGGATGTCCTGGAACTTGCTCTATAAACAAGACTGGGCCTCAAACTCACAAAGATCTGGCTGCATCTGCCTCCTGAGTGTTGGGATTAAAGGTGTGTGCCACCAATGCCTAGCCAAAAAGCATATCTTGATTTATACTTTGTACCACATTCTAATTTAATTCAAAATGAAATGACCAGACTAAAAGAGCAACAAACTCCCTACAAAACTTCTTGAAGAAAATTCTTGTGAGTTAAATGAAGATTGCTTCAACACAATCCATTAAAAGTATTTTTATATGCTGGACATCACCAGAACTAAAACTTGCTCTTCATGGGAGAATTAAAAAACGATGAGCTACAGAAAACAAAATACATGAAAAAATAACTGATATAAGCTTTGTTTCTGAAATATAAAATAAAATTGAGTCATTAGTAAAATCAATTAACAAACCCATACAATTTATATCCTCTCTGCTGCTGCTCTTGAACTCACAAGCTAATTGATTCACTCATATTACATAAATGAGATACCAGGTTAATATAATTATATCTCGACTCTATGATAACTATTACATAATTTAAAGCACCAATTAAAATGACTTTTATGGTAAATATAAATTTACCTTAAAACATGAGGATATAAAAATGTATCTTAAAATACATGAGAAATATATAAATTTACCTTAAAATACATGGGAAATATCTAAATTTACCTAAAATATATATGGAAAAGGTGAGGTTAATGTTAGTCCCTTCCCAGATGAGAAACTATTAGCCCTTGCTGGCTGCTGGGGGAAGGGACAAGGGACAATCAGTTTTCTAAAGAGATGGAGCCCTGAGAGGCTGTCCAGGCTCCAGCACACCATCCTACACCATGATCACACGGGTAGCACTAAAGGCTCTCAGTGGATTTAAAAAAACAAAAAGAAAAGGAGTTCACGGAGTTGGGAAGGAAAGTGGAGTGTGGTAGAGAGTAGGGAGAAATGGAAGGGAATGTGGGTTAGATTTGATCAAAACACATTACATAAAGATATAAAATTGTCAATTAAATCTTTATAAAAATTGCTCTTAGTCTTGCTTAAAAACAAGAAAATAATGGGATTAGGAGTGTACACCTGTAATTCCAGCAAAATATCAGTAGTTCAAGACCAACCTTGCTACTTAAGTTTGAAGACAGCCTGTGCTAAAAGACACAACTTGTCTCAAAAGACCTCTAAAACCACCCACCCAAACCAACCAAACCATACCAAAACAAGCAAACAAACAAACCCCAACCAACTAACCAACAACAAAATAAAAATTAAATTCTTCCCCTGAGGAGGCAAAGAAAAACAAATGTATAGAGCTGACTCTACAGTCATTCTTAAGGACAGTACTTAGTGTCTGTGACCCTTTGCTATCTCAGGGTAAAATCGGAAAGCTAGAGTGACTACATGTATTGAGGCACACAATGTCTAGCTTAGTTGTAAAATACTAATTTCATAAGATGCTGTCACATATAAGGGCATTCCTCCCACATAAAACTGGAACATGTGTATCTAAAGTAAAAATATGACTAAGATTAAACACTTGTCGTAACTCTGGATGAGAAATTAACTTTTTTGAACCTCATTATTTTCTTCCCCAATAAAACTGATGTATGATGAGATCACTGCTTTCTATCTTCTGATTCTATATTACTGGATTTAAATGTAAATAAAAATTAATGTTGAGATATTTCTGGTAGGTTGACCACTTCAGGTTGATCATACTTAAATATAAGCATTTGGGCTAAACTGCATACACTAAAATCAGAAATGCAAGACGTAAAATAGTTAAACACCAAATGAACCTGAAGTTTAAGCTATTATTTTTAAGATATCATGTGTGTCTTTTCTATGTCATATTAGACAATACTTTTATCTAGAAAGATGCAATTATCTAGAAGAGTGATGATATTGGCTATATTTCTTAATGAAGCTGTTAACACTTATTATAAATTACCTTAGTAGGAATAAAAAATGTTTACACTTTATCAGAATATGTTAACTTAAAAACAGCTAATATAAACCATTTGAAATAGCTTTGTACGTTACCATGTCATTTTTATTCTCCATAAAAATACTGAGTTTCTTTAAGAATGACACAACTAGAATGAGCAGCTCAAAATTGTCCCGATCAAGAGCCTTCACCAACATGTGAACTATATTCTTGTTCCTCATCTTCAGTTCTGTACGTGTGTCCTCAGCAAGATTCAAAAGTAAATAGAGAGCAACTGAGAAAGAAAACACATGAGAGTTGAATGGCTGGTATATTGAATCAATAATTTAAAAAATCAGTTCTACTTACCAAGGTCATAAAGGTCACACAGTTCTAAAAAGGTTCTATATTATTTAAAAAATTTTAACATAATTAAAACATTCAAACTTCATCAAATGAGATATGATATTCCTTTAATCAATCTACTTTATTAAGGTTTTAGTTAGCACACAATATATTAAACTTCACTGTGCATTTTCAAATTTCCTTTGTTTTTGCTAATCCTCCTCACTGCAGCATACGCAAACCACCCTGTGCCCAGTAGCCTCATTTCTGCTTCCATGTCACATGTTCTGTGTGCACTATATTCTTATGAAGCCAAAACCATAAGAATAAATCTAATGGTTTGAACTCTCCAGAAGCTTCGAGTTTAATAGTAAATAAATGACAAAGATTTATAAATAGGCAAATAATAAACAAGGGAAATAACTTTATACATACAAAAATAAGGAGTTATCATTAAACAAAATTTTAACCTCCAACTGCTTGTCATCCCTAGGGATACATTTGACACATTTGAGGATATGAAAGTATCTACTTCTCACATTTAATCACATCTTCTGTTAGTCACTACAAGAATCAAGAAGTACAACTGTTATGTCAGATGGTGCTAAGGGCAAGCTCTACTAGTTCTAATTAAAATTTCCTTTAGAGGCCTGTAACAATGACGCCAGTTTCCTACACAAACTCCACATTCCTTTCTGAAAGTGAGAATTGTATGATCCACTGGCAGTTAGTAGTTTTCATTGCCTTGATAGGAAGTTTCATAGTAATACTTAAAAGATCTTTTTCTGTCAAAATTATGTGTTATCAATGAATATAATCCTTTTTCCTTCTCTTTAAAGTCTGAATGTTACTCATTATTCTAACATTTTATCTATGATTCTGTTTAGACAGGAGTTCACCATTAGCCCATGCTAGCTCTGAACTTGTGATCCTCCCATCTAAGTTTCCCCAATGCTACACCCTCCTCAGGCCTCTTTTAACACGTTCTTATCATCCACCTTGAAATCTTACTGCAAACAAGATGGAAATAGATACATGTGCTTAAATATATTAATGTAGGTTGGTAAATATCTATTTAGCAAATATTTATGACAGAAAGACAAATCATATGTGCCGGTATGACAGTTATTATACTTAACAAAAATAAACAACTCATTTTAATTCTAAAATATTAATAAGCAAAATAACATAAACATCTCAAAGATGGGAAATACATAACTTAAGCAACTTTCCCTGTTTACACAGGAAGGAGGCAGCAGAACTAAATGAAAACACAAGCTCAGCAGAGTCTCAAGCTCAGTCATCTATGCTGCTGCATTATGCCAAGCTTCCATGTAAGATAATGCAAGACTTTAAAGTTGTGCTGAAAGCATACAGAAACCTTTTGCAAAGTAGACATAGTAAGTTGAACAGTGCCTACCTAAAATTTAATAGGACCTTAGTATTGGGTTTTATCTGGAAATATCAGCTTTGCAACTGTAGTACATAAAATGATGCAATAATGAATTAAGGGATACTCTTAATCCAGTAGTTGAAGCCCTAGTTGAAGACGAAAGCAGGCACTGGAGTGATTAGCAACAAGCCAAGAAGTATCAGACAGTTGAGAAACGCTAAAATGACAGAGAGGTAATAAGCAATTCTTCTCTAGAACCAGCAGAAGAAACATGGTCTTGAGATCACGTTGATTTTAGCCTTCTAGTCTTCAGAACTGTGAGAGAATAATTTCCATGGTTTTAAGAGAGCCACTTTAAACTACTTCATTACAGGAGGCATTGGCCTTAAATTGCCAGAGAAACAAAAAACAAAAGATTAAAATATACAAACTCAGTTTTTCACAATAATAGACATCATATAATGAAGTATAGAGTAATCTGAGAGGTAGGAAACAAAGGAAATAGCTATGTGACTGCCAAGAAAGCTGTCTGGGGAGTTTCTACATCACTACACAAGAAAGAAGTCAGGCAAAACCCAACCAATCTCTAAGCAAAGCTAATGGACTGAAGGGTCTGATGGAAGCCAAGAGTTCACAGAGAAAAGCATTGGGAATCAAACTGTGTTCTCTAGAAAGGCAGCCAGTGTTCCATTAAGCCAACTCTCTAGTCCTAATAGGGTAAATTTTCTAACATCAACAGAGTACAAGGAAATGTTTTACGGAACATGGGGGTGGGGTGGGATGGGGGGAGGGGGGATGGGGAGAGAAAAGTGTGAAGTGGAGGATGGGAAGAGCTTGGGGGAATAGGATGGTTGGGATATAGGAAGGGTGGATATGGGAACAAGGAATTATATGTCTTAGTTAAGGGAGCCATTCTAGGGTTGGCAGAGACTTGACTCTAGAGGGGTTCCCAGGTGTCCAGGAAGACGCCCCCAACTAGGTCCTTGGGCAGCTGAGGAGAGGGTGCCAGAAATGTACAGATCCTATTGCCATCCTCATGAATATCTTGCATATCACCATAGAACCTTCACCTGGCATTGGATGGAGAAAATGACAGAGCCCAACATAGGAGCACTGGACTGAGCTCCCAAGGTCCCGATGAGGAGCAAAAGGAGGGAGATCATGAGCAAGGAAGCCAGGACCGTGAGGAGTGTGTTTACCCACTGAGACGGTAGGACAGATCTAACGGGAGACCACCAAGTCCAGTTGGAATGGGACGGATGGAATAGGCAACCAAACCGGACTCTCTGAATGTGGCTGACGGTGGAGGAGGACTGAGAAACCAAGGACAACGGCAATGAACATGAACTCTACAGCATGGACGGGCTCACTGTGAGCCTTGTCAGTTTGGTTGCTCACCTTCCTGGACTTAGGGGGAGCTGGGAGGACCTTGGACTTAACATAGTGAAGGGAACCCTGATGGCTCTTTGTCTTGGAGAGGGGTGGAATGGGGGTATGGGTGGAAGGGAGGGGAGGGAAGGGGGAGGAGGAGGGGAGGAGATGGAAATCTTTAATTAAAAAAATGAGAAAAAAATATTTTAAAAGAAAGAAAAAGATATTTCCAAATGTCAAAAGTTTAAACAAAAATAAACATCTTTACCAGTGAACCTTGACTTATAAAGAATATTAAAGGAACTCCCTTAGACAAAAATTAAGAGCAGACAGGAATATATGTCCACAAATTAATAAAATCAATGGAAATGATCACTATACATATCAATGTTTAAACTCATTTCTATATTACAAAATGCCAAAATTAAATGTAGGATTTATAATGTAACAGATTTTACAGTTAAAAGGAGAGAAAAATGTTTTCTGTTTGCTTGTATTTGTGTTCTGAGGCAGAGCCTTGCTAAGGAGCCCAGGTTGACCTTAAATCTGTAATCTTCCTGCAGTATCTTCCTAAGGGGTAGGATTACAAGTACCTGCCACCACATGCAGTCAGACAAAAAAAATAGCTTTATTCACTAAATATAAAATGAAATATCAACTGACAGAAAACTTAATACGAGACTAGTTGATGATGTATACTTGAATACAGACGACTGAAAACTAAACCCCATGGAATGTAGCAGGCTGCATGTTCAGGTGTACACATGACCTTCGCTGAGAAAGACTGTATTCCAGACCATAAAATAAGACTCAGTAAGTCTAGAGGAGTGAAAGCATAGAAAGCATATTTTCTGATGATAGTGAAATTAAATATTAATGACACTAAGATTTCTAGAAAAGCCCTACTTATATGGACAAAATGACTGCTGTGTAAATAACCTATGGGTTAAAAACAAACAAAAATAAAATGGAAATTAATTTTAACTAAATAAAATTACAAATAAAAACAAAACAGTTGAAAATATGTGGGTTGCTGACGAGGGAACATTTGTGTTCTAGAACCAAACAAGTGACCTCAGTTTCCATAGAAAAACAACAAAATAGAGCAAATTAAACCCCAAATATGCTAAAGAAATCATCATGTGCTGCAGTCTTTAAATGACTGTGTTGAAGGCAACTATTTTAAGTTGATTTTAGTACATTTGATGCCCTACACATGATGTGGGATTCCCCTCTGTATGCTGTGATACTATTGGTTAATAAAGAAGCTACTTTGGGCCTAGAGACAGAATAGAGCTAGGTAGAAAAATTAAACTAAATGCTGGGAGAAAGAAGGTGGAGTCATGAGAAGCCATGGAGCTGCCAGTTGGAACCTTGCCAGTAGGCCATGAGCTTCATGATAAAATATAAAATAATAGAAATAGGTTAACCAAAGATATGAGCTAGCTAGCAATATGCTTAAGTGATTGGCCATGCAGTGATTTAAATAATATAGTTTCTGTGTGGTTACACATCCAGAGGGGGACCTTGTTTCTGATGAAGAGACTTCTTCCACACAGTTCTAACAACTTCTTAGATCACCATACAGGCTGAGACTGAAGCCCAGACAAGGATAGGTCAATAGTGGGATGGACCACACCTTGACCAGAAATGCTTAGATGTGCACATTTTTGACCCTCTAATTTAAATATTGATTTCACTTCAGAATACCAAAGAAATACTTGATTGGTTCTCCCTAGTTCTTTGCTCCTCTTCCCCATGTGACCACATTGAATATGTATCTTTTTTCTGCTTTATACTTAAAACAAAGTTATGTAAAAACTTTTCTATAGTCGGGCGGTGGTGGCGCACGCCTTTAATCCCAGCACTCAGGAGGCAGAGGCAGGCGGATCTCTGAGTTCGAGGCCAGCCTGGTCTACAAGAGCTAGTTCCAGGACAGGCTCTAGAAACCACAGGGAAATCCTGTCTCGAAAAACCAAAAAAAAAAAAAAAAAACTTTTCTATAATCAGAGCACTGTGCTACCACCAATAAACTACACAAAAATGATGGACAGAAGAGGACAGGGTGCCAAGCAGACATGCACATCTATGTACAAGTAGTCTTTGGAACAAACCGGTACATGAATAGCAACACATTCATAAGCAAAACAAACAAAGAGCTGGCACATTCAAATGTATTCAAAATGCATCACTAACTTAATTGAAAACCCTAAAGTGACAGAACTTCTAGAACAAAACATAGCAGAAAATCATTGTACACTCCAGTTAGGTACAATGTTTTAGATGCAATGTCAAAAAACATGATCCATAAAAAGACTAACAAATTATAACTCACAAAAATTAGAAATTCTGATCTTCAAAAGACATAATTTAGTGAATAAAAAGATATAACCACAGACTGAAAGTCTTTGTAAATCATGAATTTTATAAAGGCTTGTATAAAACAGATCATACAATCACACACACACATACATATAATACATATATACATATGCATAGAGAACAATCCCACTAAGGAATGAACAAAAGACATGAAAGGATATTTCAACAAAAGATATAGAGATTAATATATGAAGAGACTCTTGACCTAACTAGTGGGCAGGTAAATTAAAATCAAAACTATAATACATTATAAATTAATAAGATTGATCATGTCAGTCTTTTTTTTCTTCCTTCATTCTTTCCTTCCTCTCCCCCATCCCCCGTGTTTATGTTTACTTTTGAACACAGGTGTAGCCCTGGTCTTCCTGGAATTTGCTCTGTAGACCAGGCTGGCTTCAACTCAAGACATTTGCCTGTCCTTGCTGCTGGCTCCCAAGTTCTAGGATTAAAGCAGTGTGCCACCACTACCCAGCTCATACCAGTCTTTTTCAATAAAGTAATTTGAGACTTTTCTACACGAATGGTTGGAGCACTGGGTAGGAGGACTGCAGGGGACCATTTCTTTGTAACACCACTCTTCTATGAAGCTGAGCTTTGCTCACTATGCTGTCTCTAGGGATGGATATAAATAGAGGACATGATGATATCTGCCCGTATAAGGCCTTACAGATGAATACTAAAAGGAGCATAGCAATTGCCAAAACTGGAAATGTTCCAAATGACCATAAACAAGAGAATACAGAGAATTATAATGAGTAACTAAAAGGAAACATTCCTGATAAATCCAACAACATGGACATGTCTTTATTCTGCCCAAACAAGACGCTGTGTGATTCCATTTATATCTCTAAATCCAACAACATGGACATGTCCTTATTCTGACCAAACAAGATGCTATGTAATCCCATCTATATCTCTAAATTACTAGAGAACAAAGGGAAAGAAAAAATGAAGGAGAAACACAAACATATAAGGAAGCTATGGGAATGATGGACATGTCTACTATGAATATGGTCTCAGTCCTGTAACTATTTGCATACATTGAAATTTACTAAATTGTGTATGTTAATAGTATACAGTTTACTGCCTATTAATCATCTTTCAATAAAACTGTTTAAACAGAACATAAAACATTTGCTTAAAGAAAGTATTTTGGTTAGGAATAGAGTTCACTATTTTACATGAGTTCGAGGCCAGTCTGGTCTACAAGAGCTAGTTCCAGGACAGGCTCCAAAGCCACAGAGAAACCCTGTCTCGAAAAACCAAAAAAAAAAAAAAAAAAAAAAAATCAGCTTAGTATTTTAAAATTCTAACAAGACAATTATTTTTAGAGATCTAATGTATCATGACTAATATGCTAACCCAGGTAAAGTTACTATGTTCTAGTCTCTTTAAACATTTGACATTGACAAGGTGGCTTTTTCTACAACAGTCGGAACTTAACCACTCAACTTCAAATCTTTAAAACAGGCCTGAGGAGACATGGTCCATTAGTAAGGTGCCTGCCTAACAGTGCAGACTTTGGTTTGGTTCCTAGCACTGCCAAACCAAATAAAACAGTAAAACTTGAAAAATTCAGTATAGTTAGAAAAGTTAAGAACTATCAGGGAATAAAAATTTATTCATGTGCAAAATTCATCAAACAAGCAATGAAATAAACCAAAATCCACACTTCACTATAAGCCAGGATTTGAATACTCACTTAAAGGGTCCATATCATTCTAACTAAACCTTAAGACTTTGCATCTTAACTGACGGCAAAACTATATAATATTAAAGTCTCTTATTACTCAACAAACCCTTAGAAACAGGGTTTATTATTTATTAAGTGAAAAATATTTCAAAATTCGGTTCCAGTTTTCTAGTGTCAGACCTCAGGAAGTGCTCAGGAGCTCATACCTCTCAATAGCTGTTCTTGCTTTACCACAAGTCCCTGGTACTTTTTAAAGGTTTTATCATAATCCTTTCTCAATGCTTGATTTTCAAGGTCTTCGTCAAGTAAAACTCAAGTTAAGGATCACAAGCATGAAGTGAAGAAAACCTACTGAGAACAGTGCTATTATGTTTTATCTGCAATTTATTATTTATTAAGACAGGGTTTCCCTGTGTAACTCTAACAGACCTGGAACTTACTATGTAGACTAGGCTTCAAACAAATAGAGATCCACCTACCTCTGCTTTTGGAAGCTGGTATTAAAGACACGCGTGCTATCAAGCCTGACTACAACTTTATTTTCCATCCAACAATTCAACTAGAATCCTAACTGCAGAACTATGCATAATCAGACATATTAGCCAAAGGACCCATAATTTCCTTGAAGTTCTACAATGATGAATTGTTTGAACTCCACCAAATACTTGGATTCTCAGTAATACAAGCAAATATCTTATGAAAGTTACCAAGTCTATAACTTCCAGCAGACTATAAGTGGGTCCATTAAAAATATGACTTAACTTTAGAGAAATTGATGCAGTTGCTAAGAATAAAAGACTCTATTTAGGCAGACACCTAAAATATTCAAATATGTAGATTAAATCTGAAGCTTTTTAGCAACTTGCTCAGGTTAGAGACTTGAAGAGAAAGAAGCCAGGCAATGGTGGCGCATGCCTTTAATACCAGGAGTCGATGCAGAGGCAGACAGATCTCTGTGGGTCTGAGGCCAGCCTGGTCTACAGAGTGAGTTCCAGGATGGCCAGGCTTATACAAAGATATCCAATCTCAAAACACCAAAATTACAGAGTGGGGAGGGAGGAGAGAAGGAGAGAGATTGTTTTAAAGAATAAGGCCCATGAGTTTCCCAAAAAAGATTTAATAAATGTACCACACTCTGGCCAGACAGGACTGGGTAACAGCCTTATGTCATGGGGAATTGAGTCAGGGAATTGGGCAACAGCCCCTAGCCATAAAGAATGGCTTAGCCCCAGTCTGACTTCAGCTCTACCTACACAAACAATATGCTCAGGTATGGAAAACAACCCACTCTGGTCCCATTCAAACCACAAAAAATCACCATAACTTCCTACTAGCTATCTATGTGTGTGTGTATATGTATACCTGTTCCCCAGCCCCTCTAAAAGCACTCAGCTTTTATCCTGTGCAAAAGCTGGGGCCCCTTGCTATTCCAATAAAGCAGCCTCAGCCTGTTATGATTAAGTCTATCTGCCTCTCTGCCTCATTTTTTCTTATAGGAATGATGCTTTATTCCTAATAAATACAAATAAATATTGTATTCAAACAATGCCATTGCCTGTAACTCACTGATATGTGAAACTTCATGTTAAGACACTTATGAACAGTTAAGGACTTTTGAGTTAGAATTAAATTGTAAAGACACTATATTAAGTATTTTCAAATGAGAATACAGTAATTTTAAAAACAGCATCCTTATACTCTACTCAGTATGAAAGACAAATCAAGAGATAGAAATTATCAGAATGTAGACTATAGCTCAAAAAGCAAAGGAACACTAAAGTAAATGAAATTCCAACCCCAAAATGCCTTAAGCCAATGGGCAATGACACTGTTAATAAAAAGTGTGTGAAAGCATTTGTTAAGAAACCTAAAAAACAATTCCTAGACCATAAAATACATTAAACCAGAATTTCCAAGGTTCTTTTCATAGGTTCTATCATTCTATATATCTTTCAAATCTGCACTAATATTTTTCGCTTAACTAGAAAAACTGAACTTCACAGATAAGTAGAACTGCAGTTTCCCGGAAAAACTAGGTTTATCGAGAAATTTAATCCATCCCATCAAAGTTACTTGGAAGTCCACTGCAGCAGTGGGAAGCCACGCTTCACAGACACACAGGTCCTGGTGATACAATAGTGCTGTCATTCCGAGACTCTCACTCACTTATCTAGCACTGCTGCTGACTTCACTCTTCTACTTTATAACGAGTCCAATGTGAAGAGACAAAACGTCTGTCAGTCTGTAACTATTCTGATAATTCCAATCTTTATCTTTACTTCTGGCACATTTTTACGTAATGTTCAAATAATGTGACAGGAACTAAAAACGAAAAGAACACCCCCTCCCGCCACATCCGTCAAAAGCATCTAAGCATAGGCAGCAGGTCAAAACGGCACCTAAAGGATATCAGCTTTCTTCTTCTTAGAAAGTTCTTCTTGCCAAAGCTCATGTCTTTTTAACTCATGATCAATGATATTCATACACAGAGCTCCAATTTTATAATGTGTGATGAGTCCATGAAAATGAGAAAAGCTTCAAAGGAGAGATTTAAAAAGAATACATCTAGTTCAAATAGGAGATTTGGTTTTGGCCCAAACTGCTATAAACTATACAAAACATAAGTCTGACACACATTTCAATGAATGAATATACTACAGTAATATTGAAATTATGAGATTATCTTAAATATGTATTAACATGCTATCTTCATTTTAAATATAATTATTAAACAAGTTTTCACTCTTAATCACAATAATAAGTACTAAGACAGTCTCAGAATATGTTTTGGAAAATTGTCTAACAAACTAATGTTATGATAAGGTTTTATTTGTTGTATAAAATTGATGAGAGAGAATAAAATAGTAACATATTAGCAATCAGGTTATATATATGTATATATAAACATATATATTTTGCTAAATAATTAACTTATTTAAGTATTTATTCAAGAAAATTTCTTTGCCAATGTTGATTATTAAAATCCAATTGGCTAGAAAATTTTCATAAAATCCCAATAATACCTTTATTAAGAATATATACATGTAAATATATTCAACTATTAAAAGAATAAAATTTCATAATTTATTAGACACAATGGAACTGGAGGACATTATGTTAAAATAAGTCAAACGAAAAAAGTAACTGTCTTATGTCCTTGTTCTGATATCTGGAAGGAAAGCGTTGACTTAATATAAAGAGAGTAGACTAGAGACTTCTAGAGATTAGGAAGGGTTAAAATTAGGGAGAATAATGGGGAGTTGGATCACCAAAACAACACACAATCACAGGAGGAATAAGTTCTGATTGTATAGCACAGTAGGGTGACTACAGTTCACAACAATTTATAGTATATAAATTGTTCTTAGAAAGAACTGCAAGAGAGGAGTTCAAACATGCACAACACAAAGAAAAGATAAGTGTTCACTGAGTTGGAAATACCAACCACCTTGATTTGATTATTTATATATTGTCACATGTAATCAAACTATCAGTCTGTATCCCCTAAGTATGTACTGAATTGGTAAAAAATGAGATATAGAAATATGTGTATTATAAATATGGTTTTATTTGCATGTTCATAAGCATATCTAAGTACAAGAGTACTATGTACCAGGCTTTTAACCTAAGTTTCTTAATCATTTAATCCTAAAAACTACCAGGAAAGAATGTGGCTATTACAATGAAAACTTTACACAGGAACCAAGGCCCAGGGTGATTAGGTAAAATAACAAAGAGTATACAGTGAGTAAACAGTAGACATTGCATTCAGACTGAGATAATTTTCCTCCAGAATTGTAAACACATTCCAAACTATTATGCCAAATTGGTGTTATATGAACATGTGTGTGCATGTGTGCATGCATGTGCATGTGTGTGCATGTGTGCAGGTATAGGGAGTTGTAGACACATGGAAGAATAACAGAGTAAAAAGCCAGCAGTAAGAAGCAGAGCATGGACAAATACACAAAGACTGAGAGAACCAATGGGCTACACACTGGTACAGGCAGGCAACAACAGAGATCAATTAGTCCTTTTAGAATCTTTATACTTACCTAGAGAAACAAAAGAAAATATAAATGATGTTTGTAGCTAACTCAACACTTTGTTTCCAGTCTTCTCTCAGGACTCTTGCTAGCGCACCAAGGGCAGTTTCTACAGAAAAGGAGACATACGGATATGATCATTTACCTCGGCTTTGATATAAAGGGAGGTTGGTTTTAAATGTCTACTTATGAATAAGTAACAAAGCCAAGATGGAACTGGGACAAAGAAGTAGGATGTTTCTTTCCAATACAGAAAGCTAACTTAGAAGTATAATAAAACTTTTATTCAAAACTCCTGACATACAAGTGTGTGCAGTAAAGAAATTGAATGTGACTTAGATAAATGTGACAATAGATCATCAAAGGCTGTCTGCTTCCTGACCTTCTGCTTAGAATCATACTACTGCTGTGATACCTTTCTCTCTCTCTCTCTCTCTCTCTCTCTCTCTCTCTCTCTCTCTCTCTCTCTGTCTCCTCCCTCCTCCCTCCCTCCCTTTATTTCCTTTTTTTTTTTTTTTTTTTTTTTTTTGGAGACAGGGTTTCTCTATATAGCCCTGGCTGTCCTGGAACTTAATCTTTAGACCAGGCTGACCTCAAACTCACAGAGATCCACCTGCCTCTGCCTCACAAGCACTGGGATTAAAGTTGTGAACCACCACTGCCGGGTTTTTGTTTTCTCTTTTAACATCTGATTTATTCTATTAGGACAAAGACTAGAATATATCTAGAATATAAATAAGCAGTTTAGCCAGCTTAGCTTCATTAAGGTAAAAAAATAAAACTTACATGAAGAAAAGTAACATTTATATATATATATATATATTACATACCAACAGACATAAATAACAAAATAGAAGTTTCAGATAATAACTTCCTGGAAGTACATAAGTATTTCTGCTAGAATAAATAATTGATTAATGAATATTTGTAGATATTAAGGAAATATGAGGTCAGTTTTAAATGAGTTATTATAAGACTATTTTTTGCGTAAGTATGTATATGTGGTACCTGTGTGTTTACACAGTGTGAGCACACATACATTTAAAGGCTAGAGGCTGACAGCAGGAGTCTTCCTCAGTTGTTTGCCACCTTTCCTTGAGGCACAGTCTCTCAGCTGACTCCAGAGCTTCGCAGATGTCTGTTCTGGCTAGCTAACTGGCTGTGGGAATCATACATCAGCATTCGGATTATAAGTGGAATGCCATTCCCACAAACAATTCATGTGGGGCTGAGAACACACAGGTTCTTACACCTGCGTGGAAACCACTTTTTTCACTGAGCTATCTCCGAGTATTCCCGCCCAATTTAAAAAAAAATGTTAAAATATCTGTTAATGCTATAGGAAGTTACAGCCAGTGGTTACCCGCCCACTGGGGCATGGCCTCTTACACTATATAAGCGGATGTAGAGCATGTGTCTGCTCTCTTTCTGGTTGCTGGATTCGGTTTCTGTTCTCCGTTCAAGCAGAGGATTCTGATTTGTGAGTTTACCCCTAAATAAATAACCATCTATTTCTCAATTCTGAGCTAGTGTGGGATTTTTTTAAAGAGTCCTTCCACATGTTAACACATAGAAATTATAATTTCACTGTCATTAATAAAATTCAGGATCTATTGTTTATTATATTTATTAAAGATATATAAAATGTCCTGGTTATTCAGATTATAAAATAAGAATTGGCTATATGGACCTGGGGGGAGTTGGAAGGACCTTGGTCTTAACATAGAGTAGGGAACCCTGATGGCTCCTTGGCCTGGAGAGGGAGGGGGGGGTATGGGTGGAGGGGAGGGGAGGGAAGGAGGAGGAGGAGGGGAGGAGATGGAAATTTTAAATATAAAAAAATAAACCATGAAAAAAAAAAGAATTGGCTATATTAGTTTTAATCAATTTAGTAATGAACTTTTTAGCAAATTAAAAAATCTGCCAATAGATTTTCACAATCACAGTAAGTCTTTGGACTAATGCAAAGTCTTTGGTCGAAGTTATTGAAAAATCACATAAGCAGACGGGCAGTACATACTCAATGGTTCAAAAGTCCTACTTAGTAGGAAATCTGGCTTCAGTTTTTCTAACTACCAAATCCTAAAAGCTTTTAATTAACACAAGCCAGAGGAAAGAGTATTTCTCAACTGTGCCATGGCAGACTATTGTAAAAGGGCATGAATTTGAACATAATTTCAGTACAAGACCAGAAAAGTGAATTCTGAACAACAAAGAAAGTCAAATTGAATCATTTATCTTACAAGTAAATTAAACTACATACTAGAAAGTCAAGCCCGACAATCAAGAATTAAAGGCTAGCCTTAGCCACATGTGCATTCAAGACAAACCTGTGCTGTAGGAGACCCTGCCTCGAGACAAAAATCTACCTCCTACTCCCAACTCCTACCCCCTCAAAAGAAAAAAAAAAAAAAAAAAAAAAAAACAACAACAACAAAAAAACCAAAAAAGGAAACAAAAAAAAAAAAATCTACCCAAACTAAAAAGACTTGATAAATAAACACAGCCTGGGAAACCAGCTCTAGTGACAGCCTGCCCTTAACATATAAAAGGTCTTGGGTTCAATTTCACACACCACAAATAAAACTACGGAACAATAACCAACAGTATTATAACGGTACGGCCCTTATCTATTGTGGAACAATCTTTTTGTACACTGTGAAGATGTGTTGTTCTCATTGGATTAATGGAAAGCTAAATGGCAATTGCTAGGCAGGAAAAAGGCAGGACTTGCAGACAGGGAGAGAGCACTGGGATGAAGAAGGGCAAGTCATGGTGAACAAGCCATGTTGAAAAAAGGTACCGAGCCATGTGGTAGATCATACATAAGAAATATGAGTTAATTTAAGTTGTAAGAGCTAATTAGTAACAAGACTAAACTATTGACCAAGCATTTATAATTAATAATAAGTCTCTGTGTGGTTGTTTGGGAGGTGGCTGGCAGGACAGAAAATTCCACCAATACTCATCAACAAGACCAATGGAACAGAAAGAAGATATAGCATACCCACTGCCATGTTGGAAGTGTACTGGTGAGGATTAAGTCTCTGAAAGATACAGCCACTGTTCCACAAAGAAATAGCAGGCACACAGAAACAATAACAAAAGTAATTTGGATAACTGGGTTAGGTCATGTTCTGATCACTAACTATGTGGGAATGGAAGATTACATAACATAAAGTAACCTTAGTTTATATCTCTATACCATTATTTTATCAAAAATGAATTCTGGGCAAGTAACTTGTAGGGCAGCAGACTAAAAACCTCAAACAATTCACTCTTCCATATAAGAATAAGCAACTAGTAAAAAAAAAAAAATTTTCAAAACTGCTATTTGCCATATTGCTATACAAGCTATATATTGCATATGCTACTAACCTGTTGGGAGACTGAGGCATGAAGACATGAATTTGAGGTTAGCCTGAGCTATATAGTGAAACACTATCTCACTTTTATTTAAAAATGGAGAATTACCTTTAGGTACTTCACAAAGTATTTACTAAAGAAAAACAGTTAAATTTTGATAAGAACAGAGAGACCTGTGACAACTGAACTATCTTATTCCTTTTTTGCCTTGTCTTGCTGTGGCGGACTGGCAGGAGCTGAGGAGAGTGTCCCTCATACCCCATACCAGAAGAAGCTTGTGAAAAGCTGGGTTCATGGGGTGCAGGGAACATTCAGTTGTCATTTGTTTGACCTGGAGCTTGCTGTGCCTTAAACAGCCTTATGCTGCTGGAGAAAAGCACTGTGGCAGCATCACAATGCCCGAGACAGGAGTAACAGTTTGTTAGCAGGATTAACAAAAGGTTATTGACATTTTTTAAACAAAAGCTAAAATTAGGTATTTTCAGGAGCTTTAAAGGAGTCAGATGTACTTTTGTTAAATCTAGAAAGCCACACACAGACAGGTACACAGTTGTAGGCCCATCACTGAAAGACCCTAATCTATCAGTTCTGGCTGAATTTGAAAATGTCCAAGAAGAAAAGCAGAGTCTTAAACGTGAAGTGCCTCAACACTTAGGACATACCCTAACTTACAGAGAGGTCTTTAGGAAGGGTGAGAGATATTATCACCAAGCAATTAAGGAAATTGTAGCCCAATCATTGCCCAATAAACTAACTTGAGTAGAAATTGCACTGCCTCTAAAAGGATATCAAGTTTGTAGAATTAATCCACAAAACTCAGCAAACAAACAAATGGCATTAATAAAAAGCCATGGGGTAGCAGGATTGATTTCCAGAGTTACCGTATATTGTTTCAACAAAACCAACTCACCAGAGAAAGAAATAGAACCATGTGACCCATGCTCGGGTAATAAAGTTATCAACAGATTGTTCATGAAAAAGCGGATACTGAGCTTATTATAAGACAAAGAGTTTAAATAAGCTATTATTACATTTAGAAAAAGGAGGGACTGGAGAGATAGGCTGGCAGTTAAGAGTACTTGTGCAATCATGAGGACCACAGTTCAGAGTTCCCAAGCAAGTCACCATGCTTCTCTCACACCTTTAATACAGCTCCAAGGAGGTGAAAACAGGGGCACCCCTGAGGTTTGCTGGAATCTAGCCCAGTTGTGAAAACCTGTGTCCCAGATTTAGGTAGAGACTTTGCCTCAAAGAATAGGTAGAAAATGATAGAGGCATACACCCGACATCCTCTTCTGGTCTCCAAATATACATGTACACAGGTACACACATTCAAATGCACAGACACATATTCAGAAATAAATAACATCTAAAAATTAAAGTGAACCATTTCTATAGATTTAAAGGCAGGTACATGAGTGAACAGGGATGACATTTTACCAACGAGACCACAAATTATAAAAGAAAAGGCAAAAATAAGAAATATGATGGAGGAGAGTTATCTGTCTATGTTTCTTTCATTGGTTAATTAATAAAGAAAACTGCCTTGGCCCTTTAAGAGACAGAAAATTAGGTAGGTGGAGTAGACAGAACAGAATTGTGGGAACAAGGAAGTAGAGTTGGGGAGACGCTTCAGGCAGTCTCCTTAGGGAGTCTCCATGCTTCTCCTCTCCGAGATGGACGCAGGTTAAGATCTCTCCTGGTAAGGCACCCCTCGTGGTGCTATATAAATTACTAAATATGGGTTAAAGGAAGATGTGAGAATTAACCAATAAGAGGCTGAAACTATGGGGCCAGGCAGTGTTTTAAAAGAATACAGTTTCCGTGTAATTATTTCGGGTGTAAAGCTAGCCGGCGGCCGGGTGGCGGGACACAGCCCCTCCGCTTCACACTACAGAAATATGTACTTAAAGAGCACAAAAGCTAAAGTTAGAATTTACTGGAAATCTAAGCAACAGATGTGACCTAAAAAAAGTTAATATAAGCATTTTAGATTGGTCAGTCTGAAGAAAAAAGAGGAAGTCAAAATGAGCAGGCCCTCAAAGACATCTGGAGGAGAACAAAGCACAGAAACATATCCATGATGCAGGTCCTAGAAGCATATGAAGGTTCAAACTGAACATTTAATGAGAAAATAGCTAAAAATTTGCTGTTTGCTGAAGACCAAAAAGGTAAACACACCAAATATACCACACTGAATGACATCAACACTTAAACATGTCATAGTCATGGTCAGGTTTGCAAAAAGGCTAAGAGAACCAAAGCATGAAGAGAAAAGCAATGCTGTGCTTATATAAGGTCATCAATAAGATGGTAAACAGGTTAACCTCAGAAATCATGGAGGCATGCAGATAGAATGACACATGAATGTGCAAGAGAATTTCTGTCACCTGTTGGGAGCACAAAGCTCATTGTGCCCACTGAGCACCGCAAAACCAATGATGCTAAACATGTAGGGCCTCTCCTCAAGGGAGAAATTACCTGTTTTTCACCCAGAAGGCCGGGAGTGAATACTGTTAATGACCAGGTTACCTTTCTGCTATCTAAGAGGCAGACCTCACCCACCTTGTGCTATAGAGGCAGACCTCACGCCGAATGTTTATAACAGATTCTTCCCTCCCTAGATCTTTAGCTCCCAGTTATTGGAACTCATCCTTGGGGGAGATGTCACATGTACTTCTCTATGACATCTTGGCCAGAGACCACACTAAATTCTAGACCTTGTAGTTACAGAAACCATTTTTATGTCCACATTTACTTTGTAAAGGAGTTTCTATGTAGTCATACCCTAAGCTTTATTGTGCACCTGGAATGGGAATAAGTGTTGCCTGGAAACTTTTACCCAAACTCTACTGTGTTTTAGATATGAATCTCCTGGCATTAGACTTCCCAGGTTTGATCCAGGTTGATGAAGGCAATCTGAACTGAGTTTTCATTTTCCCATCTTCGTGGATCACTGCCTGAACCTTACAGGGGCCTTCAGCCACCTGCCTGTAACTCCAGAGCTCTGAAAGTGGATCACTGGAGCCAGCTAACTAGCTAGACCAGCCATATCCTCATGTTCTGGGTTCAACTGAGAGACAATAAGGCAGCGACTCTTGATATCAGCACTGTGCCTTTACACACACATATGATAATGTATACTTCTATAAACAAGTATACTCATACACTTGTGAACGTGCACACAGATATGTATATACCCCACATATACATATGCAAGAAATAAATCGGTATTATTACAGTACAAAGGCAGGAAAAGAGCAAAAGTGTA
Source organism: Arvicola amphibius (assembly GCF_903992535.2). Taxonomy (NCBI): domain Eukaryota; kingdom Metazoa; phylum Chordata; class Mammalia; order Rodentia; family Cricetidae; genus Arvicola; species Arvicola amphibius. Next base: position 57,717,742 of record NC_052058.2, read on the forward strand.
AATTAGAACAAATTTCTGTATACTGTTAAAATTAAATTGGTTGTAATTTGAACAAGATTGTTTGAAACTGTCAATTGTAATGTTGGGGAATCACTAAGATAATAACTCAGGTAAACATAATAATAGAAAATTAGCTTAAAATGATAGACTAGAAAACATCTAGTATAAAAGGAAACAATAGCATAAGAAAACAGAAATGGAAGAGTAAAAAGGGTTAAAAATCATAACATTTTTCATAATTTACAAATATATATGTTAAAAGTTTCATCATTCATAGCAAATACAAAATAACAAAACCTACTTTATGAGTATTACATCAATGTTAAACAGACTAAAGACACCAATAAACAGAAATGGAAAAAGAACACATGGTGGTCTAGTCATATGCTAATTCCAACAAACTCTTGAGATTCAAAACCATAAGCAGTGTGAAAATAAAAGAGTGGATACATAGACCTACCATGAAAAGAGAGGAGAGGAAGATAATAGATTGAAAATATTCCTAATATATACAAGAAAAAAGAAACCAGAATATATTTAAGACATGAAAACAAGTATACGTGCATTTGCATACATAAAATATTTAAGATCTGAGTACAAACTTTGAGGGTAGGTTTGCTTTACATAATTTTCTATGTTCAATATTTAGAAAAAGAAATTACCATTTAATAGTAGTTCTTCCAAGTTATCAGGATTTCGAGCCAGCTGTAGGATCAAGGCAGAACCCCGAACCTTGTCTGGAATATCTTCATACAACAGCTCAATGTACTCATCCATGTCATTAATGTTGGCCACTTCGTCAATCTGAAACATAGCAGGAAGCACTCAGCAGCTCTGATAGGCAGAATCGCTGTCAGATCGATGATATTTGTGATGGATACATTACTTACAAACAATTTCCAAAGAATGGATAATAGCCTCTTTTGTGGGTGGGAATTTTAGGTCTTTGTGTAGTAGAATGATAATAATAAAATGGAACATATCTAAAATTTGTTTCTTTTTAAAATATTTATTTATTTATTATGTATAAAATAGTCTATCTGCGTGTATTCCTGCAGACCAGAAGAGGGCACCAGACCTCATAACAGATGGTTGTGAGCCACCATGTAGTTGCCGGGAATTGAACTCAGGACCTTTGGAAGAGCAGGCAATGCTCTTAACCGCTGAGCCATCTCTCCAGCCCCCCTAAAATTTGTCTCTTAATGTATTTTAAATGTAATACAAAGTTATTTGCAACTACAATAATAGATTAAATATTTTAAAACTCATTTCAAAATGTTGAGAATATTTTTGCTACTTATTTTAATAAAATTAAAATGCGTTAAACAGCACTACCAACAATTTTTTGTTTTAATCAATTAAGCATTGATCAAATAAGATGCCTTTTTAAGGTATCTCTAAAGTGAACCATGTAAAATTCTACTTCTGAACATGGCCATATGCATTACTGAAAGGAAAGGTGATGATGTCTGTAGTGTTTTGTTGAACAGATCAGAATTCACACGGTCTTACCTCCATCCCTTCAAAAGGAGGTGGATCTTTAGGCTTGCTTGATTTTTCTTTTTTTTCTGTAAAAAAGATTTTAAAAATCCTAAGAATTAGGTTTTAAAGGTTTGGGAGTAATTATTTTCAGTAGTCGAGATTGATGCTGCCTAACCTGGGGATATAAAACTAAATATTTGATGAAAATTTTTTCAGTGCATAAAATATTTCCATGTAAAAATCAGCTATTTGTTCTAATGATGTTATTAAGGAGAACACAAACTAACAAAATCTGTGACAAAATTATACTTCTTTCAAGATGAGAATGCATAAATCAATAAGGCAAAGAAAATGGTGTAAGTAATACAAAAATGATGAACATGAAAACTAACGTTAACACAGGAGGAGTAAGAAACAGTAGCTAAATTATAAGCGAAAGTAACTAAGAATGAATGATTTTTGTCCAAAAAGTTAAAGGACATAAATTAAAAGATGAATATTTGATATTTACATCAACTTAATCTTCATTTATTCCCAAGGAGGCATTCAAACGTACTGAACACGTTTATTGTTCTATTCAGTTCTAAACAGAAACAATGCATTAAATCAAAAAATTAGAAAGGAAATTAAATAAATTAGAAAAAAATAAAAAACTGTGCAATTAGCAAATAAATATGGATATAAAAGACTTGGCAATTACAGGGGACAATTTAGAAGAACGGGATTGGCAAGGGGTCATCAAAGAATGCTGGAAGTAAATATGAACTCTACATTCATGTATCAAACTGTCCTAATGAAAGCCAGTTTCACACAATTAATACATGCTACAAAAGAAATACTGCTATGAAGTAGGAGTGATGGAAAATGAGAAACACACTGTTGACAATAAAGATGTCAGGACAGCCTGCTCTTCCAAAGAGACACAAATATGGAATTGAAAAGGAATTAACCATTTCCACTTTCAGGGGCATCATCCATGAGAGGTAAGGGCATATCATCAAAAGTTAAATTCTGTTTCAAAAAATAATTTTAGTTAAAATTCTTTTTAATTTTCAATAAAATAACTAGTTCTGACTGGCAAAGAGAAAGAAACCACTAGAGTGATGAGTCACTGTGCCACAGTTTACTGCCGCCCTCCTGCCGTCTCCTTAGGGGCTCTGGCTCTGCACTATCACAGTGAAAAGCTATGAACACCTTGAGCATTTAGACAAGCATAGTTTTAATGTGCAGTAAAACAAATTATATACCTTCAACTACTAATGTGCAGAGAGAGACTAATAGTGACTTGAATTATTTTATCCATATATAATGAACACTTTTCACAGTTTTTTTTCATATATTCTAATCACTAACATTCAATAATCCATTGGAATAACCTTTTTATTTGAAAATGTCTTCTATATTTCCCGAGCTCTAAAACATTAATGGTGCAGTTCTTTCATGAAGGAGTTGAGAACAGGAAAATGACAACAATAAGACAATGAGAAAAGAAATGTGATCCTTTTCTTAGGAAAACTCATGAGAGTCATATCCCAGGGTTACCTAAAGCGTGTGGCATCTCTCATATGTAGATTAAAACTCGAAATAAATAATTCACTAAAGTTATAAATTATGTATAAACAGGAAATTTAGAAAAAATAAGTCTAATTGGAAAAGAGAAGATCTCTGCCTTCAGTGTGCTTTTTATTAGTCTACTACCATGACGACAGACTTATCTCCTTATTTCAGCATACGTGTGCATGTGCACGCACAGTGAAACAGAGTCTGACCACTGCATATATAGAGCATAAAACCTCCAATTCAGGAAACAAGTACATCTGGTTATCCTAGCACTGGTAAGAACTCACAACCAAAATGAATACAGTTTTCATAACTAGATTTGTTTGTCTGCTTGCTTGTTTTGGTTTTTCCAGACAGGGTTTCTCTGTAGCTTTGGAGCCTGTCCTGGAATTCACTCTATAAACCAGGCTGGTCTTGAACTCACAGAGAGATCTGCCAGCCTCTGCCTCCACTGTGCTGGGATTAAAGGCACATCACTGCCCAGCTATAACTATGTATTTTTATACTATACTATATTACACATCTATTTACAAAGTAATCATAATATTTGTGAAGGCCACCTTTGGTGTTACATTTAAAACCCTACCTCCTTCCACTCACCTTTTCCTGACAATGAATCACGGCGGTTCTGTAGATAGTACAGCAGCTGCTCTACCTCATTCAGCTTTGAGGGATGAATGAGTTTACATTCTTCAACTACTTTTCGGGCCAGGGAGGTGATATCTGTGTTAGCATTGAGACTCTTCAGACGAATGCTGCAAGCACATCCAAATTCCCATTTCAGATATTATAAAAAGTACATGACAGATTCAAAAATACTATTTTAAGGTAATTTATAGATTATATACAGTCTATACCTATCTAGCTATTGAATCTTATTAAAGCAATAATTTAGATACAATTAGGCTTATATAAATTCAAAGCAATCATTTCCTGTGAGTTGCATAAAAAGATAGTAAAAGCAACATAAATCTTTTAAGACTTTCTGGACAAGATATCCCTAAGCCCTGTTTGAAGCAGTACTTCTGATGTAAAAACACAGTCTTTACTTATTACTGAATATGAAATACATACTGTCAGAAATGATATCATTTATACTTAAATATGACAACATTTTTCAACTTTTCTTTACTTGTGCTGGAATTGGAACCTGTACTTGCTAGGCAAGTACTATAAACTCTGAGGTACTCTGCCATTCCTTCCTCTTAATTGAGTCCAGGACAATCACTAAGAGTCCGTCCTAGTGAAAAGGAAGAAAAGACAGTACAGAGGAGCACACCGGCCTGTTCACATGGACTCATGGCATGAGTGACAACTATGAAAACACAAAATCAGACTGTTAAGTAAATCCTCCTATACAAGACTCACACTCAGTAGGAGAAAAAGCCAAAGTACCCACTGTATAGAATTATTTCTTTGTGAAGATAGCTAATTTTTGTAGGAAAATAGCAGGCTACTACAGGGATAAATGAAAAAGAATCCAGAGAAATATTTTGAACACAGCATCTGTGAAGTCAGTATTCATAGATGACTTCTGCTGAATCCAGTGTTAGCTTGAATTAGATATCCTTCCCAGCTTAAATTTGCTAGAATAACACTCTTTACCTTTTCTGTCTTAAATCTATTCATTTTTGTTGTTGACAACTTTTAAGTGTTTAAAATCACTGATTTTATTTTGGACAATTTTAGCTGAACATCAAAAGGCAGATGTAGCAAGGATAGTCCACAGAAATAACCCCAAAGACATCTCTTTATTCAATTTTAACAAAAACTCAGAAAATTTGTCAATAAATCTGATTGAAAAGAGATACAGGAGAAACTACATCAACAGCTGGGCATGACAGGAAAACCCAGTTCCAGCACTTGGAAGGAAACCTGAAGCAGAAGAACCGGTGAGCTCAAGACCAGCCTGGGCTATAGAATGAGACTCTATCCCAAACAAAACAAAAATGAAACTCAATAAGCATACCTTCAAATTTGTTTTAGGCTTTTAGAGCAGATTAGTTTTCTAGAAATAGTGTTCACAAATTACAGAGAGAATACACTTACCTCTCTCCCAGTTTCTACTGTGTGCTTCTTCTACAATTAGCATCTTGCCTGTACAGCACATTTACTATCTTTATCAAAACTCACGAATATAAAGAGTGAACCCTAATGTAAGCTAGGAACTAATATTGATACACTTAATTATTAACTGAGGGCCAGAGCTTATATTAGCATTCATTCTATGTTCTATGAGTTTTTATAAATTATGTTACAATCATTATAGCATCATAGTAAAAGTTTTATTGTTCTAAAAAGTCTTATCTTTTGCCCTTGGTAACCTCTAACTTCTTTATTATACTTACAGTTTTGTCTCCTCCATTAATAACAGGCAGTTGGAATTGCACAATATATAAACTTTCCAGACTGACTTCTTTTGTAGGGTCCCTCCATGTCTTTTTGTGCTTAATAATTCATTTCTTTACATTCTTGGATAATGCTTTATGATATGGTGGTGCCAAAGTTGATCCACTCACTATTGGCCATATTTTGGTTGCTTTCAATTATTAGGTATTTTGTATAAAGTTTCTATAAATATATGTGTAGACTTTTGTATAGACAAATTTTTAACACATTTGAGGAAATATCTAAAAACATGATTACAGGATATTACATGAGCCTGTATTTAGATAACTGCCAGTATCTGCTATTGCCAGTTTTAGAGGCCTTAGCTGTTATAATGGGTGTGACATGATTCTTGACTGTTCTACTATGCACAGACTTTTAAATCTCTTCTGTGTCATCAGACACATTAGCAATCCAGCTCAGCCTGTGCGGACCGAGGCCGTTTTAGTTGCAGTGCTCGTCTCCTAAGACCTGCATCCATTCAAGGAAACTGGAGAAAAGGTATAATTTCATTTTTTCTGTTTTTGAACATGACAGTTGTGATTACTCACCTGCTTTTAATCAGCATATGTACTTTTGTTAGGCACCCAACATCTATTAAAAGCTAACAGAATTTCATCTGTATGATTTCTACACCATAACCATCAGTTTCTCAAAATGAAATCAGAAAGGCATTCTAAAAGGCTGATGTGCCAGGCTGTGGATCTAGACAGTCAATGGCCTCTCTAGTTTGGTGACAGTTTATGTCATGCCTATCTCAACCTACACAGACTTTCTCTTCTACACCATTAACAAAACCTTTCAGATTAACAAAACACATTTTCCTTTTGGTAGGGTCATGTGGTACATACCTTTGGTTAGTGAATGTGACATGCCTTTTGTGAAACCCTTAGAACTAAAAATTAAATTCCTCTCCTGAAGTGCAGGTTTTGAGATTATAAAGTTAAAGACAGCTTTTCTTTAGGAAATCTAATATTGAAATCTCAAGAGATTTTCATTAATGCTCAAGTCATATAGTCTCAGGTAAGGAATGACAAACAGAAAAGAACGGAGAGAGAAAGACTAAAAGGGTGAGCTGGACTGCAGTGTGAGTATGCGCACATATTCTTCAGTGTCTTGTATAGTCTAGAGGATTCATTCATCATCACGAGCCACTAATGCCAGTCTCCTGATCCCGACAGAAAAGCCAATGATGACAGTAAAATGAGACACTAAGCGGTTTCTCTTTGTAGGGTGAAGCAAGCCACGGCTTTCAACTATGCATTACTGAAATTCAGACTTAGTAAGTCTCTGTTGTAGGAGGCAACTGTGTGCATATAGTACTTGGATTCCACCTCTTAGATGAAAACGTGACCATCTTATAGTGACAACCTAAAATATCTCGATGGGAAACAATGTTCTTTGTGGGGAAGAAACCATCGCCAGAGTGTTTAAGGACTTGCAGTCAATACTTATACTTAAAGTGGCACTATCACATGCATTCTTAGTAGCTCGAACACACTCAATTCCAAACATGGCACAAGTAGAAATGACTTCTGACTAATTACCAAATCAACACTGAGTATCTGGGAGAGGGCTAAGGGTGAACATTAAGTGATATCAAATCTTCTCTACTATCATAAAACTATGGGGGATGGAGAGATGGCTCAACAGTTAAGAGTATAGTCTGCTCTTCCAAAGGTCGTAAGTTCAATTCCCAGCAACCACATGGTGGCTCACACCATCTGTAATGAGATCTGGTGCCCTCTTGAGGAACAGACCTGGCCAGTCGTCCTCATCAACTTAGACCATGAAACTCAATAAGAGCAAGTTCTACAGAACCACCATATATGTGCTGCCCACACATGCTTCAGCATTGCCAGGGCATCAATTTCATTTTCATTTCATTTCATCATAAAACTATAGGAGGAAGGTAAGATAATCAGCAGAAAACTGCAGAATGATGAAAAAAGGACAGTTCCCGAGAGACTCTCTCAAAACCACGACGGAAAGGAAGTAGGACACCAGACGATCTAAGAGCACTCTTATTACTAACATTTTTTCAGAGGACTAAGTTGCTTTCAAGGACTAATTAAAGATCTGTGCCCCATTTGGGAACATCTGAACATCAAACCACTCCCAGCAATTCTAGGGGGAAAAGGATACAGGATTTTAATAGTCAGATTTTCCAAACTAAGCAAAAAGTTCCTATATAAACGTAGCTTTTGTGATTAATTTCACTTAGCATTTCTCTAGAATATATTCCATATTTATATAGTCTAATGCAATCTTTCATTGACTAAGATAAAGTCTATCTAGAAGTGTTCCATAAATATTTATTACCTATGAAGACTAAAATATTAGATTTGTATAAAGTTTATATAAAAAGTCCCCTATGTTAAAGATGTATACAAATGAAGAAAGCTTACATTTTTTGACATTCCTTTCTTTCCCCCAACATGGGATCCCCCATTTCTCCAAGAATGGTAGCTTCCACTTCATATTGAACGATGAGAGCTTTTTCTGATGGATGGACATCAATATTTCCCCCTTTAACTTTCCTACAAAAATATAAAAAAATACATTAAAATCTCACAGAACAGCCATAATTTTCACACAGTTTCTACGTCTAAAACATGAGGGCGAGACTGACGCACGCCATCTAATCACATTCTCTGAGTCTGGGACAAGTATGTATTTCCTGGCCCAGCAGAACATATCTTCATGAATAGTGTTACCTTGAAAAAAAATATGTATTTACCCAAAGAACCACGTATAAATGCAAGTGAAACATTTATAATTAAAATTGTCTTTGCAGAGGATGGCTCTGACTAAAATGAGCTTTTTATCACAGCCATTTTGATTTGCATTTCCCTAATTGCTGGGGATAATTAACATTTTGGGGAGATATTTCTTAGTCATTTTTATTTCTCCTTCTAAAAACTCACTGCTCAAATCCATAGCCCATTTTTCGAATGAGTCATGTTTTTTTCTTAAGTTTTCGATTTCTCCATATATTCTGATAGTAACCCTCTGTCGAGGATAACTTGCAGAGATTCTCTCCCATTCTGTGAGCTTCTTCACTCAAATGTTTTAGTTGTGAAGAAGTCTTTTAGTTTTCTGAAGCCCCACTTGTCAATTGTAGGCCTTAATTCCTGGATAAATGGATCATATTCAGAAAGTCCTTTCCTATACATATGCCATTCATATACCGTGTGTGTGTGTGTGTGTGTTTTATTCTAGCATATTCAATGTTCCAGGTTTCATATTTAGGCCTTTGATTGATGTGAAATTAGTTTCTCTGCAAGGTGATAGATATGGGTCTAATTTCATTCTTATACATGTGGAGCATCCAGTTTTCCTAGTACCACTTGTTGAAGTTCAATTTTTCTTCAGTGTCTGATTTTGACATTTTGTCAAATATGAGATGGTTATAGTTACTTGCACTGTACCCATATTTGGGTCTTCTATTTTGTACCACTGATCTACATGTCTGTTTTTGTGCTGGTACCATGTAGATTTTATCTGATGGCTCTGTACTGAATCTTGTAATCTCCAACAGCAATCCCTCCAACACTGCACTTTTTGCTAAATATTGCTTTGGCTATCTAGGGTTTTTTATTGTTCAAAACAAATTTTAGTATAGTTTCTGCTTTTCTACTTTTGTGAAGAATGAAATGGAGTTTTGATTGGGATTGCTCTGAATCTGAAAACAGTTTTTGGTAGTCATTTTCACGATATTAATTGTACCATTCCATGAGCCTGGGATGTTCTGCCATTGCCCAGTGTCTCTCTCCATCTCTTTCTTCAGAGATTTAAGGTTTTCATTGTAGAAGTCCTTCCTATAGATTTTATTTTCTCTGGGGCTACTGTGAAGGGGAGTGTATCCGTGATTTCTTTCTTTGTATGTTTATTGTTGGTGTATAGAAAAGCTCTTGAGTTTTGCAAATGGATTTTTTATCCTGTCACTTTGCTGAGATTGTTGATTGTTTCTAGAATAATTCTGGTGAATTTCTGGGGTCTCTTATGTGTAATATTGTACCATCAGCAAATAAGGATAGTTTGACTTCTTTTTTCCCTACTTGTAGCCCTTTACTTTCCTTTTCTTGACTCATTGCTCCAGCTAGTGCATTGAGCAGTGTATTGAAAAGGGGTGGGGATTGAGGACAGCCCTGTCTCATTCCTGATTTCAGTTTGTCTGCTTCAAGATTTTCTCTATTTAAGATGCTGCTGGCTGTGGGTATTTCATATATAGCTTTCATCATCTTGAGATAGGTATTTTCCGGTATTTTTCTCTAAGCCCTTTATCAAAATGGCATGAAAGTTTTCATTGAAGGCCTTTTCTTCATCTATTGAGATAATCATTTGATATTTAAGTTCATTTGATATTAAGTTCATTTATCAATTCATGTTGAATGGTTCCTATGGGTATATGGTATATAATCTTTTGGATATAAGCCTATATTAAATTTACAAGCATTTTAATGAGGATTTTCAATCTGTGCTCATAGGATATTGGCTTATAGTTTTCTTTTTGTTGCTGCAGCTGTGCCTTAACTAGTTTGGGTATTAGAATGGTACTGGCTTCTCAGAAAGAGTTTTGCAGTGTGCCTTCTCTTTTTGAATAATTTAAGAAGGACTGATTGCAAACCGTGTTTGAAAATATGGTAGGATTCTGCTGGGATTCCATGTGAGTATTTTTTTGCTTATATTTTATGTACATGGGTGTTTATATGTGCCTATGTATGTGCTTAAAATCGGCAGAGACCCAGGTAATCAGGTACCCTCTAACTGGAGTTACGGTGGGTTATGAGCCACTATGTGGGTGCTGCGAACTCAACTGGAGTCCTCTGCAAGAACATCAAAAACTATTAATTGCTGAGCCAACTATCTAGCCCCTAAAATTGTTTTCACAATGGATGTACCTCATTAAAATTTATATTTATAGTTTATTTTGTTTTTACTTTTATAAGATGAATAATTTTGTTTTAAATGCTAAACTTTCAAACAGAATTGAACATAGCATTTACAACATATGAGGAATGTCTAACTTCTGAGATGATTATCTCTTAAATATTTTACCTCAATTCTTAATTTGATAAAATTATTGAATTTTTTATTTACAGTACCCTATTACTAAATTGATATTTCTTAACTGCCTGATAATGCCTTCTTAGTAACACCACTTTGTACATATGTACCAGAGAACTGCACCCAAAGATGATAACCTAGCTTAGAAATATATTTATATTTATTACAATTGAAGCCACAGAAATATTTATTAGAAATCCTTTGGCCTGGAGTGAACTAGGTAATAAATTGAAACCAAATGAGGAAGTAAAGAAAACTGATAAAGGTAACTATGTAGCTAAACAGAAAAGCCACTGTGTGTACCTTTAGTCTAGAATGCTTCTTTAAATAGATATAAGTCTTAAGTATAAAGTAACTACTTTATAATTTAAATTCTAATAAAAGGCAATGACTTCCAGAATGGATAATTAAGAAATGATGCATGTGTGTATGTGTATGTGTGTGTGTGTGTGTGTATATGTATATATGTGTATATATATATATATATATATATATATATATATATATGATGTGTATATGGTAGACATGGTAGATACTTCAGCTCCAAAAACATGAACAGATTAAAAGTTAAAAGATGGGAAAAGAAAATACAAACAAGGGCTGGAGAGATGGCTCAGTGGTTAAGAGCATTGCCTGCTCTTCCAAAGGTCCCAAGTTCAATTCCCAGCAACCACATGGTGGCTCACAACCATCTGTAATGAAATCTGGTGCCCTCTTCTGGCCTGCAGGCATGCCTGCAGGTGGAGTACTAAGAATACTGTATGCATAATAAATAAATAAATTTTTAAAAAAATAAAGTTTAAAAAAAAGAAAATACAAACAATACAAAAGAAAGGTGGGGCACTTATACAAAACCGGCTTTAAATTACAAGCTAGTACAAAATGTAACAACAAACGCTGTGGTGAGAAACGAATCAACACATCCAGAAGATCTAACTATTACAAACATAAACTTGAGAGTAGAGACCTAAACCATATAAATCAAGGACTGAAAGTAAAGAACAACAGTTCTATAACAATAGTACAACAGTTCTATAACAATAGTGGCAGACTTCAATATCACTAGGAATAACAGATATACCTATATAGATTACTATAAATAAAGAAATTGAACATTATAACCCAGTTAGACCTAATACATATAAAGGAGATGAACTTTCCCTTTAAAAAGTGTAAATGGGGTATTCTAACAGGTAGATCTTATGTTATGCACAAGTCATCAATTTGAAAACACTAAAATTATATAGTGTGTTCTCTAAACATAATGAATAAAACTAGGAATCAGCACAGAAAGAAAGCATTCACAAAAATATGGAAAATTAAATAATCCACATCCACACAGCTACTAAGTCAAAGAGTAACTCACAAGAGAAATTATAAATAAAAACAACACAACAAAATTTAGGGGTGTGACAGAGCATTGCCGAACAGAAATCTGTAACTATAAATGCCTGCATTGGAAAGATACCAAAACTTAATAAAAGCAATATACAGCAAGCCTATTGTCAACTTCAAAATAAATGAAGAGAAACTCAACATAATTCCACTAAAATTAGAAACAAGACAAGGTTGTCCATGCTCTCCATACTTATTCAATATAGTACTTGAAGTCCTAGCTAGAGCCATAAGACAACTAAAGGAAACCAAGAATCTTCCTGGGAAAAGGAAACATAAGGGATTTCATGAGTGGACTGAGGGAGGGTGGGATTGGGAATACAAGCAATCAGGCTGGGGAAGTAGGAACCACGGGGAAGGGGTACTAAAAGAGACTACTAAAAAGGGGGCGGCATTTTGGGGTCAAGTAAAAATTTGGCACAAGGGAATCTCCCATGAGTCTATGGGGAAGACTCATAGCAATAGCGGATATGTAGCCTGAACTAGGTAGGCATCTCCTGCAGCCAGATGGGTGCCTAGACTAATTGTCATCAGAGAGGCTTCATCCAGCAACTGATGCAAACAGTTTCAGACCCACAGACACATTAGGCACAGTTCAGGGAATCCTGCTGAAGAAGGGGAGAAATGATTGTAAAAGCCAGAGGGGTCAAGGACACCACAAGAAAACTCACAGACTCAACTAACCTGAGCTCATAGGGCTCGCAGACTGAACCAACAACTAGGGAGCCTGCACGGGACTGATCTAGGCACTTTGAATAAATGTTACAATTGTGTGGGTTGGTCTTCCTGTGGGACTCCTAACAGTGAGAACAGAGGATGCTCAGACTCTTTTAACTGGCTTTTGAGACCCTACTCTCCATACTGGGTCATCTTGCCCAGCCTTAATACATGGGGAGGTACTTAGACTTACTGAAACTTGATATGCCATGTTTTGCTGATACTTGTGGGATACCTGTCATTTCTTAAACAGAAATGGAGAAGTGGATTGGAGGCAATGGGAAAAAATGGGGTGGGGGGAAGGACTGGGAGGAGAGAAGGGAGGGAATTCAATTATATATAATTGAATTACATCTTTATATGTATATATGTATGTATATGTGTATATACATATATACATATAAAGATGTAATTCAATTTTACACCCCAAGAAGCTAGAAAAGGCTGAGAAAAAACTACTAGAGTTTGTAGAAACAATAAATGAAGAGGAAATAAATGTTGATTGTTTAAAAAGATGAAAAAGCCAGGAATTGTGGAGTACAACTTTATTCTAGCACTCAGGATGCAGAGCACTGGCAAATCTCTGTGAGTTCTAGGTCATCCTGATCTACAGAGAATTTCTGTCCAGGGAAGGTCACAGTGAGACCCTATCTTATTGCCTAAATAACACCTAAGCAAGGATTACATCAACAAACGTGTGTACGGGTTTACTTGTAATTTAAAGAACAATAAACACCCATCCTTCTTAAGATCCTCCAAAAAATAGAGGAGACAGAAAACACTTTACAATACATTACATTCCAAAGCAAGGCAAAGATATTACAAAAGTTCTAGACTTAACATTCCTGAAGAACACAGCTGGGAATATTTTCAGAGTGCTAGCCAGCAGAATCTGCAGCACATTAAAAGACTATACTCAAGGAGTTCAACATATTAATAAAATGAAGAAAATAGTAAATGATTATCTCAACTGACAGAAAACCCATTTTATAAAAACAAATTCTTCATTCAGAAATTGGTAAGGAATAAAGGAAAACAACCTCCATATGATACAAAGCATGAATGAAAATTCTGCAGTTAATGTCATACTTAATGATGAGAAACACCTATTTTTCTCTAAAATCACAAACATGGCAATGTCCAGTTTCACCATTTTTATTTCAAATATCCTAGAGATTTGAACCTAGTGAGACCTATGTAAAGAAGTAAAAAGGAATCCAGATTTGAAAATAAGAAATAAATTATATCATCTGTAATGAAATTATTTCATTTTTATATTCTAAAACTATACATAATTGTTTAAGTTAATAAACATACTCAGCAAAGTTGTATGTTTAAAAGTAAGTTATCTTTTTATTGATAGTAAATAAAAATTTAAAAACTAAATTAAAAAAATTCAATATCCCATAACAACAAATAGAACTGTTTACAAATAAATGAAAGCAGGGAGACTCAACACTTAAAACACTTAAAAGTTAAAGAAATTAATAAGAAATTTAAAAAAGGGGAAAGCCATCCTATGTTCAAGGGCTGGATAATTAATTTTTTACTTTTTTCTTTTTTTTTTTTCTTTTTCTTTTTTTTTGGTTTTTCGAGACAGGGTTTCTCTGCAGCTTTTTTAGAGCCTGTCCTGGAACTAGCTCTTGTAGACCAGGCTGGTCTCGAACTCACAGAGATCCGCCTGCCTCTGCCTCCAATTAATTTTTTAGATAGTACTATTTCCCTTAGATGATTCATGGAGTCAATAGAACCATTATCAAAGTCCTGACAGCCGTTTTTGTCAGAGATGGAAAAGACAACACTAAATTTCACTTGGAAACAAAAGACTCTATACATTAACATAAGCTTAATAAAGAATAACAAAGTTGTAGGACTCACACTTATCAATGGAAAACCTCCCCGTTTAAGCAGTAAGAGTTACTAGCACAACAAGAGTTATTAGCACAAAGAGACACATATTAGTAATCTGTTGATGAGGACTGACAGTGCAGGAACAAACACCTACCTTTATAGTCAATTTTTAATAAGGATGCTCAAATATCAATGGAGAAAAAGAACAATCTCCTTGACAAATGATGCCTAGATATTCTTTTCATATATTTTTGAAGATTTTATATGTGTGAGAGTTTTGCTTGTAACTTTTTTTATTAGCAGAGAAAGCACCAGCTGACCTTCCTCCTCAGCCGATGTCTCAGAAGCCTCCCCTTGTCTGACTCAAACAAGAGTCCCCCCAACTCAATGTCTCTCCTTTCTACTTCCTGTGCATCTCTCTATCCACCCTCCTGGCTCTCCTGTACTCCTTAAGGTTTTCTTAATAATCTTATGTTCACGTCCTGCCAACTAGTTGTTTGCTCCACCTTTTAGCTGACTTTATTTAATCCTGTTTTGCTTTTTTTTTTTTTAAAAAAAAAAAAGAGATTTATTTATTTATATATTTATTTTTGAGACAAGATTTCTCTGTGTAACAGTCCTGGCTGTCTTGGAACTCGCTTTGTAGCCTAGTGCTGGGATTAAAGGCCTGCAGCATCACAGACCATTTGATTTATTTATTTATTTATTTATTCATTCATTCATTCATGATTTATACAGTGTTCTGTTTGCATGTATGCCTGCAGGCAAGAAGAGAGGTTCAGATCTCATGGATGGTTATGAGTCACCATGTGGTTATTGGGAATTGAACTCAGGACCTCGGGAAGAGCAGCCAGTGTTCTTAATTGCTAAACCCTCTCTCCAGCCCCAAGATTAGATATTCTTTAGTGCCATGTACAATAATTAACTCAATTGCATAAAAGACAAACATTTAAAAGCTAAAACTATAAAACATAAGGGAAAGCTTCATGGCCTTAAATTTAACAACGGCTTATAAATATATTTTTAAAAGCAACAGTAACTATTATAAATTAGTCTTCAACAAATTAAAATTGTTGACACTTGACATATTCAACACAGTAAAAAAAACAAAAAAGGCTGTGACAAATGTTTGTAAATTGCATATTTACAAATTGTATTGAGAATATATTTTACTAACAACTTTTTCCTAAAATAGGAAGACAAATGGCTAAGGATCATATGAAAGAAGCTCAACTTACTTAGTTATTAGGGAAATGAAATCAAAATCAAAGAAAGACACCACTTCACACCCCCTAGAATAGCTACGGTTACAGAACACACACGCAGAACAGTACAAAGAGAGAAGATAACAGGCATTGGTGGAAAAATTGGAGCCTACATGTATAAGAGGGACCATAAAAGGTACAGGCACTGAGAAAGTTTTTGTTGGCTCTTCCATGAGTCCAACATAGAATCACTCCATGTTTCTGCAATCCCAAGCTTATATATGTACCAAATGACTAAAGACAAGTGTTCACACAAAATCTTGTCATGATCATAACAACTTTATTTATAGGCAAGTGGCAAAAAAAAATCACCTAAATATCTATCTACACTTGGGTCATAAATAATCAGATTATAATATACCCATGCAATGAAATATTATTCAGTTACAAAAGTGCAATAAAGTGTCATGCACAGTATAAGTGGAACAGAATTATACAATGTAAAAAACTAAACAAAGCATCATACTTATCATATCCATCAAGTTCCTGCCTTTTCCATTAGCTCTGTATATCATATATATAATAATCGTCTCTCTCAGATATCCATGTGTGAATGCATATATTTAACCTGAAGGTAATGCAAAGTTTATTCTGTCAAAATTAGATAAAACTAAACATAGTACTTTCAACCCCTTTCCAGATGCTGATTCCAACTTAAAACATCATGGGAACTAGATCAGTTACATTTATTGTTTCCTGGATGATGCAATTTTAAGAGCGCCCACACTAGTCCGAGGACCCTGAGGAAAACAACGCCATAGCACATGGAGCAACCATAGCATATGACAATCAGAAAATGGAACAATAGCAGCACTTTCTTTAAAATAAACTCAGGTTTCATGTTGAAATTAGAACATTTAATTCTTTGGACAAAAATTTTGTGTGTATATGCCTGCAGGTGTGTGGGTTACATGTGTGCATGTTGTTAGCAAAATTATGTGGGAAAAGGAGTACTGCCTCCTTGAGTATTTCTTATGATTACGTGTTCCGTTTACAAATCTCTACTCAAAGTCTCTTCATTTGCCGTAAACACAGAAAATCAAAGACAAAGGACTATGTTCCCTGTCTTGCAAAGGCAGTATAGTTAATTTATCTTATAATCACTGGACTCGTTTAAGAGTCCACTAACATTTGTAAGGTGTTTCTGTGACAGCTAGAATCCTACCAAGCAAGGGAAAAAATATACTCACTAAAGTATATTAGGACCTAGGCTCATGTCACCACATAACATGCATGGTTTCTCTCTCAAAAGTATTGTCTTTATGGCTCTCATTTTAGATGAATTGTGTCAAAAAAGTACGTGCTTTTTGTGGGGAATCAGCAACAAAGCTTTAACTAAAAATAGAGACCCCACAATAGCCTTCAATTTGTTCACTGCTCAATGGCTCTGGTCCAGAGAGTGGTGTATTCCTAACCCTGGATGTCTCTATCTTTGACAGAAGTTAAGGAATCTCTATAAATTTACTTTTCTTTCTTTCTTTTTTTCTTTCTTTCCTTCCTTCCTTTCTTTCTTTCTTTCTTCTTCCTTTCTCTCTTTCTCTCTTTCTTTTTTGGAATAGCTAACATCACACAAACTTAAGGTAGAAAATGGGGAGCTCTTTCATGCCAAGATCTTGATAATAATGCACTTCCTATATAAATTATGTTGTGAATATGACAGTCAAGTGGGTGAAGTGGAACAAGAACAGCTGGCTGAACATCCCAGGCCAGTCTTGCACGAAGCAAAAACCACCACGTCCGTCTTTATTTCAAAACCCCCGTGATTTATGAATCTCAAACTAAACACAAATTGGTGCTGTTACAGAAATCACTTCCACGCTCCCATGGGATTTATCTATTGAGAAAAGCAGAAGATTGGGTCGGGGGGAAAACAAAAACAAGAACAAACGAAATAGAGGGTTTACCTAGTCCAATCTGCCTCTCACTGCGGATATAAATTATAGAAGCAAGGAAATCAATTGATGCTGTCAGGGCCCCGCCAAGCCAAGGTGGATTAGGGACCTCGCGCCCTGCAGGGCCGCGTCTTTCATTCCACCCCATCACTTCCCCCCTCTTTCTTTCTCCTTCACTGCACCCCACCCCTTCTCTCCTCTAGCGCTGCCCAATGACAACCCACATCAGCGGGGAAACGCCTAAGGACCTGTTCAGGGCGGGGCCCGGGTCGTCACCTTTTGAGGTATCTGGCGTCCTCGCCTTGCATGGCGGCGTCGGTAGCGTTGTGGGGAGGATGGGGGTGTCTGAGAGTCTGGGAAGGCTACTTCCGGGGACCCGGCCAAAGTACCCTCACAGCCTAGGCGGTGACAGTCCCGAGGCCTGCAAGGCTGGGCGGCGGCGGCGCTGCGGTTACCACGGTGAGGCCGCCGGCTCCTCCCACAGCTCCCGGGACCCCGAAACACTGGAGCAGCCCAGACCCGCCCAGGTCTACGCAAGGCGCATGCGCCCACGCGACAGCTGCAGTATGCGCAGGCTCAGTTGGAGGCCCTGGCTCCCGCGACTAATCTGACGCTCCCAGGAACAGTGCGGGAAGGATTTGGTGCTGATCAGGGAGCTTGTGGTTAAGAGTGAGATTCCTGGTCACTGCCCCCTGCAGGATGGGATAGGAAAAGGCATTGCAATCTCCAAAATTGGAATTCAAAGTTCTTAGCGTGAAAGAAGGCAAGGGCAACCAGTTAACTTTTTAGTTAACTGATTATAGACATCAGGCCAGCGTTTGACTAACAACCTCTACTGCGGGGCTTCTATTTTGAACATGTGAAAAGTTCTGCTTTGATTGCCCTGAGTTCTAGCTGGTGGAAATGCTCTGTATTATGGGATGGGTAGAATTAGGCTCAAGTTTGTAAGTAGCCTTTTAAATCATAGATGTAGAAACAAGCCAACTTTGGAACTTTAAATCGCCACTAATTAATCTTAACTCAAAATTCATGAATAGTTGTGTCTTCTAAGGCAGGTAATTGCTGATAATTTGTAGTGAAAAGAGGTGCTTTTTTGGCGGTAGCAAGCCACCTGCTCCGTTTTGAGATAGCCTTTCCTCTAACCTGTCCCTCGTTTACTGTCTTCTAGTAAACATTATTACCCACCCCTTCTTCAAATGAGTTACTATAAAACTGACCGCCCTTTCTGTTAAAATGCTATGCTGATACACTGTATGGCCCATACACTCAAGAGAGACATTAAAAAGATGTGCTATGGTTCCACCCATTCACACCGTCTGTATTATTTCTATAAAGTCATAACTATTCTTTCAATCTATCAAGAAAGGAATTTGGAGCAGACTTTCCTGTTTATCAAATTTCCTTATTGAACTGTCACTAAATTCCCGAGAGAGACTCCTGCTAGTCAGCTTTTCTTCTCCATCCACACTCCGCCTAAGCAGTTCATCTGTAGAGTTCCTCCTAACTAGGCTTGCTATTTTCTGTGTTTTCTCAAATACTGATTCTTCAAACTAATGCAAAAATGGACAAATTCATTCACAACATTTTTAACAGTAATAAAAGCCGGGTGCATTACTTTAAAGCAGTGGTTCTCAACCTCTGGGTCTGAACAACCCTTTTGCAGAGGCTGCCTAAGACCATCAGAAAACAGATATTTACAGTATGATCCATAACAGTAGCAAAATTACAGTTATGAAGTAGCAATGAAAATAATTTTATGGTTGGAGGTCACCACAACATGAGGAACTGTATTAAAGGGTCTCGGCATTAGGAAGGTTGAGAACCACTGCTTCAAGTTTCTATAAAGGTTGGCATGATGGGTTATTGGGTAGCAATGCCTGCCTCCATTCCTTATTATGTGAGTTCTAGTCTTGGGCCCCACATTATGGGAGCTTAGAAACCTTCTGCAGATGTCCTCTGACTTACACATGGTCCTGTAACACACAAACACACCACCATGTAGAAGAAAAAATATGTAAAGTCTTCATATGCCTGAGAGTAGAAGATCAAAATGTAATATATATTAAAATGAACAATTAGTGAAGATTCAAGCAGTTTAAGGTTTTGTCCCAGATAACCTGTTTTGCTCACTCTTTTTACACATATTTGGCACTGAACTAATATTTGAATATGAATCGTGGTTTGAAAAAGAAAACTAAAACCACAGCAATGAGAAGATAAACTGAAATGGGATGAATTAGAAAAGCTCAGCTGTCAGTTTTTGCCAGGAAAGGTAAAACATGAAGTATGAAACTGGCACTTTTTATGTGTGAAGTATGGAGACACACAAAGACAAATGAGGCTTTGAAATAAGGGGAGTGGCCAATTTGAAATAATTTAGTTATCAGGAGGACTTATGACTCAGGTGAATATATAATATATATTATATATATGCCTCATTAGTTAAGTGGATTTCATTTTTCTCTTTATAACATATATAAAGATTAGCTATTGAGGCCATAGCTACAAGACTAGTATCTAGAAAAAGAAATCTTGGGGGCTGCCAGGAATCCCTGATCCGGTGCAGTGGAGTTCCATCTGGACGGGTGAGTGAGTGCGACCCTGGGGCAACCTGCCCTGGAAGAGAGCACAGCCTCCCTCCCCCAGCTCCTGCTGCAGGCTTGTCTCTGGTTCTCACGTCCCTGCCTCTCCCAAGCCTTCCCTAGTGTATTCAGGTGTCCTGCTCCTGTACTAAGGCCATCCACCCAAAGGGGTGAGAGTCTGGCCTCCAGGCAGGTCTGAGGATTCCTGCAAGGGAGTGCGGGCTCCTTCAGATTGTGCTGCAAGGAATAGCTCCTGCTCTGGCACTGAGGAGATCCAACCAGATTCAGTCACAGCAAAGATTGGTTTAAGACAGCAAGTACCTCCTGGCTCCATTTGAAGGAAGAGATGGGCAGGCGCCAATGCAAGAACTCCTCCAACAACATGAAAGGCAACATGACATCACCAGAATCCAGGCATCCTGAAACAACAAGAATTGAACACCCTACTCCAGAAGAAATAGAAGAAACTGGCCTTAAACAGTACTTTATGAAAATAATAGAGGACCTTAAACAGGAGGTAAAAAACTGCCATAAAGAAATGGAGATGACAAACAAAAAGGTAGATGAAATAAATAAATCTCTCAAAGATACCCAAGAAAAACAAGAAAAAGCAATCAAACAGGTAAGGGAAACAGTACAAGACCTGAAAAATGAAATGGAGGTAATGAAGAAAATACAATCCGAGGGAAGACTGGAAATGGAAATTCTGAGTAAACAAACAGAAACTTCAGAGACAAGTATTTCCAACCGAATACAAGAGATGGAAGAAAGAATCTCGGACTCTGAAGACACTATAGAGGAATTAAACTCACAGATTAAAGAACAAAACAAATCCAACAAATTCTTAACACAAAACATCCAGGAAATCAGGGACACCATGAAAAGACCAAACCTAAGAATAATTGGGGTAGAAGAAGGAGAAGAATTACAACTCAAAGGCCCAGAAAATATATTCAACAAAATTATAGAAGAAAATTTCCCCAACCTAAAGAAGGATATTCCTATGAAGGTACAAGAAGCCTACAGAACACCAAATAGACTGGATCAAAAGAAAGCATCCCCACGCCATATAATAATCAAAACACAAAACATACCTAATAAGGAACAGTTATTAAGAGCTGCAAAGGAAAAAGGTCAAGTAACATATAAAGATAAACCTATCAGAATTACACCTGACTTCTCACCGGAAACCATGAAAGCCAGAAGAGCTTGGATAGATGTGCTACAGACAATAAGGGAACATGGATGCAAGCCTAGACCACTATACCCAGCAAAGCTTGCATTCACCATCGATGGAGAAAACAAGATATTCCAGGACAACAAAACAGATTTAAACAATACATAGCCACAAATCCAGCCTTGCAGAAAGTAATAGAAGGAAAATCACAAACCAAGGAGTCCAACAATGCCCACAATAACTCAGACATCTAGCGACTTTTCATCAGCACAACTCAAAGAAGGGTAACACACAAACTCTACTACCAGAAAAAAATGACCGGAGTTAACAACCACTGGTCATTAATATCACTGAATATCAATGGACTCAATTCACCTATAAAAGGCACAGGCTAAGAGATTGGATACGAAAACAGGATCCAACATTCTGCTGCTTACAAGAAACACATCTCTACCACAAAGACAGACATCTACTCAGAGTAAAGGGTTGGGAAAAGGTTTTTCAAGCAAATGGTCCTAAGAAACAAGCAGGTGTGGCCATACTAATTTCTAACAAAGTTGACTTCAAACTAAAATCAATCAGAAGAGATGGAAAAGGACACTTTATACTCATAACAGGAAAAATCCATCAGAATGAAGTCTCAATCCTGAATATCTATGCCCCTAATATAAAAGCACCCACTTACGTAAAAGAAAAATTACTAGAACTCAAGGCAGCCATCAAACCACACACATTAATAGTAGGAGACTTCAACACTCCTCTCTCACCAATGGACATGTCAATCAGACAGAAACCTAACAGAGAATTAAAAGACTTAAAGGAGGTAATGAACCAAATGGACTTAACAGACATCTATAGAACATTCCACCCAATTAGGAAAGAATATACCTTCTTCTCTGCGGCTCATGGAACCTTATCAAAAATTGACCATATACTCGGTAACAGAGCAAACTTCCACATTTACAAAAAAAATTAGTAACCACCTGTGTCTTATCAGATCACCATGGATTAAAATTAGAATTCAACAACAATACTACCCCCATAAAGCCTACAAACTCATGGAAACTGAAAAGTCAACTACTTAACCACACCTGGGTCAAGGAAGAAATAAAGAAAAGAAATTAAAGTCTTTCTTGAATTTAATGAAAACAAAGACACAACATACTCAAACCTATGGGACACAAAAAAAGCAGTGCTAAGAGGAAAGTTCATAGCACTAAGTGCCCACTTAAAGAAAATGGAGAAAGCACTCATTGGAGACTTAACAGCACACCTGAAAGCTCTAGAAAAAAAAAAGCAGATTCACCTAGGAGGAGTAGAAGACTGGAAATAATCAAACTGAGGGCAGAAATCAACAAAATAGAAACACAGAAAACAATCCAAAGAATCAATGAAACCAAAAGCTGGTTCTTGGAGAAAATCAACAAGATTGACAAACCCCTAGCCAAACTAATCAAACGGCAGAGAGAGAACACACAAATTAATAAGATCAGAAATGAAAAGGGGGACATAACCACAGACACAGAGGAAATTCAGAGAATCATTAGATCTTACTACAAAAGCCCGTATTCCACAAAATTGGAAAATATAAAAGAAATGAACAGTTTTTTAGATAAGTACCACATACCAAAGTTAAACCAGGACCAGGTGAACAATCTAAATAGTCCTGTTAGTCGCAAAGAATTAAAAACTGTTATCAAAAACCTCCCTACCAAAAAGAGCCCAGGACCAGATGGTTTCAATGCAGAATTCTACCAGAACTTCCAAAAGACCTAATACCTATACTCCTTAAGGTATTTCATAATATAGAAACACAAGAGTCACTGCCAAATTCCTTTATGAGGCTACAGTTACCCTGATACCTAAACCACACAAAGACTCAACCAAGAAAGAGAATTACAGGCCAATCTCACTCATGAACATTGACGCAAAAATTCTCAATAAAATACTGGCAAACCGAATCCAAGAACAGATTAGAAAAATTATCCAGTACGATCAAGAAGGCTTCATCCCAGAGATGCAGGGCTGGTTTAACATATGAAAATCTATCAATGTAATCCATAATATAAATAAACTGAAAGAAAAAAACCATATGGTCAACTCATTAGATGCTGAAAAAGCATTTGACAAAATTCAACACCCCTTTATGATAAAGGTCTTGGAGAGATTAGGGATACAAGGGTCATTCCTAAATATAATAAAGGCTATTTACAGCAAGCCGACAGCTAACATCAAATTAAACGGAGAGAAACTCAAGGCCATTCCACTAAATTCAGGAACACGACAAGGCTGTCCACTCTCTCCTTATCTCTTCAATATGGTGCTTGAAGGTCTAGCAATAGCAATAACACAACATAAGGGGATCAAGGGGATTCGAATTGGAAAGGAAGAAGTTAAACTTTCGTTATTTGCAGATGATATGATAGTGTACATAAGCGACCCAAAAAACTCTACCAAAGAACTCCTACAGCTGATAAACTCCTTCAGTAACATGGCAGGATACAAGATCAACTACAAAAAAATAAGTTGCCCTCCTATACACAAAGGATAAGGAATCAGAGAGGGAAGTCAGAGAAGTATCACCTTTCACGATAGCCACAAATAGCATAAAATATCTTGGGGTAACTCTAACCAAGGAAGTGAAGAATCTATTTGACAAGAACTTTAATTCTCTGAAGAAGAAATTGTAGAGGATACCAGAAAATGGAAGGATCTCCCTTGCTCGTGGATTGGAAGGATCAACATAGTAAAAATGGCAATTCTACCAAAAGCAATCTATAGATTCAATGCAATCCCCATCAAGGTCCCAACAAAATTCTTCACAGACCTTGAGAGGACAATAATCAACTTTATATGGAAAAACAAGAAACCCAGGATAGCCAAAACAATCTTATACAATAAAGGAACTTCTGGAGGCATTACCACCCCTGACTTCAAACTCTATTACAGAGCTACAGTATTGAAAACAGCTTGGTATTGGCATAAAAACAGAGAATGGAATTCCATTGTTCTGACCAATGGAATCGAACAGAAGACCTGGATCTTAACCCACAAACCTATGAACACCTGATTTTTGATAAAGGAGCCATAAGTACACAATGGAAGAAAGAGAGCATCTTCAACAAATGGTGCTGGCATAACTGGATGTCAACCTTTAGAAGAATGAAAGTAGATCCATATCTATCACCATGCACAAAACTCAAGTCCAAATGGATTAACGACCTCAATATTAATCTGAACACACTGAGCCTGATAGAGGAGAAAGTGGGAAGTACTCTACCACAAATGGGCACAGGAGACTGCTTCCTATGTGTAGCCCCAGCAGCACAGACATTAAGGGCAACATTGAATAAATGGGACCTCCTGAAGCTGAGCAGCTTCTGTAAAGCAAAGGACACTGTAACTAAGACACAAAGGCAGCCCACTGACTGGGAAAAGATCTTCACCAACCCTGTAACTGACAAAGGTCTGATCTCTAAAATATATAAGGAACTCAGAAGACTAGATTCAAAATGCTAATTAACCCATTTAAAAAATGGGGGCTCTGAACTGAACAGAGAATTCTCAACAGAAGAAGTTCAAATGGCCAAAAGACACTTAAGGCATGCTCAACCTACTTAGCTATCAGGGAAATGCAAATCAAAACAACTTTGAGATACCATCTTACACCTGTCAGATTGGCTAAAATCAAAAAACACCAATGATAGCCTTTGCTGGAGAGGTTGTGGAGTAAGAGGTACACTCATCCATTGCTGGTGGGAATGCACACTTGTGCAACCACTTTGGAAAGCAGTGTGGCGGTTTCTCAGGAAATTCGGGATCAACCTACCCAGGACACAGCAATTCCACTCTTGGGAATTTACCCAAGAGATGCCCCAATCATACTACAAAAACATTTGTTCAACTATGTTCATAGCAGCATTATTTGTAATAGCCAGAACCTGGAAACAACCTAGATGCCCTTCAGTGGAAGGATGGATGAAGAAACTGTGGAATATATACATATTAGAGTACTACTCAGCGGTAAAAAAAACAATGACATCTTGAATTTTGCATGCAAATGGATGGAAATAGAAAACACTCTTCTGAGTGAGGTAACCCAGACCCAAAAAGATGAACATGGGATGTACTCACTATAACCGGTTTCTAGCCATAAATAAAGGACATCGAGCCTATAATTCGTGATCCTTGAGAAGATATTAAGAAGGTGAACCCAAAGCAAACATATAGTTATCCTCCTGGATATTGGAATTAGACAAGTTTTGCCGGGCAAAAATTGGAAACTTGGGGGTAGGGGTGGGGTAGGGGCAAGGGGACATGGGGAGAGCAAAGCGTGAAGGGGAGGATGGGGAGAACTTGGGGTATGGGATGCTTGGGATATAGGAAGGGTGGATATGGGAGAAGGGAAGCATATATCCTAATTAAGGGAGCCATCTAAGGCTTATTAAGAGACTTGACACTAGAGGGGTTCCCAAGTATCCAGTGAGATGCCCCCAGCTAGTTCCGTTGGCAGCTGAGGAGAGGGAGTTGGAAAATGCCAGATCCTATAGCCATACTGATGATTATCTTGCATATCACCATAGAACCTCCACCTGGTAATGGATGGAGATAGAGACAGAGCCCCACACTGGAGCACCAGACTGAGCTCCCAAGGTCCTGACGAGGAGCAGGAGGGAGAACATGAGAAAGAAAGTCAGGACCGTGAGGGAACCTTCATCTGGCGATGGATGGAGATAGAGACAGAGCCACACATTGGTGCACTGGACTGAGCGCCCAAGGTCCAAATGAGGAGCAGAAGGAGGGAAAACATGAGCAAGGAAGTCTGGACTGCGAGGAGTGCTCCCACCCACTGAGATAGTGGGGCTGATCTATTCGGAGCTTACCAAGCCCAGCTGGACTGGGACTGAAAAAGCATGAGATAAAACCGGTCTCCCTGAACATGGCGGACAATGAGGGCTGCTGAGAAGCCAAGGACAATGACACTGGATTTGGATCCTACTACGCATACTGGCTTTGGGGGGGCCTGGCCTGTTTGGATGTTCACCTTCCTAGACCTGGATGGAGGGGGGAGGAACTTGGACTTCCCACAGGGCAGAGAACCCTTACTGCTCTCTGGACAGGAGAGGGAGGGGGAGTGGAGGGGGAGGGGGGTAAATGGGAGGCAGGGAGGAGGCTGAAATTTTTAATAAAAAAAGCCAAAAATTAATTAATTCATGTTTAGACTTAATGCCATTAAATTAACAATAAAAGAAAAAAAGAAAAAGAAATCTTGAAGAAAAATATAGAAAAATACTTGAACATTATGGCTTGAGACATTTTCTTACATAATACATAAATAATTATAAAAGAAAAATATAAATTTGACTTAATGGGAACAAAATTTAAAACTTCCTTTTAAAAGAACATTAAAAATGAAAAGGTAAGTCAAAGATAGAAATAATTTTTCATAAATAATTAAGAATGGTGATTTAACTATTACATTTAAAAACTGTCATAACTCAATGATGAAAGCATAAACTAAAGTAAGCAAAAAATTTCTACAAATACTTTCCTACAAAGCAGCATAGACACATGATGACTGAATTTCCCTAGCCATGGAAAGTTAATCCATAGTAAAACGTGTCATACACTGCTAGAAGTACTGTTCAGTAGGGAAGTATTCTAAACCTTGTAGCTCGAAACACACATGTATTAGCTTACAGTGCCACAGGTTAGAAGCATCCAATGAGTCCTACTAGGCTAAAGCCAAGATGCCATCAGAAGGTTTGTTCCTCTCTGAAAGCTCTGCAAGGCTGCCCATGTCTCTGCCTTCCCCATCTTCTTGATGCCATTCCTTCCTACTCCTCTGCTGTGGCCCCTTCTTTCTCAAAGCCGGAATTACTACCCCAAACCTTTCTCATCCTGCTCTCTTGCTGATCCTTTCCTCATCATATCTGTCTCCCATAGCCAGGAAATATTTTATCCATTTAAGAACTTACACGGACCCATTTGGAAGCTTCAAGACAAGCTCTCCATGAAGTGAAGGCAGGTTTTTCATTTTAATAAAATCTGTTAAGTTATTTTCTCATAAGGGAACACATTTATAAGTTTTTGGAGAATGGAGTGTGAACATCTTTTTTGTCTGCTACAATACACTATAATAATATTAACCCGTTCGATAGTAGAATGCATTGATAAAAATGTGGAGCAACTGAAGTCCATACACACCGTTGAGAGAGCAAGACAGTAAACATTTTGAGAACAGTTTGGCACTTTGGGCAGTTAAATACATACTTATTGTATGGACTTAACAATTTTTTTATGTATTTTATTGAAAAAAAATGAAATGCATGTTCAGAAAATTCTTGTACACAAGTATCCATGAAAGAACTATGAACAACTCATCAATTAAGCCAAAAGATGGGATAATGTTTGGTATAAATCAGAGTAAAAGAATATAAATATTTCTAATGAAAAAAGTATATGTGTTATTTCTTTCATAAGAAGTTCTTAAGTAGAAAAGCTGACCTATTGTGCTAGAAAATAAGACAAGTGGTGTGCCGGGACACGTGCTAAGGGCAGGCGGACTGCAGATTATCTGCTGGAAGCTTTGGGGTAATGGCTACTCATTTGGACACGTTTACCAAACTATGTAGCAAGCCACTTTCACTGTTGTGGGAGGCTGCTTGTTTGTTTCCAGCTGCTCAGCCCAGAAATTATCACACAGAAACCCTATTATTTGCAATACTGTTTGGCCAATAGCGTAAGCGTATTTCTGCCTAACTCCTATCCTACACTAACCTGTCTCCATTAATCTGTGTATCACCATGAGGCTGTGGCTTACCAGGTAAAGTGCTGGCAACTGTGTCAGGCAGGGCTACATGGCCTCTCTATGACTCCATCTCCTTTCTCCCAGCATTCAGTTAAGTTTTCCCCGCCTAGATCTGCTCTACCCTATCATAGGCCCAAAACAGCTTCTTTATTAACCAGTGGCATTCACAGAATACAAGAGGGGAATCCCACATCACATTACAATGTAAATACGACTCCTTAACAGATTGATTTAAAACAGCGAGCCAAAACACATGGATCAAATAGTATGTTATACACATTTGAGGAAATCATCTTTGAATAAAAGGGTTAGTGGGGTGAGGGTAGGGTGACTCAGTCAAACGCTTGCCATGTAAGCATGAGGACCTGAGTTTGGGTCCCCAGTGTCCATGTTATAGTCAAACATACACATCTGCCACAGCACTGGGAGTGGGGTGGGTATAGACATACACATACATGTATATATATACACACACATATGATACATATATGATACATATATGATACACACATATGTGTATGTGTGTATGTGTATGTACTGTATGTGCTAGGCAGGCACATATTCACCCAGCAACATGAGAAGATATATATACCATGTACACATAAAGTGCTCTTTTTAATTCTGTACAGAAGTGAGGGAACAATTTTTTGAAGATTAAAATAGGAATAATATGGTAATTATGAGCTCATGTGGTTGCCCACATTGGGCCTGCTCAAGACTGGGCCCATAAACAGCTAATCATGGATAAGAGAAGTCATGAACTTATCATTTTGGTGAAACTATTAGCTGTTGATGAATGCTGGACGTTAAATTGTGTGCTATTGGTTAGCCCATCAGGCTCAAAGGGATAATTCCACACCCATGGTCATACAGACAGTCCTAGCTAACCTCAGTGGGTCACAAGATGAAACAAAAAGACATGAATGTGGGAGAGAACCTTGCAGGAAGGAGCTGGGGGATCAGAGGGTTGAGGAGGAGATAGAGGGCAGAGGTATGAGAGTAATCGAGATGCATTATATTTATGTGTGAAGTTTTCAAAGAATACATTTAATTAATAGAAAGATAGGAATAACATAGAACCTCTAAGTATTTTATGCGACTATTAGAATAAAATAAAAGACAGAACACGGACAAGCAAACATGTAAGAAAAACTGTCCTGAGTTAATTCAGAAATCCCAGGTAAGGTAAAGAAACAAATCAATACTTAGACACAACATATTAAAGAATTCTACAGATAAGAACTATCATCATTCCTTCAGAATTATACATATTTATTAATTTTATCTATCTATCTATCTATCTATCTATCTATCTATCTATCTATCTATCATCTATCTATTGTGTGTGTGTTTGCACTTGTGTGTGTATTTGTGTATAAATTAGAGGACAATTTGCAGGAGTTTATTCTTTCGCTTCCATTATGTGGGTCCTTGGGTTTGAACTCGTATCATCAGGCTTGCTGCAAGTGCTTTTACCCAATCAGCTATCTGCTGGTCTTATATGTTGTATTAGTTTTGCATTTCCCTCCTATTCCAATCCCTTAGAGCTGCCATTCTTAACCTGTGGGCCTCGACCCCTTTGGGAGTCAAAGGACACTTTCACTTGGGTCTCATCAGAGATCTTGCAAATCAGATATTTACATTACGATTCATAACAGTAGAAAAATTACAAGTATGAAGTAGCAACATAATTTTATAGTTGGAGGTCACCACAACATAAGAAACTGTATTGCAGTGCCACAGCATTAGAAAGTTGAGAACCACTACTCTAAAGTATTACAACGAACTTAGGGGAAGAGATGAGCCACTTTCATGACTAACATGTAACAGTTAAGAACCTGACTTCTGGAATCAGAATTGGGTTTAAAGTACCCAAAGACATTCTCAAAAGATGAAAAAATATTTAGCAGAACATATAACAGGGATGTTTCAGGAAAGACAAGAGTACAGGGAGGGGCAAAAATGTGAGCTCCACATTGGGTCTAGGTAGCAAGAAGTAGTTTGAGATAGAAAATTAGGTCTGAGTGAAAGAGCCAATGAAAAGTCAGTTCAGAAAAGTCAGCAGGGTTATCACTATGGGGAACCTGGTACATTCGGAAATGTCCTACAGGCATGAGAACCATGAATTTAGTATGGGAATGTGGTAGGCTAAGATTTATTACTTAGAGCAGCCTTCATTATTCTGCACTTATATAAATAGCAACTGGAAACAGAGGCGTAGCAATTACATTTAAAAATAGCAATTACATTACAAATAAAAACTGTTTAAAATTTCCATCCTGATTTGCTTCGGTAAGCTTTTTATAGTTATTCTTACCTTGTGACTGCCTTTGGGACATCATCAAATGGCCATTGTGGTCCAAAGAGTCCACATCCACTGGATATTAATGCAGTCATCTTCAAATTTCCAATTAGTTTGAGCTCATGATACACATCTTAATACAAAGGAGATTTCAATTAAAAGGAGCCTTTACAACTCATCTTATTCTTGATGGTGGCAACCTCTATCGCAACCAGTATGACATAGGAAGCAATTATGACATCACTGGTTGCCTCCAAGAGTCAGAATAGGGAGGGAAAATGGCCCTTAAGGATAAGGAATCTTGAATCTCTGTTTTTTACTTACAGTGTGTGCCGTTGTGAACCTGATGATGCTTGAAGACACACAGTCAAATGAATGTAGTATCTTATATACACAGTCGATATGAGTTTAATCACACACATCTGTCTTTGCAATTTTATATATGTGGGTTATATGTTCAAATAGAAGTTACAAGACAGTACAGCTACTGCTACTCTTGTGTATTATTTGGAGAAATGTACTTGGGATGATGAAGAGAAGATCTGAACTTAGCATATTATAAGCTGACTCATTAATTTCCCCCAAATTTCTAAGCAGGTGTTTCTTTAGACTTAGATATACAAATATGGATAGTCATAATTTCTGACTTGAGTACATTTAAATGTATTACAAGTACTCCGTAGTTCTGCTATCTAAACCATATTTTCCATACATCTACATCTTGATTTTTGTGTTGTTTTTTCCCTTGACCTTTCTACTGAATTTTTTAACCTATTAATTACATTCTCATGAAAGATGGCATACCATCTCTTGTTGCTTTGTGGCTTCCAATTCCATAATCTCACACAAATATCTGAGTTAGATATTCAGTGAACACAATCTTACTACATATTTTGTTGGGTATGTATTACATATTCCACGCATGCTTCAGAGCTAAAGTAATAGGTAAAGCAGTAATCAAAGATCATTCTGACCACTTGAAAATTCAAGCTATGGACATGTTAGCATTCAGGGGGTTTCTCTGAAGCTTTAGTAGCAGTAATAGAAAGAATTAATGCCTGGAAAATGTAGACAGCTGGTGCACAGTTCTGGAATGACTTGAAGAAGGTAGAGTCATCAAAGAGGTACCTTCATCACCTCTATAAGAAAAGTTACTGCTGTCACACGAATGTTTGTGATGTAACCTCTGGATCATTAAGAACAGAACAAGAACTCATTCCAGCTAGCACATATTTCCAGGATTAACATAAGTTATTTTCCATTGAAAATAATTTCCATGACTGATCCCATCTTACTGTGGAGCCAAAATCTTGTCATCTTTAATTTAACCCTAAGATTTTAAATTTATTTCTCCCTCCCCTCTCCTTAATTACTCCTTCCCTTCTGTGGTAGGCAGAATACATGTTATAGAAATAACTACTCTTCAGAAGATTGTTTCCAATCTGTAACTTTGTCTTTCTTCACTAGTTGTCATTGTCTTCTAAATTCTTTTCACAATTTCTTCATTTGCATGATTTTTTTCTTTTAACTTTCTATTTTAATACATCATTTTTATATTTAGTCATGCTTGTGTACTAGAATAGATTATTTTTAAAATTTCTTTTTTAAAAATTGTTTTTTATGAGCTATGTAGTAAGGAGGCCACTTGGTCATTCTGTCCACTCAGCAACTCAGACCTGAAATAACCACACAGAAACTGTATTAATTAAATCACTTGCTTAGCCCATTAGCTATAGCTTCTTATTGGCTAACTTTTACATCTAATTTAACCCATCTCCATTAATCTGTGTATTGTCATGAGACTGTTTACCAGGCGAAGTTTCTGGCATCTGAATCTGGCAGAGCTACATGGCTTCTCTCTAACTCTGCCTCCTTTTCTCCCAGTATTTAGTTTAGTTTTTTCCTGCCTAGCTCTGTTCTACCCTATCAGACCAAGCCAGTTTTCTTTATTCATTAATGGTAATTACAGCATACAGAATCCCACATCACCTTCTCCTTTTCTGTTTAAATAAAAAGCAAGATTTTAACTTTAGCATAGTAAAATTACAAATAGCAAAAACAGTTATTCAAGCAAGAATTACAGTTACAAATGATACATATTTATATGTATCATTTATCATAACTAAGAAAACTATATTATTACTATGTACTCTTCTACCTCCATCAAAGACTCCAGAAGGATATAATATTACCTAAGTAAATAGCAAATACATTGCAAGCAACTTCCAAAACTCTATAATTGAGAGACATCTCACTGCCTGGACAGTCACTCAAAGTTCTTCTGTATCATTGGGGCTTCCATTTTCAGCCTACAGGTCCATACTATCTCACAGACTTTTTTCTAAAAATCAGGAAATTTTAATGACAGTTTTAACTATATTGGCAGTTTGTCAATCACATTTTTACATGTCTTGCAGAATGTCTAGCAACGTTCATGAATCAGGAACCCCAAGGATTCTCTAATCTTTAGGCAAGTTCAGGCAGTCATTTCTCTGTGTGTCTTGCATGTCCAGTTCATTAAGCAGTCCAGAGAAGAGCAGTTCTTGCCCAAATGGCTAACCAAGTCCATAAGGAGCCTCTTCAATGCCCTTGTCCACTTGAAGTAATTGGAGCTGCCAGGAGCAGATGCCTCTCATTCTCATGAAAAGTTTAAGTTTTTAAAATATTTTAAATGTCATATTCTGAAGGTTTCTAAAAGATTTGGACAATCCCTATCCATCTGAAATATATTTCTGTACATCTAGAAAATCTAACATGACTACAGGCTTGACTATTATACATGATTATCTATTAAATTGTTTATTTCCCAATTATACATTTTATTTACAAATGTGTTGCACAAACACAATACCTTAATCAAGAGCAAAAATATATATACACAGTATAACAAAATTGACCTTAAATGTGTATCAGTAAACCAAAATCCACACCAATGCAAATCTCTATAGCATATCTCCCTTTAATGTAAAGAAACATTTACAAACAATATTGGGAATATAGTTCTCTCCAAACTGCTTCCTGCTGTTTATTGGGCAAAGTAATTTTGGGGGGTGTATGGCAGCCTTTCAGGGGAATCTTGATGCATCAAACCACATTAGCCTGGAATGAGTCCACAGGTTCTCATCTTCTGTGGAAACCAATGAAGAACCTCTTTTCCAAGCAACATATCCTTAGATCCATATTTGAAATCAAGATACCATTAAAATATATATGTTGGTTTAGCTTAGCAATCCCCATAATCAAATGTTGCTTTGTAGTCAAAAAATTCAAAGAAAACACAATAGTATACACAATCCAGACTCTCTGTGAATTTTCCACCTTTACATGGTTTATTTTTCTTTACTCCTTTTAATCTATGACTGTTTGTGTCCAACTCTTTTTCTTCTCTCTCCCAAGTCTACGTACATTTATCCAACACTGTGAACCATTTAGATGTCTTTTCCATCTGAATTAGTCTTTATTGTGTATTTATAATTATTTTCTTAATAAGACTGCCTATTAAAATGCTATGTGCATCTTAAAAACTTTAGATTTTTAAATGTCCTGCTTCATTGCTAGGACAAATATGGCCTTGCCTGCTTGCTCCACCCAGTCTAGCATGGCAGAGCTGTTAGTTGCCTCTGAGAGCCATGTACATTGCCCCCCCATTTTCAGGCCCACAGTGGGTCTATGTTGCCATTAAGCAAGTTGGAGAAGTCTGCTCACAAACTCCATTTAAATGTTCCATAGCCAGACCTTGTCAGAGTTCATACTGGCAGCACAGCCCAGGAAGCCACACCTGTTTCAAAACAGCATGGCTTTTTTTCTGCTACCACTGAATTAGGAAAACCTCCCTTAGAGAAGCTAAAGCAAGCAAAGCCCATTGAAAACAAATTAAGTTATACTTTGTTTTTTAGTGTCTATTATATTTTTTAAGCTTTCGTCAGATTAGACATGGATTTAGCCAACACGCTGGTGATGTCAATTTGTAGTAAGGAGGTTGCTTGATCATTTTGGCCACTTGGCAGCTCAGTACCCAAAATAACCACATAGAAATTGTATTTAATTAAATCACTGCTTAGTCCATTAACTCTAGATTCTTATTGGCTAACTTTTATATCTTAATTTAACCCATCTCCATTAATCTGTGTATTCCCACAAGGCTGTGGCTTATTGGGTAAATTTCTGGCATCTGTGTTCAGTGGGGTTACATGGAGTGGTGTGGGACAATTATTCTGTATTCTGTCAATTATATTTTAAATAAATGCTGATTAGCCAGTAGCCAGGCAGGAAGTATAGGCAGGACAACCATGCAGGAAGTAGAGGTAGGGAAATGAGAAACAGGAGAATTATGGGAAGAGGAAAGCTTATTCCACAGTTGTGACCCCTGTCCACAGAAGAAGGCAAGGATGTGACTGCCTTGCTGAATATCGTGGGTACCGAGCCATGTGGCTAGCATAGACAAGAATAAGGACTAATATAAGTTATAAGAGTTAATACGAAGACTGAGCTAATGGGTCAATCAGTTTATAAACTAATGTAGACCTCTGTGTGATTTCTTTGGGACTTAATGACTGCGGGAACTGTGTTGGACAGAAAACTCAGACAATATAACTCTGCCTCCTTCTTCTCCCAGCATTCTGTTTAGTTTTCCCTGCCAAGCTCTGTTCTACCCAATCAGGGCCAAGCCAGGTTTCTTTATTCATTAATGGGTAATCACAGTATACAGGAGGGAATCCCTCATCAGAGCTATATTTTTCTCAGTTCCCTTCCCATCCTCTCCCTTCCCCCTTCTGCCCTCTCCTATGATCCTCATGCTCCCAATTTACTCAGGAGATTTGTTCTTTTTTCTACTTCCCATGTAGATTAGATCCATGTATGTCTCTCTAGGGGTCATTTTGTTGTCTATGTTCTCTAAGATTGTGAATTGTAGGCTTGTTTTTCTTTGCTTTAGGTCTAAAAGCCACTTATTAGTGAGTACATATTATATTGTCTTATTTTTTAAATTTCCTTCTTAATTTTGACATTTGTACTTTTATAGTATTCAGTAGTGTAACTCAATACACACATACAATGTCTAATGATTAAATCTTCAAATAGTCTTATTTGTATGTAATGGGAACTTTTAACCACTTCCCTCTAGTTACTTTTAAATGTGTAATGGCTGTTTTAGGACAACAATTAGCCTGTGGTTACTATAGAAAATTAGAACCTATCCATTCTAACTCTGATATCCACTATCGACTCTGTCTGTATGCTTCCCTCAACCTACTACCCCTAGTGAATTTTAGTCTACTCTTAGGACCAATGGAGTTTTTACTATTTTCTTCTATGAATAAATGAGGGCATTTGTTTTTCTGTTCTTTATTTCCCTTAACATGATGTCTTCCAATCTGATCCATGTTGTTACAACCATAGGGTTCTGCCCTATGATGTGAGCCAGCAACATTCTCCTCCTTATACTTCCTTTGCATAGTCCACAGATTAATCTTGGTATCTATATTGCAGTTTGAGTCAGTTTATCAAGTGTATAGTAAGCAAAAGGAAATAATAAAATAGTGAGGAGCAGGTTGTAGAAAATAGCCGAGATAGATACCAAAACATCATCAAACCAATGCTTACACTATCCAGTGGAGACAGCTGAGTAGCTTGATTGGGAAACTAAGCAAAAAGCTATGTAATTGCACCAGGAGTTGTACAAACACAGCAGATATTGACTGTTGCAATTTGAGCAGCCAACTAGCATTCTTTTTTTGATTTTGGTAAGATTTTTATTTTTTATGGCTTATTTTTTTATATTTAAAAATTTCCATCTCCTCCCCTCCTCCTTCCCCTTCCCTCTCCTCCCCTCCACCCATACCCCTCCTCCCTCCCTCTCCAGGCAAAGGAGCCATCGGGATTCCCTACTCTATGTTAAGACCAAGGTCCTCCCAACTCCCCCCAGGTCCAGGAAGGTGATCAACCAAGCTGAGAAGGCTCCCACAGAGCCTGTCCATGCAGAAGAATCATAGCCCAGTGCCATTGTCCTTGGCAGGGTGGATATGGGAGCAGGGAAGCATATATCTTAATTAAGGGAGCCATCTGAGGGTTGTCAAGAGACTTGACTCTAGAGGGGTTCCCGGGTTTCCAGGGAGATGCCCCCAGCTAGTTCCTTGGGCAGCTGAGGAGAGGGAGCCTGAAAAGGCCAGTTCCTATAGCCATACTTGATGAATTTCTTGCATATCACCATAGAACCTCCACCTGGCGATAGATGAAGAAAAAGACCTGAGCCCCACATTGGAGGCACTGGACTGAGCTCCAAGGTCCTGATGAGAAGCAGAAGGAGGGAGAACATGAGAAAGAATGTCAGGACCGTGAGGGGTGCGTTCACCCATGGAGATGGTGGGACAGAACTAACGGTGGAGATCACCAACTCCAGTTGGAATGGGACTGATGGAACCTGAGACCCAAACCGGACTCTCTGAATGTGGCCAACTGGCATTCTTGATGAAGAAATCCCAGGCAGACTTTGGGAAATCAGTGTGGCGGTTTCCTCAGGAAACTGGGAGTCAACCTACCTCAGGACCCAGCAATTCCACTCATGGGAAATATACCCAAGAGATGCCCAATCATACTACAAAGCATTTGTTCAACTATGTTCATAGCAGCACTATTTGTAATAGCCAGAAACCTGGAAACAACCTAAGTGCCCCT
Source organism: Arvicola amphibius (assembly GCF_903992535.2). Lineage (NCBI taxonomy): Eukaryota > Metazoa > Chordata > Mammalia > Rodentia > Cricetidae > Arvicola > Arvicola amphibius. The sequence continues at coordinate 57,754,906 of NC_052058.2, forward strand.
CAATAGAAGAATGGATAAAGAAGGTATGGCCACATATACACTTTAGAGTTCTACTCAGCGGTACAAAACAATGACATCTTGAATTTTGCATGCAAATGGATGGAAATAGAAAAACACTATTCCTGAGTGAGGTAACCCAAACCCAAAAAGATGAATATGGTATGTACTCATCATAAGTGGGATTCTAGCCATAAACAAAGGACATTGAGCCTATAATTCATGATCCTAGAGAAGCTAAATAAAGAAGTGAACCCAAAGAAAACATATAGTTATCCTCCTGGATATTGGAAGTGGGACAAGATTGCTGGACAGGGGTTGGGAGCACGGGGGTTGGGGTGGGGGGGTGGGGATAAGAAAATATGGGGAGCTGGGCGGTGGTGGCGCACGCCTTTAATCCCAGCACTTGGGAGGCAGAGGCAGACGGATCTCTGAGTTCAAGGCCAGCCTGGTCTACAAGAGCTAGTTCCAGGACAGGCTCCAAAAAGCCACAGAGATACTCTGTCTCAAAAAACCAAAAAAAAAAAAAAAAAAAAGATGGGGGAGAGAGAAAGGAGAAGGGGAGGATGGGAGAGCTTTGAGGGAATGGGATGGTTGGGATTGGAAGAGAGGGGTGGATGTGGGAGCAGGGAAGTAGATATCTTAATTAAGGGAGCCATTTTAGGGTTGGCAAAAGACTTGACTCTGGAGGGGTTCCCAGGTGTCCAAGGAGAGAGTCCCCAGCCTGTTTCCTTGGTCAGCAGAGGAGAGGGTGCCTGAACTGGTCGTATCCTATAGCCACACCTGATGAATATCTTGCTATCACCATAGAACCTTCATCTGTCAATGGATGGAGATAGAGACAGAGACCACATTGGAGCACTGGACTGAGCTCCCAATGTCCACAAACGAGGGAGCAGAAGGAGAGAGAACATGAGCAAGGAAGTCAGGACCATGAGGGATGCATCCACCCACTGAGACGGTGGGACTGATCCAATGGGAGCTTCACCATGGCCAGCTGGACTGGAAATGATGGAGCATGTTGATCAAACCGGACTCTCTGAATGTGGCTGACGGTGGAGGCTGGACTGAGAAGCCAAGGACAATGGCGCTGGATTTTGATTCTACTGCTATGGACGGGGCTTTGGTGGGAGCCTAGTCTGTTTGGATGCTCGCCTTCCTGGACCTGGGGGGAGCGGGGGAGGACCTGGACTTCCCAAGGGTAGGGAACCCTGACTACTCCTCCGACTGGAGAGGAGCCGGAGGGGAAGTGGAGGGAGGGGAGAGAGTGGGAGGAGGGGAGGAGGTGGAAATTTTCAATAAAAATAAATAAGAAAGAAAGAAAGAAGAAAGAAAGAAAGAAAAGAAAGAAAGAAAGAAAGAAGAAAGAAAGAAAGGAATGAAGGAAGAAGAAAAGAAAAAAATCCCAGGCAGATTATATTTCCCTCAATGAGACTTCCTCAGTTTTAAATTTTTATTTGAATGTGAATTTTAAATAATTATCTCTACTTTTGTGCTTGAAGTCTTTAGGCTTTTCTACATATAATATATAATCTGTAATCAAGAATAATTTGATGAGCCTGGCAGTGGTGGTACACGCCTTTAATCCCAGCACTCTAGAGGTAGGCAGATCTCTGAACTATCCTGGTCTATAGATTGAGTCCTAGGACAGACAGGGCTAAACAGAGAAACCCTGCCTTGGGAAAAAAAATACTTACACGATCTATTTTGACATTTTTTGTGACTGTATGCTGTTTAATTATTTTTCTTACTTAATTTTGGATAAGTCTCCTAATATTATCTTGAATAGGAATGATGAAAGTGGATATCCTTGTTGTTTCCCCAGAAATCCTTTTAGAATTTCCTCACTTACTATGATATTGTCTGTGGGTTTATCATACAGTTATTTTGTCTTTTTAATATGCTGATGTGTGCACACCTGTGTGTGTGTTTGTGTCTGTGTGTATGCATGTATGTGCAGATTCCCAAGTTTACATACCCTAGCACCTAAAGACAAATGTGAGTGAATGCATCTGACCATGCCTGATCCAGATTCTTGTGGAATATTAGTTAAAGATGTGTTACATGCTCTTATGCTCTTGGAATATTTGTTTAATGCTTGCAAAGATGTGTGTATTCTTTTATGCTGCATTTGTTTAACTCTGTGAAGCTGTGTCTAAAACTCTGCCTGTCTAAATCACCTGATTAACCTATTAAGAGCTGACTTGAATGGATCACTAGGTGTGTCATAGAGGGATAGACAGGTACTGATAGGCAGAAAGAATAAACAGGAGGTTGGAGAGGAAGGAGGAGAGGAGGAGGAGAGGAGAGAGAGAGAGAAGAGAGAAGAGAGAGAGAGGACGAGAGAGAGAATGAGAAGATGAGAGAGCGAGAGAGAGCAGGAAAGAGGAGAGAAGAGGGTACCAGGGTCAGCCACTAAGCCACACAGCCAGACACAGAATAAGAAGTATAGAAAAGATATATAGAAATAGAAAAAAGGTAAAAGTACAGAAGCAAAAGGTAGATGGAATAATTAGTTAAGAAAAGCTGGCTAGAAATAAGCCAAGCTAAGGCTGGGCATTTATAATTAATAATAAGTCTCCATGTAATTATTTGGGAGCTGGGTGGCAGGGCCCTCCAAAGAGCAAAGGGCAAACTCAACCAACTACATCAGATAAATTAGTTAAGCATCTCTTTCCTTCGTTGTTTTTTTTGTTTTTTTCTTTTCCTTTCTTTCAATTCTTCCTTTTCCCAGAGCTCATATATACACTAGTTATTTCTTATTTCAAAGCCTCTGCAAACACATTATTGTTGTATTCTATTCCATAATGTGAAGTCCTGAAACTTTTAATTAAAGAAAAACATTTAAGCAAACTAATTTCACTACAATTTAACTAGTCCTGCTGTAAGGAAAAGCTACTAATGCCAAATTCTCTGACACCTTCCTCTTCAAAATATCGCCTGCTAAAAGAAACTGAAGCCTTTAAAATGAAACTACATCAGCATTTCATGTAGTTCTTTGAGTATTTTCTTTTACACCTTTCAGTACCTCTCAGAAAACCACATGGGATAAAAAGTAATAAAATGTGAGGGCTGGCAAGATGGCTCAACAGGTAAAGGTGCTTTCTGCCAAGCCTGTAAACCTGAGTTTGATCCCCAGAAACCACATGATGGGAGGAGAGAACAAATTCCTATGAGTACCATCTGACCCACCACATGTGTGCCATGGCACATGCACCCACACATATACATTCACATAAAATAATAAAATGCAAAAAAGTTTAAGCCTGAAAATTTCCGTTCTAATTTACAAATTTATAATATCAGAATTTAAAGCTATTTTAAACTTGGTCAAGTCAAATGACCTGTTTTTGAAACACCTTTTAAGATTAGGAATAAGGAGTTAGCTAGTCTCTGAGATACAAGTTCATAAAATCCTAAGATGCTTTAGTTAGAATTCTTGGCTCCTATTTATGACTAACTGGCTTGGATTCATTAAAATACAAAAAGCAAAACCACAAAGTTTACCATTAAAACTTCCAATGAATTTATAGTTTTATGCTCTGTAATGTAAAAATTAAGATTTACATTCCCATACTATTCTATAGATGGACTATTAGTAATTCTATTTTGGGGAGCACAGTTTTGTCAAGAGATAAAGTTGCCTCAAGGTCTCAGAAATTCTATTTCAAGCCAGTCCCTTTATAAAATTCTCTTCCAGGCTTGCTCTGGAATGGATTTCCCAGGTTGGTGATATGCCACCCAGAAAAGGCCTTTTCCTCATTTCCCCTCCTTCACTTCCTGCTCTTACTGTGAAGGCTTAGTTTATACTACTCAAGATTGCTTGTTGTGGTTGGCACAAAATTACCCTTCACTCATCTACACATTGTAGATAATGGTTATTTGCCTATAAACCTAACAGGTACTGAGTCTTATTTACCCTCCTGCTCTGTGGACACCTTCTGAACAAACGGGCGGTTGTTTTCCAAACACTTGCCATTTTTAATGACACTGGAATTCTTTTGCCTTGTTGCTTGTGTGCTTTTTAACAGCTCGGAGCTCCTTTCATGGTGTTGACTCTGGAGCTGGTGTGAACAGAGGCTCTTGGAAACGCTGTGAGTGTTAATATTCCTGGCATGTGTCTTGCTGTATGTAAAAAACAACTTCTCTAGACTTCTGGGAGCTGGAGTGGCAGTAGGCCTTCAACCTTAGATACAGACACACCTAGGCCTGAATGATCACATACCTATGGTATCCTCTTTGTGCTCTCTGATTTCACTTGGGCACAACCAGGACAGGAAACCTGACCCCATGTTGACTGGAGTGTTGCTTTGCATTCATTTCTAGACTGCATGGCACTGCACACATGCTTCTAATTAATGCTCATGTTTAAATGTTTTATGCAACTTTTTAAAAATTAAATAATATTGTATAAAAATGGTCAATTTGTGTTAAAGAAGCACAGTTAGTGTGCCCTTTAGATTGATGAGAGAGGGAGAGAGAGAGAGAGAGAGAGTGAGAGAGAGAGAGAGGAGAGAGAGTGAGAGAGAGAGAGGAGAGAGAGAGAGAGAGAAGGAAGAGGAAGGAAGGAGGAGGAAGAAAAGCTGAAATACTCAGCCCTTTTCCGTATATTGTTATAAATGAGAGTGACGTTGAAACATAGTTCACACATTTGAGGTTCAAGGGGTTTTTAAATAGCTTTTTAACAAATCAAGCACCAACTAGTATTACTCATATAAGAAACTTATTTAAAACAGAGCCCATTAATAAATGTGATTTAAAACCATGTCTGTTTTAAATATATGTTCAGAATTATGTTACTAGGCCAGAAATTAAAAGTCAGAAAACTGATACCTGAATATAATAACTCCAGCTTTTGAGGCAGAGATTTATTATTTCAACCCATGAGGAAAGCATGATTTGGTAAATTACCATATCCAGTGTAATATAATTAGGACCTAGAGAACTTCATCCATTTCTGAAAGTGTAGTATTTTGGACTACATTTCACCCAATAATGTACCAGCTATCCAAAAATGGCCTGCTGGTGCTGTGGCCTCTTTAACATAAAAGGGAAAAGCTGGGTGGAGGGAGTACAAAAGCCTTAGTAACTTTATAATGTTTATGTTTACATTTAGATAGAACTTGTGTTTCAAGACCAAGTATCAGATTGGTGTTACCATCTGACTCCTATCTAGTCTCTCATTTTTAGATAGTATTCGGTTTGGCAATTATGCTTTTTTCCTATATTTTATGGTCTCTGAGATCTTGGAGATCAGGAGGGACTTCCGTCCCCACAGTTTGTGGATGACTAGATGTAACAATCAACTTGCCTGGAAGCATGCCATTAATAACAAACCAGCTGCTCAGAGCTCACACTCTGATCAGTTCCCTTATCAAACTCTCTGTATGATAACCCAATACTTAACCAGTTAAGTCGCTCAAGAGCCAAGCATCAGGTAACTATGGACTATGCTGTGCTCACAAAAGCGTAGAAATTATTGAAACCATCCAATCCAAAGCTTGCAGAGTGTTCCGCCTCACCTGTTCCTTCCTGTGAGAACCATTACAGTCTTTGGTCTTCTCCTTTCCTCCAGATATTTCCTCATCTGCATCTGTATAGGACCTTGCTCTCCTCTTTCTGAGTACTATGAATAATATGTTATATTTTCACTGGATTCTTTCCTCTATATTTGCCCTCATTCTGTCTCATCAAAATAAACCAAAATATAGTCTAGTATATTTTATCATCCTTTGCTAACCATTTACTCCTGGCTCTCCAAAATCCCTTTGTATTTATTATTCTTTTATTAACTAATCAATTAATTTTTTGTCTTAACTTGGATCACAGTTTTCCCTCCCTCTCTCCTCTCCTTACAGTTCCTCCTTTCGGCCTCCCCAACCCAATCCCTATCTCTTCCTGTCAAAAAAGTGCAGGCCTTCCACGTACATCAGCCAGCATGGGATATCAAGTTGCAGCAAGACCAGGCACCTTCTCTCTTATTAGAGGCTGGATGAGGCAAACCCCAACAGGAGGAAAAGGGTGCCAAGTACAGGCAACAGAGTCAGAGATAGGCCCCTGTTTCCTCTGTCAGGAGTGCCACAAGAAGACCAAGCCACACAACTGCAAGACATGTACAGAGGGCACAGGTCAGTCCCATGCAATCTCTGTGAGTCCCCACGAGCCCAGGTGAGTTGACTCTGTGTGTCTTTTCCTGTGGTGTCCTTGGCCTCTACCTTCATCTCCTCTTCTGCAGGATTTCCTGAGGTTCACCTAATGTTTGTTTGTGGGTCCCTGCATCTGTTTCCATAAGTTGCTGGGTGAAACCTTTTCTGATGACAGCTGGGCTAGCCACCATATATGAGTATAGCTGAGTATCAATAGGAATCATTTCACTGATGTTTTTGTTTTCTTTTTTAGACCATCATGTATGGTTCTATCCTAGGTCTCTGGCTGCCCAGCCCTATGTATGGATCCTGCCCCCCTAGACATTGTCAGGTGTGGGCTCCCTCTCACAGTGAGGGTCTCAAGCTGGACCAGTCATTGATTGGCTACGGCAATAATTGCTGTGCCACTTTTGTCCCAGTGTATCTTCTAGGCAGGGCAAATTGAAGGTCAGAAATTACTGCTAGAACATTCTCTTTTTGATGAGGTTTCCTCTTATAAAATTCCAATTTGTCGTTTAGTTTAGGAGTACTTGAACATCATTCCAGAATCTTGCCTTCATGGTGAAGAAGAACTCCATCCTCTAGGACTAAGCTAGTTTCCACAGCTGCCTTGGAATGGACATGACCAATTACGATGCACTTCTCTTGGGAACAAGCTCCTGGTCCCATGACTCTATCACAAATAACTAATGACTTTTCACATCCCAAGTCCTTCGTGAGATCTGAAAATGTTTGTCCAGTCTTCGAAGCTCATGTCTATTCTTTTAAATACATTCTCTCAACTACTTCTCTCCAACCATCCTATTGTTATCAATCCAAAGCCAAACCTGTCCTCTATTAAATATTCTCTAATCATTCTTCCTCAATATGATGATATTTAATGGGACATTTTGTAATGTGTTGTCTCCTGTTTGTAATGAACAATATATTAAAAAAGTTATCACAAAAGTGAGCCCTGGAACTAAACTTTCATTTGTATACTACAACAACTATTTCTCATTGTCTATACCTATATAAAAAAGGTAATTTTATAGAATTTGTTGTTATCTCTATAACTGTAGCACTAAGCTATTTAATCTATGAATATATCCATAAAGCCTTATATATTAAAATGAATTTCCAATTAATGACTTTGTCACCCTGTCTTTGTGTCTTTGTGCACAGCGTTTATTACATCCTGAAGCTTCCCCTTCTGAGCTTTTGCACCTAGCTCATCTGTCATCTTGTCTGACATCACCCAGACAGACCCTTATGCATATACAAGTCAACTTTTTACTGTGTTTTTCTTTATACTCACTTTGCAAAACTTCTGTCAATTAAAGAGGCAGGATCTCTCTTGCCTGTGACTAATCATCATCAACCCTAATGTGTTTATGCTTTACTGTGAAGGTGTTGAGAGACAAGGCATTGGGATTAAGCTGTTTGCACAAGACCACCTTATGAAGAAGAAGGGTGAGCTAACATTTTGACCCAGAAACCCTGTCCCTGATTCTGGGCTTCTAAGCTGCTCTCCCTCATTACCTTTTCCAAGAAGCCTTATTTCAACATTTAATGGAGGTTAGTAGCTTATAAGGCCTGCCAAATTCCAAGGAGCTTGTAATGAGAGCAATTGATCATAAGACCACTATTAATTAGCAGGAAAGTAAACCCCAAATTAACTTGGAGTCTGTCCCCTAACTTCATAGCGTGGTTAAATCAGTTAACCCTTCTTTGATTTGTAATTTCCTTAGATGAAAACCAAAACTCAGCAAAGCAACAACTCGTAATCTTTTTTTCTCTGTGGATCACTTTAGATGAGAGAAATTCTAACATATTTGAATTGGCTTCAGTACCCGAGTCTCTTCCAATGAGAAAGAGCTTCACTGATATTGATTCCTAGGGTTGAACTCACTGTGGTGATAATAGAACTCTCTCTTGGGAAGATTGAGAGAATAATATAAATTATGCTGATATTTTAAAAAGGTTGATGATAGTGTGAGTTAGATGCAGTTTAATCTACAGAATCTTTTAAACTAATGATGCCTCTTGACTGTACTGGAAAACTACTTGGAATACTAGAATATGTATTCCAACTTAAAAAAATGTTGCTTGTTTTATGTTCCTGATATAAAGTTAGTAATGACTGGTTCATGCTTTAATGGTGCTGATGGGAAAAATATATATAATTACAGCTTTTGATCACTTTCTGAAAACATATGTTTTTAGAGTTGACCTTCACACACTAGACAACCAATTGGTGTGCTCATCCATCATTAGCCTTACAAACGTGTGTGTGTGTGTGTGTGTGTGTGTGTGTGTGTGTGTGTATGTGTGTGTCGTAAGGGTGAGGGTCTGCTTATTCATCCCAGCTGTCCGGCTAGCTTAGCCCCAAAATAATCACACAGAAATTGTATTAATTAAAACACTACTTGGCCCAGTAGGTCTAGCCTCTCACTGACTAACTCTTACATCTTGATTTAAAACATTTCTATTAATCTGTATATCACCACATGGCAGTGGCTTACTGGGAAAGATTTAGAATGTCTATCTCTGGTGGCTCCATGGCATTCCTCCTCTTCCTCCACCCTTTCTTCCTCCCAGCATTCAGTTCTGTCTTTCCCTCCTACCTAAGTTCTGCCTTATCAACTAGGCCAAGGCAGTTTCTTTATTCATTAACCAAGGAAAGCAACACATGGACAGAAGGATCTCCTATAATATATATGTGTGTGTGTTGTATGTATGTATACATAAACATATATGCATTTGAAGAAGGGCAGCAAAGGGTATATAGGGAACTTTGGAGGAAGGAAAGGGAAAGGGAAATGTAATTATATTATAATCTCAAAGTAAAATAAATAAAATAAGTTAGAAAAAATAATTCTCAATAAAATTTCATTTTATTAAAAATTTATTTTCTGGTGCAGGCAAGAAAGCTCAGCAGGTAGAGTAGCTTGTTATCAAGCCTGATGACCTGAGTTCGAATACCAGAAACCACACAATAAACAGAGAGAAACAACAGTTTTTGTAGACCTTCTGATAACCTCCATATGCACACCATGGGACACATTTACACATGCACGCATACGTACACTAGTAAAAATATTAAAATTATTTTTCAAATCTGGAAAGTTCAGATATTTTTAGTTCTTAATTTTGGAGTGCTCAGTATACTTGAATATTTTCTATTAAGTCAGTCTTTTTAATTTGATCTCATGTTGGGCGTTTGGATTTCTTCAATATGCTGACAACTTCTGAATTTTCACTAAAAATCTTTTCAACTTCAGAATGATGAAACAATCACCTCCTCAGCCTCTCTTGTGCTTTTGATGCCTTAAGTCTCCAAGTTTGTGTGAAATCCTGCTCTGCCAACAGCTTTCCCTGGAGGCAGAGGGGAACCCTATCCTCTCAGTAGCTTGACTCCCAAGTTTTCCTTCCATCTTTAGCTCACATCCACCCTGTAAGGAACTCCTCTTCCCCATCCCTCAAGGCTGATGTCTAGTCTCATTTTCTACCTTCGGCATTTGAATTACTGCAGTAGTTCCTTTATCAGTGTCTCTGAAGCTGCACTTGTCACCTCAAGTTTGTGTTTAAGCAATAGCCAGAATCATCTGGTAATTCACATTGCCTGCTGCTCTTCCTCTTGTAATCCTGCAGGGCTTCATTTTATACAGTAACCTGCCTGGGCCACTGTGCCCAGAGAGTTGGCAAAATATTATTCTGAGGATTTCTATCAAGGTACTTTTAGATGAGATTAACACTAAAACTTATGCACTTTGAATAAAACTGATCTCCATAATGTGGGTAGACCTGCAACAGTCAATGAAAGCCCTAACTAGAACAAATACAGGAGTTCTATCCAAGCTAGTAGACTTCTGACAGTCTTCAGGCTGAACTTGTAACTCTGACTAGAGACTATCTCTAGACTGTTGAATTCCTCTGTCTCTTGTCTCTGTCTGTCCATCTATCCTTTATAGATAAAGTAAACATACATGTACTATGAACATTTTATGTATGTGCATACTACATATTCATGTATATTGAGTATATATTTACATATGCATACTCTATAAATCTGAGAATTTCATATATATGTATTATAGCTAGTTAGCTAGATAGATAGATAAAGGGAGTGAGAGTACTTCTCTATACCTACACATCTTATTAGATCTATTTTTGCTGTAGACTACTATAATTTTTGCTTTTATTTTTATTTATTAAAAAGTTTTTGAGACAAAGTTTCTCTGCTTAGCTCCTGCTGTTCTTGTATTCATCTTATAAACCATGCTGGCCTCAAACTTAGAGCTCAACCTGCCTCTGCCTTCTAGGTGCCTGGATTAAAGGCATGTCCCTATACATGGCTTTATGTTCTTAATTTTTATCAGCTCTTTGAAAATTTTGTATAATGTGTTTTGATCATATTCATTCCTCCAAAAATGCTTTCCAGATCCATTTCCCTTTGATACACCCAACTTATGTTATTTTTTTCCTTCTAATTTGTGCTGCCCTGATAATTTTGGATGCAGGGCTTTTTCTGAAGCACAGTCAACTTATTGGGAACTGGGCTCATAGAGGAAGCTGACTGTCTCTCAGCTAACAGTCGCCAGAAGCTCATGGCTAAGGGTAGTTGCCCATTGGACCAACTCCCCTCTCCACCTGGTGTCAGACTGAACATGTCTTGTGCATGCTGTCACAACTGCTGTGAGTTTATATGTGCAACTGCCCTGAGGTGTCCAGGAGACATTTCCATATTTATTCACCACTTCTGGCTCTTCTACAGACTGGGGTCCCTATCATTTTACCATCTGTGTATTTTTACAGCAAGATAAGGAAAAGGTCTATTAAAAGAATGTTTAAGTTTTTATTTCCTAGTGGTATTTGCTTATGTAAGTTTTGGAAATTATTGATATAAAATATGAATTTTCATTTTCTATTGTGCCTGAAGTTCTACCCTCTCTTTTATTTGTGATTTGTGGTTTTATATATATATATATATATATATATATATATATATATGATTCTATGTACACTAGCTGTTGGGTTGTAGGTTATTTGCTTCTTTCCGTATTTGACAATATGTTTCTATCTTTATTTTCCCTACTATACATAGATAGTATATCTCTTTATTTTCAACCTTTTTATTAACATCATCAATTAAAATTATCCATTGCATGGTCCAAAACCTATCTCCAAAATTGTTGTCAAACATTGTTTTCGATTTTAGAGTATATATGGTATGTGTACTCTACATTATAAAAACCTGCAGTAGAGTTTGTGTTCCTATAAATTGAGATAAAGAGGACGTACTTCTTGTGTTCTGATACTTGCAAGTAGGAAATGTGGTTATCATATATATATATATATACATTACTCATTATATGTTATGAATAGTATTTGAACATACCATAACCATTTTATGGCTACTAGGGAAAGAATTATTAGTTAGAATTTTCTTAGAAGCATATATTCATTGTCCTTGGTTAAACATCAAAGAATAAAATCGATGTTACAAGATAGTCATGGTCTTTAAACATTTTCTATCTAGTCACTGATAGCACACTACCATGATTATGGGGTACTGAGTCCTCCGATATTGTTGACTGTTTTGTTAAGATGGGTTCACATATTTTAGTCTTTGGATTCTCATAGATAATGACATAGTTACTTTATTAGTATATGTAGGCCCTGCTATAACTTTTTTGTGTCTCTGTGGAGTGTGTGTGTGTGTGTGTGTGTGTGTGTATACATGCTTGCATGTGTATGGGCATATGTGTTTATGTGTGTGAGTACATGTGCACATGCATGTGGAACTCCAAGCTGAAGTTGGAAATCTTCCTCAAGCATTCTGTTTTGTTCTCAACACCCCCAGCCACTGCCTTGCCCACTCTGTATCTATGTTGGTGTTGGATATCTGAACTCCAGTCTTTGTGGTCTTCATGCTTGCACTTCCCCCACTGAACCATCTCTGCAGCAACTCCTGCTACAATTTTGATTGTGATTATATTGGGACAAGACCAATTTGGCAGGGTGGAGAAAATGGATTATGTTTTTCTGTGTTTAATATAGTTCCATTTCTTTAGATATGTTTTCTTTCCATAATGTTTTATACTTTATAGTTAGGAAAGTTTACATGTCATTTGTTAGGTTTATTTGTATGAAGTTCGTGTTTCTAGATGCTATTGTAAATAGCATACTTTAAGATTTAAAAATTTAGTTGCTACTGCATAGAAATACAATTGAGTTTTATATATTGGCCTAATATTACACCACATTGTGGAATACCACTTATCAATTATTGTGGTTCTTTCACAGATAACTTGGGAATTTTTACAACTACAGGATTTTTTTTTCAGTTTCTATGATTGTTTTCTTTTGTCTGAATACACAGCCTAAGAACGTCAGCATATATTTTTGAGGATGGTCATCTTTGTTCTGTTCTCAGTGTAAGGAATATATAACTTAATTAATATTAAGTTTTTGGATTCAAAATTTCTTTCTAGTATTTGCTGAAAAAGAACAGGATTCTGTCAATGGATTTTTGCTGGCAATGAAATGTTCATAGAAATTTTTCTTTAGTAAAATAATGTGACAAGTTACTCTGAATATTTATATGTTAAATAAATGTTATATTCTGGTGCCAAACTCAATTCATCATGGTGTGCTATGCTTTTTACATATTTCTGGATTTAATTTGCTAATATTTCATTAGGGGTAACAGTCACCTGGACTGTTGCTCTTGAGAAAAACTTGTGAGCCTCCATATGGTTGTCATTAGATTACCTTGTGAAGTCAAATTTAGCTTTTACTTTTCTAATTTGTACTTATCATTAAAATTTCAGTCCAATCATCATTTCCCAAGGGTTCTGTTGAATTTATAAATCATGAAATATGTTTGTCTTTTCTGTCCACAGGTTTTTGCTCTCCTGTCATATTCATAATAGTCATTCTACTTACACTTGCAAAATGTCCAAAGTTTCCAAACGTAGAGTTTAGGCTGGTCTCAGCTCATGGTTACAGCTCCTAAGCCCAGCAGAGTCTCTCACTTTAACCAAGGAAATGTTAGTAGAATTCTACTGAAATTCTTACTTGATAACCTAGAGGAGAGTTATGGTTCCCTACTGAGTGATAAAATGGAGATCAATTCAATTTGGATTTTGATTTTGTAAACCAAATCTTGGTAGTTTCTGCCGAGTTAAGAAAATTATTATATTTATATTTCAGAACTTCACATTCTTCATTTATTACATGGGGTTAGTAAGACATATATTAGTTGTTATAGTCACTCATTGAATTAATGTGTTCAGAAACTTAGCCCCTAGTACTCACTTAGTTCTCAAAAGGATTTCCATTTATCTTGTTCTTTTCCCTCTTGTTTTCCCAAGAAGGGATGAGAAAGGGTAAGACAGCAGGCAACTATGCACGTTCCCTTTACCTGCAGAAAGTATGTTTTTAGGTTATCCCTTTACCTTTTTTCCTCTTGATGTCATTCTATTATATAACTCCCAAAGGTCAAATAAGAGTGTATTGATAGCAGTCTAATGATGTTTAATCAAGAGCATCCCATCCATTTTGTGGTGCTGCTATTTAAATAAATACCTTAATTAAGAGCAGAAATATACATATAACAAAATTGACCTTAAATTTGTATCAATAAACCAAAATTCATATAAATGCAAATCTCTATAGCATACCCCTCTTTAAATGTAAGCAAACATAGACAATATTTAGGAATATGGGCGTAGTTCTCTCCAAACTGCTTCCTGCTTTTTATTGAGTGAAGTATTTTCTTTTGGGGGGGCATTTAAGGTGACCTTTCAGGGGATCTTTTTTCATCAAATCAGATTAGCCTGGAATGAATCCACAGGTTCTCATCCTCTGTGGAAATAAAAGAAGAACCTCTTTTCCAAAGCAACATATCCTTAGACTCATATTTTGAAGACAAAATATATTTAAAGTATATATGTTGGTTACTTAGCTCATTCGCAGTAAAAAAAAAATTAAAGAAAACAGACTGTATATATTCCATCTTTATGTGGCTTATTTTTTATTCCTTTTAATCAATGACTGTCTTACTCTGTCTCTTTAAAGACTTTACCTTTTTTATTAAACCATTTACTTCTTTTTATAACTGTTTATATTATTTTTCTTCTCTCTTCCAAGCCTACATACATTTATTCAGCACTGTGACCCATTTAGAGGTCTTTTCCATCTGAATTTGTCTTTATTGTGTATCTGTAATTCTTTTCTGACCAGAACTACTTCTTAAAATGCTAAATGCTTCTTAAAAACGTAAGCAGCAGTATTGCTAGGGCAGACAAGGCCTTGTCTGCTTGCTCTGCCCATTCCAACATGATAGAGTCAAGGTCTATTTAGTGCAAGGCATGCTCACAGCCCCATTTTCAGGCACACAGCGAGTCTATGTTGCCATTAAGCAAGTTGTAGCAGTCTGCTCACAAATCCCATTTAAATGTTCGGCCTCCTGAAAGAGTCAGAGTTTGTGCTAGCAGCACAGCACCATGTGGCTGTTTTTCTGCTATTGCTGAATCAGAATGACCTGTCTTAAAGGAGCCACAGCATGCCACCAGCAAGCAAAGCCCATTCAGGAAAAAAATGTGGCTAAACTTTGTTTTTTAGTGTCCTCTCAGGTTTTACCTGGATATAGTCAACCATGTTGGAACGCCAATTTGTAATAAGGAGACATCTTGCTCATTTTCGGCTGCTCAGCCCTGAAATGATGCCACAGAAGCCATATTATTTCCAATACTATTTGGCTAATAGCTTAAGTGTATTACTAGCTAGCTCTTACATCTAGAATTAGCCCATCTCCATTATTTTATATTTTACCACAAGGCTCATGGCCTACTAGCAAGTTTTCAGTGTGCCTGTCTCTGGTGGCAGCTCCACTGCTTCTCCCTTGACTCAACCTTCCTTCTCCCAGCATTCAGTTTAGTTTTTTCTGCCTAGCTCTGTTCTACCCTATCAGGCCAAGCCAGTTTCTTTATTAACCAATGGTATTCACAACATACAGAGGGGAATCCCACATCATGTCTGAGTTCTGGGAGTTAGACTTTCATATGTTCATGGTCTCCAGAGATTTTACCAGTCAGCTGCAGGGTTTCTGTAAGCTTCCTAACTTTTTGTTGGACAGTTTTCCCTCTTTGACAAATCTCACTGCTGATCCTGGAGTACAGGCAAAGAGGGGCTCTGTATTAGCTGCTTGACTTGTTGCCATGGAAAACTACTTTGCAAAAAGCAGCTTAAAGAAAGTCCAGTTTACTTTGGCTCAGTTTTTGTGGATGCTGGGATGGTATGGTGGCAGGTATAGGAGGCCACTGATTGAATCCCTAGTGAGCATACAGGAAGGGAAGAAGAAGTAGGGCTGGGATATAAGGCCATGAAGCCTGCCACCAGTGACCTACTTCTTAAGCAATGCTCCAATTGCTAATGGTTCTACAACCTCACAAAGAGTGCCAGCACCTGGAGACCCAGTGTTCAACCTCACAAGCCTATGGTGGACATTTCACATCTAAACAGCAATAGACTCTGCTTGAATCTAAGGATGTGTATCTGTGATTTTCTTATCCTAAATTCAACTTTAATTTCCTTATCATCATCATCAGCCCCTGATTGTAGAAGGAGCAGCAGGCTGCATTCTGCCTGGCTCTGGCATGGCTAATTTTTCACCCGAAATAACAACACACAAATTGTATTCCTTTAAACACTGCTTGGCCCATTAGCTCTTGCTGCTTATTGGCTAATTCTCACATCTTGATTAACCCATTTCTAATAATCTGTTTAGCACCATGAAGTGGTGGTTTACCGGGAAGATCTTAACCTGCGTCCATCTCAGAGAGGAGAGGCATGATGTCTGACTCATTGCCTTCTTCTCAGCATTCTGTCCTGTCTACTCCACCCACCTATGTTCTAACCTACCAGGCCAAGCAGTTTCTTTATTAAATAACCAATGAAAGCAACACATAGAAAGAAGACCCACCTACATCACTTGATTTTACTTGTCTAGCCTTAGTTTACCTAGAGAGATTTGCTTAGTCACTTTTAAACAACAGTTAACCAATACAGGCATACTAATAATACTTACAGGAGAAGTTTGGATTATGTGACTGTACTAACAGAAACAGTGTTATGTATAGCAAACCAAAATCCTCCATCAATGAGGGTAACCACAGTCCCAACTTGGGTTGCCACACTGGCCTGAGATAAGCAAGGTAAACTTGGGAAGTAACAACTGCAGCAAATTTGAAGAAAGCCAAGAATGCAGAGTGTCAGACCAGGTTTCTAGGCCCAAGTTGGGATATTAATGATAAGAGTCAAGTTGGAAAAACAGTGGGATGACCATGGAAAATCAGAACATAGGAAAACTGCAGCGTCTGCTTGCTCAGATGAGGTCAGAAACCTCCTTAGGCCAGCATCAAGGACAGTGAAAAAAATTGATTTAGGATTTCAGATCTGCAGAACTTCAAAGAGGTGAATCTCTAGTAAGAACACCAGAGCCTCAAGACCTTCAACACCTGCTTATTCTTGAAAATAGTATCAGCACCCATCCGTTGTTTCTCCTTCTTTCTAATCTACTCTTTCCGCCAAGCTTCCTGGGAATAAAAATGGAACAACATTAAGTGTCTGTCTGCCAAATTTTAATAGTCTCCACCTCAATCCTAAGTATCTTTCTATATTGATGAACTACATGGTTGCTTCTAGAAAGCCTTCATATTAATTCTAGCATCTTTTTACTGAAGGTAGCTACATCCCAGTAGTAGAGAAAATGATGGCCAAAGGTCCATTGGCCCCTGTTTCATTAGCCCACGTCATTTCTCTTATTTGTCTGTCAGAGCCAATTTTTGGGGGGAGGGGATGTTTTTGAAGCTAGGTTTTTCTGTAGTTTTGGAGCCTGCCATGGAACTAGCTCTTGTAGATGAGGCTGGCCTTGACTCATAGAGATCCACCTGCCTTTGCCTCCTGAGTGCTAGGATTAAAGGTGTGTGCCAGCTGGGCGGTGGTGGCGCAGGCCTTTAATCCCAGCACTCAGGAGGTAGAGGCAGGCGGATCTCTGAGTTCGAGGCCAGCCTGGTCTGCAAGAGCTAGTTCCAGGACAGGCTCTAGAAACTACAGGGAAACCCTGTCTCGAAAAACCAAAAAATAAAAAAAAATAAAAAAATAAAGGTGTGTGCCACCACTGCCCGGCTCATAGCAATTTTTAAAATTTTTAATTAATTAATTCATTTTAAAAATGATTTTTTTTCTCTTTTTATATTCCTATCCCAGTTCCCACTCCCTCCCTTTCTCCTGCTCCCCCAACTTTCCCCCACCCTACTTCCCATACTTTTCTCAGAGAGGGTAAGGCTTTTCATGGGGAGTCAATAAAGTCTGGCATATCACTTTGAGGCAGGACCAAGGCCCTCCCCTCTATATTTAGGCTGAACAAGGTATCTATCCAAAAGGAATGGGCTCCAAAATGTCAGTTCAAGCACTCGGGATAAATCTTGGTCCTACTGCCAGTGGCCCCACTGACCTCCCAAGCCACAAAAGTGTCACCCACATTCAGAGGGCCTAGTTTGGGCTTATGCAGGTTTCCCTGCTATCAGTCCAGTGTCAGTGAGCTCCCACTAGCTCAGGTCAGCTGTTTCTGTGGGTAGTACTATCATGGTCATCATCCCTTGGCTCATAAGATTGCTCCTCCCTCTCTTCAGCTGATCTCTGGAAGCTCAGTCCAGTGTTTAGCTGTGGATCTCTGCATCTGCTTCCATCAGTTGCTGGATGAAGGTTCTATGATGACAATTAGGGTAGTCATCAATCTGATTACAAGGGAAGGCCAGTTTAGGTACCCTCTCCACTATTGCTTAGGGTCTTAGCTGGGGTCATCCTTGTGAATTCATGGGGACTTCCATGGTGCCAGGTTTCATACTAGCCCCATAATAAGTCCCATAATCAAGATATCTCTTCCCTTGCTTTCCTTCTATTTCCTGCCCCCATCTTGTTCCCTCGTGTTCTCCTTCTCTTTCTTCTTCTCTTTTCCCCCTCCCCTCCATCCTTCCTTCTCCCCCCCCCTCACCAATGCTCCCAATTTTCTCAGGAGATCTTGTCTATTTCCCCTTCCCAGAGGGATCCACATATTTCTCCCTTAAAGGGGGTCTCCTTGTTACCACTGAATCTCATAGAAGAGAGAGTGGGAAGAAGCCTTGAATGCATGGGCACAGGAGACCACTTCCTTAATAAAACACCAGTAGCACAGACACTGAACACAACAATTAATAAATGGAACCTCCTAAAACTGAGAAGCTCTGTAAAGCAAAGGACACAGTCAGTAAGACAAAATGACAACGTACAGAATGGGAAAAGATCTTCACTAACCCAACATGTTACAGAGGACTGATCTCCAAAATATGTAAAGAACTCAAGAAACTAGACATTAAAATACTAAATAATCCAGTTTATAAATGGGGTACAGAGCAAACATAATTCTCAACATTAGAATCTCAAACGTCCAAAAGACACTTAAGGAATTACTCAACATCATTAGCCATCAGGGAAATGCAAATCAAAATGACTCTGAAATACCATCTTATACCAGTCATAATGACTAAGATCCAAAACACCAATGGTAGCGTATTTTGGAGAGGATGTGGAGTAAGGGAAACATTCTTCCATTGTTGGTGGGAGTGCAAACTTGTACAGCCACTTTGGAAATCAGTATGGCAGCTTCTCAGCAAATTGGGAATCAATCTTCCTCAAGATCCAGCAATACTACTCTTGGACATATATCCAAAGGATGCACACTCATACCACAAGGGCATTTGCACAACTATGTTCATAGCAGCATTATTTGTAATAGCTAGAACCTGTAAACAACCTAGATGCCTCTCAACCAAAGGATGGATAAAGGAAATGTGGTACATTTACACAATGGAGTACTACTCAGACGTAAAAAACAATATCTTGAAATTTACATGCAAATGGATGGAATTAGGAAAAAACCAGAGTGAGGTAACCCAGACCCAGAAAGACAAACATAGTATACTCACTCATAAATAGATATTAGACCTAAAGCAAAGGATAACCAGCCTATAGTCCATTATCACAGAGAACATAGCCAATTAGTTTGAATTCTTAAAATGTATTGACAATTTCATGCATGTATATAATGTGTTTTTATTATATTTATGACCATTACCCTCTCTTATTCTCTTTCTGCTCTCTGTGAGTCCCCCTTTCTTCATAGTTAATCCTTTTCCAACATCTGTATCTGTTTTTAAAATGACCTACTGAATTTAATTATAGTTGCTTGTTGAGTGAGCATGGGTGTGAGATTATTAGTATGAACTGAAGCATGTGAAACTTACCAGCTGCTGTACTGATGAAGAATGACTCTCTATCCCATCATCAAATACTAATGACCAGTAGATCCTCAGGGAAGGGTAGGACTTTATAAGCCTCACTCTCATCGGAGATAGAATCTTTTGAGGCTCAATATAATGCAGGTCTTGTAGAGGTAACCAGAACTTTAGTGAGTTTGAGTGCCTCAGTTGTGACATGTACAGAAGACAGTGTTTACATCAGTCCCCTCATTTTCTGACTGTTACAGTCTTTCAGCCCCCTCTTCCATGATGTTCCTGAGCCTTGGAAGGGCATGCTTTATAAGTCCCCTTAGAATTGACTATTTGACAGTCATATATTTGCAACATTTTCAACAGTTAGAAGTCTTGTTATTAACCACTACAGACTGCATGCTGCACAAAGAAACTCATTTCAGAAGGCTGAGAGTATCATCAAGAGATGTGTATGAACATAGCTCTTTAGAAGGTAGTCTGATACACGTCCTTTGCAAACAAATGAAGAAACAAACCAAAGAATTAGTAATAGGCTGTTGCCTCCATGCTGAGGAGCCTGTGTTTATAGTGCCAGTCAAGAATTCCCTCCCATGGCACTTAGTGTCTGCTGCTGGGTAAGGCTGGTGATCACATTTCTTCATTAGAGGGCTGCATAGCACCTTTTGGCACCATGACAGAATAAGAAACTGTCTTTAATAATTTGTCTGCATTTGACTGTTTACCTATAAATAATATGCTTTGATCATTATTCATGGCTCCTTTGCAGTTTGCAGTTATATTAAAATCCTTGTGTCGGTAAGGGAAGGCAGTTTATTTACATCACACCTTTTATTCCCACTTCCGTTTTCTCATGTTATTTATATTCAGTATTGGTAACATTAGGATTATTTAGACAATATTAATACCTGTAACATGTAGTTATAAAGATGACATTTTAAAATTCTTTTAGAACAGTTTTCCCTGGGATCAATATATACCTCTTATGGTGTAGTTAGAGTGAGCCTGGCCTCCATAGGCTCATATATTTGAATGCCTGGTTCCCAGTTGGTCTACCAACTTAGGAGGTTTAGGAGATATGTTCTTGTTGGAGGAGGTGTGTCCTTGTTAGAGGTGTCACTGGCGGTGGGACTTGAGACTTTAAAAACCCACACCAGCCCAGTCTCACTTGTTCTCTGCTTGCTGCTTATGATCAGATGTAAGCACTCAGAAACTGTACCAATCCCATGCCTGCCAGCATGCCCTTTGCCATGATGGAATAGACTCTCAAACTGTAAGCAAGACACCAATTAAGACACCTCCCTTTTAGTTTCATAATTTCTCATATACCTATCACAAACGTATCTCTACACTGCATTATTCTATTCTCACTATATATTTGATGTAATTAATCTATGTCATTCCTCTTGTGAGACCCCTGACCCCTTTGCACCAAATTGGACTGTTAATTTTCTAGAAAGTTTGCATGCCTGCTGTCAGGAGGTTCCTGGCCCCATGAAAATGCATTCTTTATTTCTTCTGCAAGGTCTTCATTTCTTGTTTGATGATGGGCCTCTGTTTTACTGGGATCCTGAAAATTAGAACGCCATGTGTCCTGTAGTTTATTTTAGAGCAATCACATTCTGTCTTTAATTCCCATAACACAAACTTTGGCTTACAATGATCTGCTAATTGTTTTTTTTTTCCTCTCAGTGCTGACTAATGGAATTCCATTTCTTTGCCTTAAATACTTTTGGCTTTCCTAACAACTGGTGAAAGAAATCTGAGGAAAAGAAAAAAGAAAAAAGATTCGTTCATTTATCACAGTTGCCTAAAGTAGATACTTTTCTCCATTGTGAAACTTACTCTGATTAAATAATGATTGGAAAAGGTTTGCAACAGTACAGTTTTACCCTCCTTTCTAGGGCTGAGAGCTGCATAAAAATAGAGCTGCCCACCAGATACAAAAGGAATTTAAATGTTCAGACATGAAAATATGTTGTGAACCCCTTGGACTATTAGGAATTACTTCTAAAGTCTACAAATATCACTGATTGTCTTGCAAATTTATTTCCCAGGCAATGATATTTAAACGGGCACACTGTTTTGTGAAGTTATAAATACTTCAAGATGTATTTGTTGAGCTGGAAAAAGATGATGAATGAAAAAAGCTTTGCGTTTCTTTTCTATTCTAACACATTATACGATTTTTATCTTACTGAGGATTTTCTCTGCCTTTGCGCTTGATTTATTCTTTCGTTTTGGCACTGCATGCTTGTAAGTTTCCTCTGAAGTGGTGCACAGGAATTATTTCTGGTGCCACTTCATGCCAAAAAGTCTTTATTCTTATACCCCACAGTGGTTCATTTGCCTAAGTGGTCACATGTGCAAATTTATCTGAGAATTTTAAAAACTTTCCTTCAGTTGCCTGCCAGTTGCCAAAATTAATTTTATTCCAGTTTCATAACAGATAAAATATAAAATTAAATGATTTTTAAAGAAGTTAAATTCCAATAAAAACCATTTTTAAAATTGAATTTAATGTTTTCCAAAATAATTCATTATTTTACTCTAAAGGCTTTAACTTGGAAAGTTTTAATATCACAGAAATACAGTGTTTATTTCCATTCTACCTAGAGAAATACCAACGCATTCAAGATCAGACCTATCATACGGTATGTAGAAATGTCTATATGCACTGAAAACCAGCAAACATAAGTTGCTCTTACGAAATTGACTGCTTTGTCCAGAATCTAGAATGATCCAGGAAGCAGAAATTACCTTTTGAAATTACCTTATTAGAACATTTTGGAAGTCTGTAAATAACTGACACCTTCATGAAGACCATATCTATGAGATATTTCCATTCATATTTGGTTCTTACTTCTTAGTCCTCCATGTCAGTTATCATGGAGAGCTTTTTACTTCTTTATTTTATTTTTAAAAATTATAATTCCATAATTTCCTACTTTTTCTTCCTCCTTCCAAACCTTCCCACTTAATCTTCCTTTCTCTTTCAGATTCAAAGCCTCATTTCTTTAATTATTGTCACTTACATACATGTAAATGTATATGCATACATATATATTCCTATCTACATATGTATAACATGCCCTATCTGTATGATATTACTTGTATTCATGTTTTCAGGACTGATGACTTTGTATAGGATAAACATTGTTATGTTCTTCTCTGGAGAAGACCGTTTCACCTCCTCTAGTATTCTTTAGTTACCTGAAGTTCCCAAGAAAAATCTTAAAATATTTTAGTACAGGAGGAATTGGAGTGAGAGGCTGACAGAATATCAGTCATTTTAAGTAGAGCAATCAGAACAATCCTGTTTGATATGGCATGCTTTAAGCAAAAACTTGAAGGAAGAGGAGGGTCTTCTTTGCTGAGTTCTGTTGGAAATCTGCTAGCTGAGGAACAGTTAGTGCAAAGTCTGTTATGTTTGAGGAACAGTGTCGGGGCTGGTGTATCTGGACACAGCAAGCACATGGGGGGACAGGAGAGGTAGGGCCAGAGAACTCACAGGGCCCACAGCATGCTGGACCTCGAAGGCCCCTATAAGACATGAGTGACCCTGTGGAGTGATCCTGTGGTTGAGTGAGGGCCACTGGTGACATTTGAGTGGATGAGCGACATAATTTGACTCCTTATTCAAAGGATCACTGGGCTGTGGTGTTGGAAACAGGTTGTAGTCAGACTACATAGGATGCCCAGCTAGAATGCAGGAGAGAGACAATGCTGACCAGACTCTCAGCCACTCAACTTTTAAATGGCAGCAGCAGTAGCTTGGAAACAGAGAGAAAAGCTGCAAATTTCTGAGGTAAAATAATCTGTCGATTTTGTAACTAGCATAGCCCCAGTGCCTAAAATACTTCATAATCAGTGCATCTTCTGTGCAATGTGACAATCTTTATTTTAGAAATATTTCTATTAGAAAAATTACATAATAAAACTTTTCATCATTTTACTGCCTCCATCTGTTTTCCACATTGTAGATAATCTTCCCAAAATGTAAACCTGGTGATGTCAGCTCTTCCCCACTCCTCCTCCTCCTCCTCCTCCTCCTCTCTACTTAAGACAACCCAACTGGCTATGGTTTTGCAATTAAGATAGAATTCTTTGACATGGTCTATAAAGCTTTTTGTGGATTACTTTCTGCCTAAGCCATAGGGTCTTTGCATAAGCCCTTCTCTCTTCTTCTCCTTTCTTCCTCTTCCTCCTTCTTTTTTTTATACAAGGCTTACCTTTTCTTTATTGTTTAATTAGTTGCAGGAGCAAAGTCACATTTTAAGGGTTTGAGAAGGGTATGGAGGAAAAGCCTGGAAAAAGAGTCAGAGAAGACACTTGAGCAAGACTTTGTTGAGGAAAAATCAGTTTTAAAATAGCTCTACATATCCACAGAGGTTTCTCTATTACCTATTCACCCTACTCTTAACAATTAACTAGTTATTAAATTAAATCTAAAGGTCTTGAAACGATTAGAAAATTACTTTGATAAGAAGTAGGCTTCTTTCTGTCCAAAATTTGGTTAACTCTTTTTTATTTCTCAGTTTGGAACTCTGGGGTCAACATCACAGTGCAAACTTTTTGGGGTAGATTCTTAACAATTTGGTAGGCTATCTTTGCATTGTTTGCCTCTTCTTCTTAGCGTCACTAATAGAGACATGTTTGTGAGATGTGATTAATTTTGTTACCCTCATTAGATCTCATGAGTATAGGGGATTAAGGCCAGTTTTCTTCTCAACTTATTATTACTTCCTAGTACAATATTTAAATCATGGGGTATAATCAAAATAGAATTGTAATGGAGGCACTGCTGTAAAATAGACTGATTTAACATCATCTTTCATTACATATATTTTATCCATGCACCGGCATTGTTGGTTCCTGCTAATTGCTAATGTCTATGCTTGAGGGTTTGTTCATTCTTCTTAAATTGATAGGTAAAAATCATTATAAAATAGATCCATGTCTATCGCCATGCACAAAACTCAAGTCCAAATGAATTAAAGACCTCAATATAAATCTGTCCACACTGAACCTGATAGAAGAGAAAGTAGAAAGTAGTCTTCAAGGGCACAGAAGACTACTTCCTAACTATAACCCTAGTAGCACAGACACTGAGGGCAACAATAAATAAATGGGACCTCCTGAAACAAAGAAGCTTCTGTAAAGCAAAGGACATGGTCAATAAGAAAAAAAGACAGTCTACTGAATGGAAAAAGATCTTCACCAACCCCACATCAAACAAAGAACTGATCTCCAAAATATATAAAGAACTCAAGAAATTAGACATTAAAATTCTAAATAACCCAATTAAAAATGAGGTGTAGAACTAAATAGAGAATTCTCAACAGAAGAATCTGAAATGGCCAAAAGATACTTAAGGAAATGTTCAACATCCTTAGCCATCAGGGAAATGTGAATCAAAACAACTGTGAGATACTGTCTTACACCTGTCAGAATGGCTAAAATCAAAAACACCAATGATAGTTTATGCTGGAAATGATATGGAGCAAGGGGAACACTCATCCATTGCTGAGGTGAATGCAAACTTAAACAGCCACTTTGGAAATCAGTGTGGTGGTTTCTCAGAAAACTGAGAACCAACATACCTCAGGGTCCAGCAATACTACTCTTGGGCATGTACCCAAAGGATGCACACTCATACCTCGAGGACATTTGCACAATGATACTCATAGCAGCATTATTCATAATAGCCAGAACCTGGAAACAACCTAGATGCCCCTCAACCAATGAATGGATAAAGAAAGTGTGGCACATTTGCACATTAGAGTACTACTCAGCTGTAGTATGGAGCTGTGGGCTGCGTTCCCGCTGCCCTGCTCCCAGCTGCCTGGCTAGCTTATGCCCCAAAATAACAACACACAAACTGTACTCATTTAAACACTGACTGGCCCATTAGCTTCAGCCTCTTACTGGCTAACTCTCACATTTTGATTAACCCATATCTAATAATCTGTGTAGCACCACGAAGTGGTGCCTTACTGGGAAGGATTCTAGCGTATGTCCATCTTGGGCCGGAGCTTCATCGCGTCTGGCTCAGAGAAGAGAGGCATGGCATCTGTCTCACTTAGGAGAGGCGTGGCATCTGACTGAGCCATCTACCTCACTTCTTTCTTCCTGTTCTGTCTACTCCATCCACCTAAGGGCTGGCCCATTAAATGAGCCAGGCAGTTTCTTTATTAATGAATGAAATCTACACAAACAGAAAACTCTCCCACATCACTCAGCGGTAAAAACAATGACATCTTGAATTTTGCATGAAAAATGATGGAAATAGAAAACACTATCCTGAGTGAGGTAACCCAGACTTAAAAAGATAAATATGGTATGTACTCACTCATAAGTGGATACTAGCTACAAAGTACATTGATCCTATAGTTCATGATGCTAGAGAAGCTAAGTAATGAGGTAAACCCAAAGAAAAAGATATATAGATCCACCTGGAAATTAGGAACAGACAAGATTTCCTGGCAAAATTAGGAGCATAGGGATGGGGGAAGAAAGGAGGGTGGAAGGGGAATAGGAGGGGAGAAAGGGATGATTGACGAGAACTTGAGGGAATGGGATAGTTGAGATGGAGGAAGGACAGAGATGAGAGCAAGGAAAGAGATATCTTGATTGAGGGAGCCATTACAGGGTTAGCAGAAACCTGTCCCTAGAGAAATTCTCAGAAATTAGATGATCTCAGCTAAGACCCTAAGCAATAGAGAAGGGGCTGGATCTTGACTTGCCCTGTAGTCAGATTGATGAATATCTTAAGTATCACCATAGAGCCTTCATCCAGCAGCTGATGGAAACAGAAGCAAAAACCCACATCGGAGCACTGGACTGAGCTCCCAAAGTCCAGTTGAAAAATGGGAGGAATGAGAATATGAGCCAATAGGGTTCACCCACTGAAACAGTCTATCTGAGCTCATGGAAGCTCACCAACTCCTGCCGGACTGGGAAGAAACAAACATAGGACCAAACTAGTCCCTCTGAATGTGGTTAACAGTTGCATGGCTGGGGCAGACTGAGGGGCCAATGGCAGTGGCACCAGGATTTATCCCTACTGCATGTACTGGCCTTTTGGGATCCTATTCTGTAGAAAGAATGGCGGGCTGTGTCCCGCCACCCGGCTAGCTTTACCCAAAATAATTACACAGAAACTGTATTCTTTTAAAACACTGCCTGGCTCATAGTTTCAGCCTCTTACTGGCTAATTATCACATCTTCCTTTAACCCATATTTAGTAATCTGTGTAGCACCATGAGGTGTGGCTTACCAGGAGAGATCTTAACCTGCGTCCATCTCGGAGAGGAGAAGCATGGAGACTCACTATGGCGACTGCCTGAAGCGTCTCCCCTCTCTTTCCCAGAATTCTGTTCTGTCTACTCCACCTACCTAATTTTCTGTCTCTTAAAGGGCCAAGGCAGTTTTCTTTATTAATTAACCAATGAAAGAAACATAGACAGATAACTCTCCTCCATCACTATTCTCTTTGGATGTATACCTTGCTCAGCCTAGACAAAGTAGGGAGGGCCTTGGACCTTCCCTTCCACAAAGCAGTGTGCCTTACCCTCTCTGAGGATTGAATGGGGGTGAGGTGGGAGGGTGTGTGGAGGGAATGGGAGGAGGGAGGAAGTGGGAACTTAGATGGGTATTTTTTAAAAATCTAATAAATAAAACTTTAAAAAAACTGAACTGTGTACATATTCTGCCTTAAGTATTTTTTGTGTTCTTAATAATTGCTGGTGTAGCTTTTTAAATCTGAAATTTTTATTCCAATCATCATATTAAAATAATTATGTTATTTTGATATTATTTTAGTTAATGTTGATATTGAAGGTGGTATCAGACATCAGGCGGTGGTCACGCATGCCTTTAATCCCAGCACTCAGGGGACAGAGGCAGGTGAATCTCTGTGAGTTTAAGGCCAGCCTGGTCTACAAACGTTAGTTCCAGGAAAGCTGGGGCTATTACACAGAGAAACCCTGTCTCAAAAAATTAAAAAAAAAGAAGAAGAAAAGAAAAGAACAGAAAAAAAAGAAAAAGAAAAAAGAAAGACAAAAATGTGGTATCAGAGTCACTTACTCCCCCAAAACTACCTCCTATTATTGTTTTCTGAAACTGTGTGTTCTAAATTTTATTAAATTTGACAAAACTTTCCTGAGGACACGCAGAACTTTCATACTACTCAAAAAACTCAATAAAAACCTTCAGCATCAAGGTAGACAAGTAAGAGAAGATGACAAGAATAGGGATGAGTGAAGTAGAAACAACAAGGATTTTACCTCATTGATTATAACCTTTATAAGGTTTTGGGCCTTTATAAGGTTTATTGGCTTTATAAGTAAATTATGGCCAGGACTTTTGACTTACCAGATCTGTAACCTTTATTCTACAGAATACATGAAAGTAGAAAAACGATGGCTATTTTTTCATTCAGATTATGACACTTGGTTTCAAGATTTGTTTGGTTTGAAATGGATTTCTCTCTGTATAATGATCATTCTTCCAGCTTCATCAGTAATCCCAGTCCTTTTCCCAGCAGAGGTGACAGGCTTCTGTGATTCGGTTTCAGTCCTGATCCTGGCAGGCTTCATATATTCATTAGAGAGATATTAGGACCCCAGCTGATGGTTATGAAGAGGAAAAAGCATTACTAGATTTCATTTGGCTCAAGAGTAAATCAACTAGGCCTATTTTCCAGGAACCCTGGGTGTGTGCACACACTCAAGTAGAGAAATGAATTACTTTAAATTATGGCTCCCAACCTAGCCAGTGTTCATAACTACACAAAACACATATGCTGGCCAAAGTACTAATCAAATCATCCTGGAAAGTGACTCTGGGGAGTCAAGGAGTTTACAACTTTGGCTGTCGCTGGATATTTAATTCATCTGAAGTACACTCTATAACTAGAATAATAGAAGATTGCACAGTAATCTCAGAGATCTTGCTGGATGCAGTTTGAATAAACAGCTTCTCAGCCTTGCTCTGCTATTGCCTGGCTCTCCGAGAGCCAGTGGTTGAGAGTGATCCATTGAATCTGTGCCGAGGACTAAATATTGTCAGGTTACTCTGGACTGAG